>NW_012115666.1:111279-112539 GCF_000951035.1 Colobus angolensis palliatus
CGGCTGACGTTTCATGTGTCCCTCCTGGGGTTGTCTCTGGAAGGTTCCCAGGCTGAGAGTCATGAGTTTGGAGTCCTAATCTCTGTCCCCCCACTAACTAGAAAAGCCACTACAAGCAAACCACAAACTTCTCTCTTCCTAAGCTCCTCATTAGAACAACCGAATTGGTGATTCTCCCCATGATTACTTTCTGTTGTTGCTAGGGCAGTAATGTAGAAGGACAGCCGGGATCGTGTTTTGAAATCTGGATGCAGATGTCAGACATAGTATTAGGTTCCAGGTGGTATCCAAAGACCCACTCTGTTTCTTCTTTCTGCATCTCACCTCTTATGGTATTCATTTTCTTTTGCTGCCAGAACAAATCACCACACACTTAGAGGCAGCAAACAACACCTGTTGATTGCCTCCCACTTCTGTAGGTCAGAAGTCTAGTTGACTTGGCTGGATTTTCTGCTTAGGGTCTCCTGAGGACAAAATTGAGATGACAGCCAGTGTGGCTCCTTATCAAGAGGTTCCAGGGGAGAATTTGTCTCTAGGCTCATTTAGGTTGTCAGTGGAATTCAGTTCCTTTCTGTGGTGGGATCAAGGTCCTCGTTTCATTGCTAGCTGATGGCCAGGATCCTTCTTGGATGCTGAACGCTGCCCTTGTTCTTTGGCTTCGTAGCCCTTCATTTTCAAAAGCAGCAACAGTTAGTCAACGTTTTGAATCTCTGACACCACCTCCCCGTCTTGCCTCATCTCCCCTGTCCCTAGCCACAGGAAGTTCTATGCTTGTAAAAGCCGATTTTATTAGATTGGACTAATCTAACCAGGATGACCCAGGGTGATCTTCCTATTTGAAATCTGTACCCTGATTACATCTGAAAACTCCTTGTTGCCATGTAATGCTCGGTATTCACAGAATCTGGGGATTGGGGTATCTTTGGGGCCATTCTGCCTACCCGGAAACCCTAGCAAACAAAGAAATGAAAGAATGAAGCAACAAAAGCATGGATTTATTGAAACCAAAGTACGCTCCACAGAGTGGGAGTGAGCTTGAACAAGCAGCTCAAGAGCGCTGATTGCAGAATTTTCTGGGGTTTAAGTACTCTCTAGAGGTTTCCTATTGGTTACTTGGTTTACACTCTATGTAAATGAAGGAGTGGCCCGCAACCAGTCTGATTGGTTATGGAAGGCAATCAATCAGAGGCTGAAGTGAAGTTACAAAGTTACATCCTATGCAAATATCTGATTGGTTTCACTTCAGCCTCTGATTAGTCC
>NW_012115666.1:118074-118416 GCF_000951035.1 Colobus angolensis palliatus
AGCACTTTGCTGTTCAAGGTGTTGTCTGTGGAGCATCGAGGTCACTTGGGGCATTAGAAAGATATTAAGGAAGGGAGTTACTAAGTCTGAATTTCCGGAGATTATTTTAGTAGAGGAGAATGATGGGTCTATGGCTATCCTTCTTCCTTTTTTTCCCTCCTGTCTTAACAATTGTGTATCTTATGATCAACATCTCCCTAACCATCACCCAATCTCAGGGTAAGCACCCACCCTTCTACTCTCTACTTCTATGAGTTCAACTCTACTAGATTCCACGTAGAAGGGAGACATTTAGTATTAATATTTCTCTTTCTGTGTCTGGCCTGTTTCACTCAGTGTGAT
>NW_012115666.1:118466-119884 GCF_000951035.1 Colobus angolensis palliatus
TCTATGAGTTCAACTCTACTAGATTCCACGTAGAAGGGAGACATTTAGTATTAATATTTCTCTTTCTGTGTCTGGCCTGTTTCACTCAGTGTGATGCCCTCCAGGCTTACCTATTTGTGGAAAATCACAGGATTTCCTTCTTCTTTTTTAAGGCTGAACAGTATTCCACTGTGAATATATGCGACATATAAAAATTCATTCATCCACTGATAGGCATGTGAAGTGCACGTGAATGCTTCCAGCATCTGTGGAGCCGTGAGGACTTGGTATCCCCGTTCCCTTCAGCAGAATCTTCTAGACTCCATGTTCAAGGAGCCCCTCGAGGTTGTTTACCCTTGTCATCCCTTAGTGGGCTCTTGACTTTAGCTTCTGGATTAGCCAAAATGGGATGAGTTGTTTGCCAAGCATTGCTAACCATAGTCTATCTTCCTTGTGGGTGAACATAAATCCCTATACAAATAACTGGTTGGTACCTGAGCACACTCGGTACTGGAATTTGGTTTTTGAAAATGACAGCTGTCACAATGGCTTCCTTGGAGAATGCATCACTGAGGATTGTGGTGGGAGCTCAGGAGCAGGCAGTGCCTGTGGAGGAAGCCAGGAAGGGGCTGACCTGCAGTTCTAACTCAAGTCACCTTGAGCAGGAGACAATGGACACGTGATGTGGGAGGGAGGAAGGGGAAGAAGAGATCATTCACCCTTTGGAGCATCTTAGGACGCTTTTCTTCCTTTCCAAGTCCTTTCTCTTGATATTTCCCAGTGTTTCTCACTGGATGCCTTTGGGGATTTGGGTGAGTGAGAACCCCTGTCCTTGCAGGATATTTCTTGTCCGTGGCTTCCAAGTATCTAACATGCTAGCATCCCCTACAGCCCCATACTGTGAAAACCTAAACAATAGCTACACACATTGCCTGATGTCCCCTGGGTTGCTATCATACTCTGCAAGAACCACTGTGGAGCTGGATCAGAGGAGATCTCACACAGTTGTGGGGGAGAGGCCTGTATCTGGAACAGCTGAGGTGGCCATGTTATTTGGTTTCCAAATGGGCCAAATGATGAGAGCTGTGTTCCCAGCTCTCATCAGTTGACATTGCCTAGGAATGTGTTTTTAAACTACATTTGCTAGAGAATCAATGGGACTGGGCATCTGGAAGTAAAACCAAAGTCCTCTTGTTTCCCTGGACCAATGGAGGATGGGCAGAGGAGAATGACTGGCTGTTTTCATTATTAGACGGTGCAGGAGGCTGCCCCATCGAAATAGGACCTTACAGACAGGACATTCCAGGGGCCCAAGTGAGCTGCCCAACTGGGTGGGGCAGGACAGGGTTGAAGGTGACCGAGGCCAAGGTTGGAGTTCCTGGGGAAAGAAAGAACATGGGCCAGGGGCTGATCTGTGTGGGATCTACTCTGAAAGTTCA
>NW_012115666.1:121131-122484 GCF_000951035.1 Colobus angolensis palliatus
CTCTGATGTGACACTAAAACCAAGACCTGAAAGGCAAGAAGAAGGAAGCAGTCCGAGGAAGGGCTGGAGGAAGGCAGAGGAATAGGGAGTGCAAGGGGCTGGGGCAGTGGAGTTGAGTGAGCTCAAGCGTAAAACAACGAAGAAGGAGGGTAACTGGGCTAGGGCCTGAGGATGGGCCCGGGGGTGCAGGCAAGAACAATGCACAAGCAATGTGACCCCCACGATGTGACCCCGATGACATGACCTGAGAGGCAGCACAGCTTTATAGACCTTACCCAGGGGGTGAGGAGGTTGGGTTTGGGTCAAGTGTGTTAAGCTGGCAGGTGCAAGATCTGCCTTAGGTTTAGGAATTACCCCCACCTGCTCAGACTGGAGCCTCGGGGTCAGGAGGTGGAGCAGAGGGACCTCATAGGAGGTGGTCTTGGCAACCAGGGGAGATGTGACGGTGCTTGGACTAGGGCTGTCCAGGCTCTATGACTTAGTGAGCCTTGGGCAAGAATATATATGGGACCCTCCGTAGGAGCCTGGCCCGGTGGGAAGGACCTGGGGAGTCCCGTAGCTGATGCTCACCCGGGTTGCAGACGCTGCCCACACAGCCTGTCATTTGACTGCCAGGATCTGTGCGGTCCTCTCATGAGTCCATTTCAGAGGAAAGTAACCCAAAGCTCAGAAGTACGAGGTGGGTCTTCCCGGGTGAAGGGGACGTAGCAGACAGGAGCATCCCCCACAAGCTGCAGTGCTCTGTTGAGTATGAGGAGGGGATGGGAGACATTGACCATCATTTAAAAATCAGGAGATCAGACCTAAAAATGTGGATATTTGGCTTCTTGTAGGAAGCCTGTTCCACACTGGATACACCTTCCTGCATGGTGCTGGGTAGTGGGGAGGGGGCAGCTGCTCCAGTTAGAGGGAAACAGGCTCTGACTTCATGATGTTCCCCACCTGCAGCTCAACTTCAAGAGTCAAGATCCCTTAGAACAGGAGAGAGAGCTCAGAAGCAGGTCCTGCCCCAGGTGTGAAATTCTGCTCTGTGATGACATTTCCAACCAGGGGAGAAGGACAGTACCCTGCACAGGAATGCATTGGAGTGTGTGGGCCCTGGTAAGGTCACGCCTAGTGAATGTCAGAGGCGACATTCAGTCTCAGAGCTCTCTGGCCAAAGCCAGGCAGCCTCTGGGAGGATCTGGCAAGAACAGGAGTGTGCAACCCCATGGAGGCCCCCATTGCTTAATGCTCAGGTGGTCCGTTGGCTCCAGAGGGGTGGGTAGAGTGTTATCCACTACCGGGAAGTAAGGAGCTTCACCTACAGTTAAACCAGCATCTGCCTGAAGCTATAAAGAGGCAGGAGGCTGT
>NW_012115666.1:122534-123208 GCF_000951035.1 Colobus angolensis palliatus
GGCAAGAAGAAGGAAGCAGTCCGAGGAAGGGCTGGAGGAAGGCAGAGGAATAGGGAGTGCAAGGGGCTGGGGCAGTGGAGTTGAGTGAGCTCAAGTGTAAAACAACGAAGAAGGAGGGTAACTGGGCTAGGGCCAGAGGATGGGCCCGGGGGTGCAGGCACGAACAATGCACAAGCAATGTGACCCCCACGATGTGACCCCGATGGCATGACCTGAGAGGCAGCACAGCTTTATAGACCTTACCCAGGGGGTGAGGAGGTTGGGTTTGGGTCAAGTGTGTTAAGCTGGCAGGTGCAAGATCTGCCTTAGGTTTAGGAATTACCCCCGTCTGCTCAGACTGGAGCCTCGGGGTCAGGAGGTGGAGCAGAGGGACCTCATAGGAGGTGGTCTTGGCAACCAGGGGAGATGTGACAGTGCTTGGACTAGGGCTGTCCAGGCTCTATGACTTAGTGAGCCTTGGGCAAGAATACATATGGGACCCTCCGTAGGAGCCTGGCCCGGTGGGAAGGACGTGGGGAGTCCCGTAGCTGATGCTCACCCGGGTTGCAGACGCTGCCCACACATCCTGTCATTTGACTTCCAGGATCTGTGCGGTCCTCTCATGAGTCCATTTCAGAGGAAAGTAACCCAAAGCTCAGAAGTACGAGGTGGGTCTTCCCGGGTGAAGGGGACGT
>NW_012115666.1:128678-131603 GCF_000951035.1 Colobus angolensis palliatus
ATGAATCTGTAACATAGGCTGATTTATGTAACCAACTTAAAAGGTTAGAAAATCATTTCAAGCTAATTACCAAGAATAGGTCTAATTGGAAACAATTTTTCAACAACAGTCCCCATGAGTGCCTAATTTACTGGTGAAACCCACTCTGATATTGATGATGACACTCATGCTCTCTTCCTCTCTTCTTGTTCATAGTGACCATTGCCTGAGTGAAATAGTCACAAGAGAGATAGAAATCGAGGGAAGAAAGGCGGGAGGGAGGAAGAAGTGAGGGAGCGAAACATTAGGAGCTGGTGAACATTAGTTGATTAAGTGACTGAGTCCACAGTTCCAAAAACATTCCTGGAAGACTCAAAATCTATTTAATATGACCAGTTGAACTGAAGAGCCTCTATAAAACTTTATATTTGATAAATTGATTCCACTTGATGGTAACTATAAAATAATAACTGCCCAGGACTCAAGCATAAACGTGCTCATTTTTCACCAAATCACCTGCAAGGCGCCTGAATGAAAGGCGTCCGTTCCACCGAGGCTCTGCTCAGAGCACCCACAGCTGCAGGTGAGTTAAGCTGTCCCGCCGTGCCTCCTCTAGGTCTGCCTTCCCGTAACTCAACTGTATGGGAAAATCATCTCCACGCTGCCTTCCTGGAGGAAGCTCAATGGACCCAACCAGCTGATGTTGCTGCAGCAGTTTGTATACGACGTGCAGGACCAGCTGAACCCTCTGGCCAGCAAGGGGGATCCCAGGTGCATCGCTCAGCAGCTCCACAGTGCAGGCGAGGTGAGCCCTCGGTAGTCCAGGCAGGAGGCTGTGAGGGGCACCAGGAACTCACACCTGTCCCAAATTCCAGTTCTTGGAGGTGGTATGAGCCTCAGGAGGCAGTGTGGAAACGGGCCAACTACCCATAATATTTCCAGACATGTGACAGTCACATACAGCCTCAAGTGACACTCTGAACTGCAGTTCTCGGCCCACCTGAGGGGCTGTCATTTTGTCTTGTTGTGTGTTGCTTTTGTTTCCAGAGTCTTAGTTTGGGAGTGCAGTGCCTCCTGCCCCGCGTGACTGGGTCTCTCTCACGCCCCCTGGGCACCTGGTACTAACTTGCTATTCCTGGCAGCCTTCAGGATGGCTGCTTTCCATGGAGTGTGGAGTTACCAGCTCTAAACAGGCCTCCTGGGTGCAAAAACAATTGAGAAAAGGCAGTGAGGTGTCCTTGTGGAGACAACGTTTGAGGGACCTAAGGCAGAGAATGTGTGCAGAGACACACAGGGTAGTCATAATTCAAGGAACGTGTTCAACCCCCCAGCAAGTGATTCCTGGAAGAAATTACCCAAAATGAGAGGCTTTGCCCTGGTTGTGTGACATTCAGCACTGGGGTGTGGTTTAAAAACCCAGCCATGGAGCAAAAATACAAAACCAGTGATCTTGTAGAATGTTCCTACTTGTGGATTTATCTGATTGTCTTTTCCCAGTGACATTTTAAGTTATCCTTCCAGAAAGCTAACCGAACAGTTGAAAGCAACAACTATCCAATGCTATCACCAATTATAGTATCCTGAAATGAGAGAAAGAGAGGAAGGAAGGAAGGAAGGAAGGAAGGAAGGAAGGAAGGAAGGAAGGAAGGAAGAGAAGAAAGAAGGGAGGGAGGGAAGGAAGGAGGCAAAAGAACTAAGAAAACTAGGAAAGTTATAGTTGTAGAACAATGGTAGTTTCCTTTAATGGAATAATTTAATGTTAGGAAAAATAACCCCCCGGTGTTCCTCTTTTTCTGCCATGTTCCCAGACTAGTGATAAGTCCACCATGGGTTGTGTGACTCTAAAGGTTTATTGCTATGTTTTGTTTGCTCAGGAGCCTTTGCTCTCTGCTATGCTTAGAAGTGCAGGGAAAGCCCTCAGGCCCCATCTCATGACATATTTCATGGCCATGTTTATTCTGTCCCCCGACTACTAAAACTTACCCAAGGCCCTTGCGGGAGGGCCATACTTTAAGTAACACAGTCATTTTGGTTGCTCTTAAAATAGGGGCATAGGATCCAAGAGTCAGGAGGAAATGGGAGGTTCTCCGTTCATCCAGAGCATCACTCACCATGAAACACAGGGGTTGGGCAGTCTGCTTGAACAGTCCCAGGGACGGAGGATTGGAAAAGCAGGTTTTAATTCCTACGTGAGCTAACACTTGCTACCTGTACTTCTCGTCCCTTGTTCTGTCTTCCAGGTTATAAAGAAGCCTTGACTCCTCCTCCATGATACCCACTGCACTATTTGTTAGCACGGATGTGATGCTGCTCGTGGACTGTTTTCACTCCTAAAGGCAGCGGCACACGGCAAGGTGACCTGGAGCCAGGCCGTCCTGAGTGCCCACCCAGCTTCCCAGGAACCTATTGGAATTTGGAAGGACACTTCACCTGTCTGTATAGAGCCTGGTTTTTCGTTGAAAGCCAGGAGCTCAAAACGTGTGTTTTGAAAGTCAAACTCTGAACATTTGACTCTTTTTCTTTCCGTTTCTCTTTTAATAATCCTAACATTCCCAAGATGAAGGCTACTTCTGGCTGAATCAAGGACAGGTTACCAATAAGAAAGTCAACAAGAAATGAGCATTGTTAATATCCTCATTCCAGTCACAATTAAGGGACTAAGGAGAGGAGAGTGGGGAGTTAGTGTTGAATGGCTTAGGAGTTTCAGTTTTGGTTGAAGAGAAAGTTCTGGAGATGGATGGTGGTGATGGTGGCACAGCAATGGGAATGAGCTTCGTGCCACTGAATTGTGCTCTCAGAAATGGTTAAAATGGTCAACTTTATGTTATGTCTATTTACCACAATAAAAATGTTAAGTTGGTTCCCAGCAGGCAGATGAGTAAGAAAAACTCTTGCCACCCCTTGGAAAGAGTACAAGAGGCCAGTGTGGTGGCTCACACCTGTAAT
>NW_012115666.1:138083-141937 GCF_000951035.1 Colobus angolensis palliatus
AGGTCAGAAGATGGAGACCATCCTGGGCAACATGGTGAAACCCATCTCTACTGAAAATACAAAAGTTAGCTGGGCATGGTGAAAATACAAGAATTAGCTGGGCGTGGTGGCATGCACCTGTAGTCCCAGCTACTCAGGAGGCGGAGGCAGGAGAATCACTTGAACCTGGGAGGCAGAGGTTGCAGTGAACTGAGATCGAACCACCGCACTCCAGCCTGGGTGATGACAGAGTGATACTCCGTCTCAAAAAAAAAAAAAAAAAAGTTAGCCCTACTACATGCAAATGTTTACATATCTCATTTATTCTTCACAACGATCCTGTGAGGAAATGTTATCCCCATTTCCTGAGTGATGAAACAGGCTAAGGGGAGGTGTGTGACCTGCCCAAGACCCCACAGCTGGAAACCAAGGAATGGCTGGTCCCTCCCAACGCTGCCTCTGCCACATCCTCCCCTGCCCTGTCCCTGTGCTGTGGGTGCCTGCGGTGATTAAGGGCAGATGTGAAGAGGGAGCATGGGAGAGCTTTGACAAAGGTGTTTCAGGAAAAGGAGGCAGGACAGGCTGCCTGGAGGTGGGGAACGATGTTTCTAAGTAGGGCAAAATCAATACACAGAGGGCACATTCATTATCTACTGATATGTCCTTCTCAGCTTGAATAACTATTTTTGTTTCAACTTTTGAAATATTGCTTGGCTTCCCAACTGCTGGATGTGGCCCCATCACATTTGTGAAAGTGGAGTAGCCTCTCCCTACAGCTGCAACTCTTTCCCACCTAAGATCCAACACTTCTCATTTATTTTAATTTTAAAGAAATAGAGACCACTGTAAAAAAATTTTTCCAAACAAGAAAAAAGTAACATATACGAAGGAAAAAATAAAATGTCAGCCAGCAAGCAATGTTCTACTTTTTGTGGAAAAGAAAAAGAGAGAACAAGAAAGCATATATGTATTTGTCCTCAGGTGCATAAATAAATTCTAGAAGGACACTAAGAAGCTAACAATAGATCTCAGCACTTTGAGAGGCCAAGGCGGGCGGATCATCTGAGGTCAGGAGTTTGAGACCAACCTGGCCGACATGGTGAAACCCCGTCTGTACTAAAAATACAAAAAATTAGCCAGGTGTGGTGGCAGGCACTGTAATCCCAGCTACTCAGGAGGCTGAGGCAGGAGAATCACTTGAGCCCTGAAGGAGGAGGTTGCAGTGAGCCGAGATCACTCCATTGCACTCCAACTTGGGCAACAAGAGCGAGCCTCCATGTATCTCTCTCTCACACACACACACACAAACACACACGCACACAAATGATAAAAAAAAAACAAACCTAACAATAGATGTTGTATGGGTGGGCTGGGGACTGAAGTGGATAAAAAGTTTTTACTGTCCACCTTCCTGAATTGGTATGTGTAACTTTTGAAGAAACTACCAGATTGCTATCCACAGTGGCTATGCCATTTTACCTTCCCACATAACTGATGAAAGGCAAGAAAATTGGATACTTGTCTGAACTTTCATTTCTATTTTACTTCTTCGGTTTTTCTTTTGGATTATACACAGAGAAAGCCCAGAAGCATATGTATTAAAATAGTAACCATTATCTTTGCAATGGGAAGGAATGGGAACAGTGTTGGAAACACTGACTTTTACTTTATGTTTTATTTTGTGAATCAGTTTTTTTTATTTGAACAAAATTCATATAATTTAAATCCCTATACAGGAAGGTGGACAGTATACTGATGTTGCTTCTATTGGTTTCTCATTTTTCCACTGAATCCTTTAATGCAGACAGGACTGTAATGTAGAAAGGTTTTAAAATAGAAGCTTTCAAATATTCTGTAATTTTAGTTATCAAAGTTTAGTATTTCCAATAAAATATTATTTTTCACTATCTTATCCATCTCAATCAAAATAATAAATTAGAAACAAGGCATACATAATTTTCACTTCTACAATCCAAAAGGTAGAGGGAATTGGAACTAACTGTTGGCTATGGTTTGAATTTTTTCTCCTAAATTCATGTTGAAATTTAACCCCCCATATGGCAGCATTGAAAGATGGGCCATTTTAGGGATGATAGGATCATGAGGGCTCTGTCCTCAAGAATGGATTAATCCATTTGTGGGTTAATAGATTAATGGGTTATCATGGGAATGAAACTGGTATTTTAATAAGAAGAGAAAGACAGACCTGAGCGAGCATGTTAGCACACTCAGCCCCTTCACCATGTGACGACCTGTGCCACCTCGGGACTCTGCAGAGAGTCCCCACCAGCAAGAAGCCTCTCACCAGATGCACCTCTTGTGACCTTGGACTTTCCAGTCTCCAGAGCTGTAAGAAATAAATTGTGTTTTGTTAGGAAAGATCCAGTGCCAGATATTCTGCTGTGAGCAACAGAAAGCAGACTCAGATACTGATTAATAAATACAGGACTTATTTTTGGGGTGAGGAAAATGTTCTGGAGTTAGATGTGGTAATAGTTGCTTAAGATAACGAATACACTAAAAATCACCAAATACTTTAAGATGATGAGTTTCATGTTACGTAAAGTATATCTCAACAAAATAATGCTATATACAGGCATGAACTGCATAATGACATGTGGGTCAAGGACAGACTACATATATCCTGGCCAATGGTGGTCACATAAGATTATAATGAAGCTGAAAACTGCCTATCACCTACTGGCATCATACCTGTGGAAACGTTTAGTGCTGCTTACGTATTTGTGGTGATGCTGGTGTAATGTGCTGCCAGTCATATAAAGTCTAGCACATACAATTGTGTACATTATATAATACTTGATAAGGATAATGCACAACTATGCTATTGGTTTATGTATTTACTGTACTAGACTTCTTATTCTTATTTTAAAGTGTACTCCTGCTTGTAAAAAGAAAATTTTAGATATAAAACCACCTGAGGCAGCTCCTTCAGGAGGGATTCCAGAAGAAGGCACTATTATCACAGGCGATGACAGCTCCCTGCGTGTTACTGCCCCTGAAGCCCTTCCAGTTCAATAAGATGTGCAGGTGGAAGACGGTAATACTGATGACCCCAACCCTGTATAGGCCCAGGCTAATGTGCATTTGTGTCTCAGTTTGTAACTAAAAAGCTTAAAAAGTAGAAATAAAAATTAAAAATTATAACAATAGAAAAGCTATAATAGAATAAGAATATACAGAGAAATATTTCTTGTGGGGGTGGGGATGGAGTCTCGCCCTATCACCCAGGCTGTGGTGCAATCTCAGCTCACTGCAACCTCCACCAACCTGGTTCAAGCAATTCCCATGCCTCAGCCTCCCAAGTAGCTGGGATTACAAGGGCATGCCACCATGCCTGGCTAATTTTTTTTTGTATTTTTAGTAGAGACAGAGTTTCATCATGCTGGGCAGACTGGTCACGAATTTCTGACCTCAGGCAATCCGCCTGCCTTGGCCTCCCAAAGTGCTGGGATTACAGGCATGAGCCACCACGCCTGGTCAAAAATATTTTTTATAATTTTAGTGTAGTCTAAGTATACAGTATATAGTTTACAGTAATGTACAGTAATGTCCTAGGCCTACACGTTTACTTCACTCACTCACTCACTCACTGACTCATCCAAGGCAACTTCCAGTCCTGCAAGTTCCATTCACGGCAAGTGCCCAATACAGGTACATCATTGTTTATCTTTCAGACTGTGTTTTATTGTACCTTTTCTATGTCTACATACATCTAAAGGCATAAATACACAGTATTGTGTTACAATTGCCTGCAGTATTCAGGACAGTCACACGCTGTGCAGGCTTGTGGCCTACCATTTAGCCTGAATGTGTAGAAGGCTCTACCATCTAGATTTGTGTAAGTTCACTCTATG
>NW_012115666.1:141987-145968 GCF_000951035.1 Colobus angolensis palliatus
TTTTCACTATCTTATCCATCTCAATCAAAATAATAAATTAGAAACAAGGCATACATAATTTTCACTTCTACAATCCAAAAGGTAGAGGGAATTGGAACTAACTGTTGGCTATGGTTTGAATTTTTTCTCCTAAATTCATGTTGAAATTTAACCCCCCATATGGCAGCATTGAAAGATGGGCCATTTTAGGGATGATAGGATCATGAGGGCTCTGTCCTCAAGAATGGATTAATCCATTTGTGGGTTAATAGATTAATGGGTTATCATGGGAATGAAACTGGTATTTTAATAAGAAGAGAAAGACAGACCTGAGCTAGCATGTTAGCACACTCAGCCCCTTCACCATGTGACGACCTGTGCCACCTCGGGACTCTGCAGAGAGTCCCCACCAGCAAGAAGCCTCTCACCAGATGCACCTCTTGTGACCTTGGACTTTCCAGTCTCCAGAGCTGTAAGAAATAAATTGTGTTTCGTTAGGAAAGATCCAGTGCCAGATATTCTGCTGTGAGCAACAGAAAACAGACTCAGATACTGATTAATAAATACAGGACTTATTTTTGGGGTGAGGAAAATGTTCTGGAGTTAGATGTGGTAATAGTTGCTTAAGATAACGAATACGCTAAAAATCACCAAATACTTTAAGATGATGAGTTTCATGTTACATAAAGTATATCTCAACAAAATAATGCTATATACAGGCATGAACTGCATAATGACATGTGGGTCAAGGACAGACTACATATATCCTGGCCAATGGTGGTCACATAAGATTATAATGAAGCTGAAAACTGCCTATCACCTACTGGCATCATACCTGTGGAAACGTTTAGTGCTGCTTACGTATTTGTGGTGACGCTGGTGTAATGTGCTGCCAGTCATATAAAGTCTAGCACATACAATTGTGTACATTATATGATACTTGATAAGGATAATGCACAACTATGCTATTGGTTTATGTATTTACTGTACTAGACTTCTTATTCTTATTTTAAAGTGTACTCCTGCTTGTAAAAAGAAAATTTTAGATATAAAACC
Source organism: Colobus angolensis palliatus (assembly GCF_000951035.1). NCBI lineage: Eukaryota > Metazoa > Chordata > Mammalia > Primates > Cercopithecidae > Colobus > Colobus angolensis. The sequence goes on from NW_012115666.1 coordinate 143,023, forward strand.
ACCTGAGGCAGTTCCTTCAGGAGGGATTCCAGAAGAAGGCACTATTATCACAGGCGATGACAGCTCCCCGCGTGTTACTGCCCCTGAAGCCCTTCCAGTTCAATAAGATGTGCAGGTGGAAGACGGTAATACTGATGACCCCAACCCTGTATAGGCCCAGGCTAGTGTGCATTTGTGTCTCAGTTTGTAACTAAAAAGCTTAAAAAGTAGAAATAAAAATTAAAAATTATAACAATAGAAAAGCTATAATAGAATAAGAATATACAGAGAAATATTTTTTGTGGGGGTGGGGATGGAGTCTCGCTCTATCACCCAGGCTGTGGTGCAATCTCAGCTCACTGCAACCTCCACCAACCTGGTTCAAGCAATTCCCATGCCTCAGCCTCCCGAGTAGCTGGGATTACAAGGGCATGCCACCATGCCCGGCTAATTTTTTTTTGTATTTTTAGTAGAGACAGAGTTTCACCATGCTGGGCAGACTGGTCACGAATTTCTGACCTCAGGCAATCCGCCTGCCTTGGCCTCCCAAAGTGCTGGGATTACAGGCATGAGCCACCACGCCTGGTCAAAAATATTTTTTATAATTTTAGTGTAGTCTAAGTATACAGTATATAGTTTACAGTAATGTACAGTAATGTCCTAGGCCTACACGTTTACTTCACTCACTCACTCACTCACTGACTCATCCAAGGCAACGTCCAGTCCTGCAAGTTCCATTCACAGCAAGTGCCCAAAACAGGTACATCATTGTTTATCTTTCAGACTGTGTTTTATTGTACCTTTTCTATGTCTACATACGTCTAAAGGCATAAATACACAGTATTGTGTTACAATTGCCTGCAGTATTCAGGACAGTCACACGCTGTGCAGGCTTGTGGCCTACCATTTAGCCTGAATGTGTAGAAGGCTCTACCATCTAGATTTGTGTAAGTTCACTCTATGATAGTCACACAACAGTGAGATGGCCTCATGATGCATTTCTCAGAACATATCCCTGTTGTTAAGTGACAAATGACTGTATTCTTTTTTTAAATACACATTAAGTGAAAATCAGTCTCTGTGTCAGTTTGGCGAGTGGTGAAGACAGAAGCTTCTGTGCTGTGAGAGGCTCAGCTTGCAGATGCCCCTGCCCTGGGAGTTGCTGCAGAGGAAAGGCGTCTCCCTTTGTGAGTTCCTGCAACTCCTGGAAATCGAAGCATTACTAGAAGAGATCCCTGCCATGATGGTGATGATGGCGATGATAGGAATAGCTAAATAACTCAGGTACAGGCACTGTTCTGGGCATTTCACACGTGCTCTTCGTGTCATCTTCACAACAAACCTATGGCAGTGGTTCTCAAACTTCAGCAGGCATCAGAATCACCCGGAGGCTCCTGAAGACTCAGATTGCAGGGCCCATTCTGTGAGTTTTTCATTCAGTAGGTCTGAGACAGGGTTCCGTAATTTGCTTTTCTAACAAATTCCCAAACAGTGCAGGTGCTACTGGTCAGAGAACCCCCTTGGAGAACCACTGCCCTAGGAGATGAGGGCTCTTCTATGCCCCATTTTACAGGTGATTGTGGAAGACACTTCTTTCTTCCTCCAACTCCACCAAACCATGGACAATTAATTCCTTGATGACATTGTCCTCTAGGTCAAAGGTCCCCAACCCTCGGGCAGTGGACCCCTACTGGTCCATGGTCTGTTAGGAACTGGGCCACGCAGCAGGAGGTGCCTGGTGGACAAGCAAGCATGACCGCCTCCTGTTACACCAGCTGCAGCATTAGATTCTCATAGGAGCATGAACCCTATTGTGAACTGCGCATTGGAGGGATCTAGGTTTTGCACTCCTTAGGAGAATCTCAGTAATACCTGATGATCTGAGGTGGAACAGTTTCATCCTGAAACCATCCCCCAATCTGCGGAAAAAACGTCTTCCACAAAACCAGTCCCTGGTGCCAAAAAGGTTGGGGACCACTGCTCAAGGTTCATACAGTAGCTTTTTAGATTGGGTCCTGCAATTTAAAAACCTTTTCCTCTCTCTTCAGTCTTCACTTTCTGGACCATTGTCAAGTCAGAAATTCTGTTCGGGAGGTCTAAGGCTGAACACTGAGTCTTTTTTTCCTTTGCATTCCTGTTGTTAAAATCCATAGTCTGTGAGATAACGATAACCCTGGCGATAGAGGGGAAATGTCCCTGTAAAGAGAACACAAAAAAGATTTTTAAAAAATGCATCACTCCCCTTGCATTATATACACCACAGGTCTGCAGGTATAGGGCAGGGGTCAGAATCTGATGCTCTCCTCTCCCTTCCATCCCACCTGCTCCGGCACCTGCTCCAGGTGAAATAACTCAGATGTGGGGAAATCTTCTGCTAGAGAAAGGGGTGGCTGGTGGTTCCTACCAACTTGAAATAATCAAAAAGCCAGAATCTAGTTAAAGAAAAGTTGAGGACTCCAGCCAGGAACACACTTCCAAGTTTCTTTGGGGAGTGCTCAAGAGAACAAAAGAGAGGCCTGAGTTTTTAAAGAAAAATAAGAGGTTTAATCAGGAGAGGGAGCAATTACAAAAGCTGGTCATCAGGAATTCTCATTGGTTTACAGAAGTAACATTGGTTAGTGACTGGCTACACATTGCAGAACTATAGAGTGTGTGGTGTTTCATGGCTACTTGGCATCAGTTAATCTAGAGCCTGCAGAGCAAGTGTCTTCAAGAGATAATTATTTGGCTTAAGGGGGAGTGGGACATGACTGCTATTACATTTTAAATGCCTTTCTGGGCCTAATCATTTAAAGGGGCTCTCATTCATTGGGTAAAACTCAATGGAGAGTCACAGAAAACAGCAAGTGCTTTTGAGGAAGTTTTGAATGGAAGCAGAAGGTGAGAGTTGGGAGCTGTGTGTTGGGGAATGACCTCCCAACTGGGTCCCTTGGGAGGGGTGTGGTGTCTTGGTTGCCGCTCCTGTGA
>NW_012115666.1:146018-149577 GCF_000951035.1 Colobus angolensis palliatus
TGGTCAAAAATATTTTTTATAATTTTAGTGTAGTCTAAGTATACAGTATATAGTTTACAGTAATGTACAGTAATGTCCTAGGCCTACACGTTTACTTCACTCACTCACTCACTCACTGACTCATCCAAGGCAACGTCCAGTCCTGCAAGTTCCATTCACAGCAAGTGCCCAAAACAGGTACATCATTGTTTATCTTTCAGACTGTGTTTTATTGTACCTTTTCTATGTCTACATACGTCTAAAGGCATAAATACACAGTATTGTGTTACAATTGCCTGCAGTATTCAGGACAGTCACACGCTGTGCAGGCTTGTGGCCTACCATTTAGCCTGAATGTGTAGAAGGCTCTACCATCTAGATTTGTGTAAGTTCACTCTATGATAGTCACACAACAGTGAGACGGCCTCATGATGCATTTCTCAGAACATATCCCTGTTGTTAAGTGACAAATGACTGTATTCTTTTTTTAAATACACATTAAGTGAAAATCAGTCTCTGTGTCAGTTTGGCGAGTGGTGAAGACAGAAGCTTCTGTGCTGTGAGAGGCTCAGCTTGCAGATGCCCCTGCCCTGGGAGTTGCTGCAGAGGAAAGGCGTCTCCCTTTGTGAGTTCCTGCAACTCCTGGAAATTGAAGCATTACTAGAAGAGATCCCTGCCATGATGGTGATGATGGCGATGATAGGAATAGCTAAATAACTCAGGTACAGGCACTGTTCTGGGCATTTCACACGTGCTCTTCGTGTCATCTTCACAACAAACCTATGGCAGTGGTTCTCAAACTTCAGCAGGCATCAGAATCACCCGGAGGCTCCTGAAGACTCAGATTGCAGGGCCCATTCTGTGAGTTTTTCATTCAGTAGGTCTGAGACAGTGTTCCATAATTTGCTTTTCAAACAAATTCCCAAACAGTGCAGGTGCTACTGGTCAGAGAACCACCTTGGAGAACCACTGCCCTAGGAGATGAGGGCTCTTCTATGCCCCATTTTACAGGTGAGGTGGAAGACACTTCTTTCTTCCTCCAACTCCACCAAACCATGGACAATTAATTCCTTGATGACATTGTCCTCCAAGTCAAAGGTCCCCAACCCTCGGGCCGTGGACCCCTACTGGCCCATGGTCTGTTAGGAACTGGGCCACACAGCAGGAGGTGCCTGGTGGACAAGCAAGCATGACCACCTTAGCTCCGCCTCCTGTCACACCAGCTGCAGCATTAGATTCTCATATGAGCATGAACCCTATTGTGAACTGCGCATTGGAGGGATCTAGGTTTTGCACTCCTTAGGAGAATCTCAGTAATACCTGATGATCTGAGGTGGAACAGTTTCATCCTGAAACCATCCCCCAATCTGCGGAAAAAACGTCTTCCACAAAACCAGACCCTGGTGCCAAAAAAGTTGGGGACCACTGCTCTAGGTTCATACAGTAACTTTTTAGATTGGGTCCCGCAATTTGAAAACCTTTTCCTCTGTCTTCGGTCTTCACTTTCTGGACCATTGTCAAGTCAGAAATTCTGTTCGGGAGGTCTAAGGCTGAACACTGAGTCTTTTTTTTCTTTGCATTCCTGTTGTTAAAATCCATAGTCTGTGAGATAACGATAACCCTGGCGATAGAGGGGAAATGTCCCTGTAAAGAGAACACAAAAAAGATTTTTTAAAAATGCATCACTCCCCTTGCATTATATACACCACAGGTCTGCAGGTATAGGGCAGGGGTCAGAATCTGATACTCTCCTCTCCCTTCCATCCCATCTGCTCCAGCACCTGCTCCAGGTGAAATAACTCAGATGTGGGGAAATCTTCTGCTAGAGAAAGGGGTGGCTGGTGGTTCCTACCAACTTGAAATAATCAAAAAGCCAGAATCTAGTTAAAGAAAAGTTGAGGACTCCAGCCAGGAACACACTTCCAAGTTTCTTTGGGGAGTGCTCAAGAGAACAAAAGAGAGGCCTGAGTTTTTAAAGAAAAATAAGAGGTTTAATCAGGAGAGGGAGCAATTACAAAAGTTGGTCATCAGGAATTCTCATTGGTTTACAGAAGTAACATTGGTTAGTGACTGGCTACACGTTGCGGTACTATAGAGTGTGTGGTGTTTCATGGCTACTTGGCATCAGTTAATCTAGAGCCTGCAGAGCAAGTGTCTTCAAGAGATAATTATTTGGCTTAAGGGGGAGTGGGACATGACTGCTATTACATTTTAAATGCCTTTCTGGGCCTAATCATTTAAAGGGGCTCTCATTCATTGGGTAAAACTCAATGGAGAGTCACAGAAAACAGCAAGTGCTTTTGAGGAAGTTTTGAATGGAAGCAGAAGGTGAGAGTTGGGAGCTGTGTGTTGGGGAATGACCTCCCAACTGGGTCCCTTGGGAGGGGTGTGGTGTCTTGGTTGCCGCTCCTGTGAACTGTAGAGAAGGTCATGTTTAGCATAAATCATTCCCTGCGGTGCTCCTGCAAAATCCTAATGACTACCAGCCCTCAGTACCAGGGTCCCATACACCCCTGCGGCACCGCATTCCGGTTTGTCCGGAGTTCCACCTCCTGAGATCAAATCCTGGCTTCCTCACTGACTAGCCCTGTGCCCTTGGGCAAGCTCCATAACCTCTCTAACCTCACTGTACACATCTGTAAAATGGGGATGAGGGTTATCCTGATGATCAAACGCCATAATACATGACAAGGTAAATGCAGTGCTTGGCACGTAAGTGAGCAGTGTGTTCCCAGTTGACCACTGGTTTCAAGAAGACAAAAACAGGTACAGTGAGATTTTGGGTGAGTCTTTGGGGGTTCACCGCCACCTGTTTTTCTTGTGTATCTATATTTTTGTTTTTTATAATGCTTACTTGTTTTATTTGATTTCTTTTACATAAAAATTATTGAGAAGCAACAGACAAAACTGCTGGAAGGACAAAGGGTAAGGTCCTCTGAGAATGGTTGAAAACAGCCACGAGCAAGTCACTCATTGGAAGCACTAATGGGAGGAAACCAAACCACCGCAACAGCCGGCTTACTGCTCTAGGGCACGGTGGAGGGAATGGGGGGCATTACTGGTTATAAACCAGAGAGCTAGTGGGTTAATTGCTCTATCTGGTAAACACTTACAGAGTCTGCATTTGTATAACAAATCAATGGCTTTTCATCAAATTATGAGCAGGTGAGGACACAGAGACTGGAGTTTGAGGGCAAATGTTCACCCATGTCTGTTCCACACACAGTTTACCAGGACATAACAACAATGGTCAGTCCAAGAAAGTGATTTTTGATGTGCTTTTTACGTTTCTGAGAATATGCAAGAGAAGGGGAAGAACAAAAGTTTCCTAGATGGGCCACTGGTTGGCAAGCTTACATTTTAGCCAGAGATTATGCCCACCATTGACCTATTTCAGTGTGTCCCCACATATATGGAGCTCAACACACAGAAACAACAAGAGAGTAAGCAATGATCATGGAAACTGGTTTGGCTGACAAACCCCAAGGGCATAGAAGTATAGAAGTTCCTTAATCGTACATCAAAGCATAGAAGAGTGCTCACCACAGGCAGTGTGTTGACATGGCTCCAGGTCATGTTT
>NW_012115666.1:150939-166742 GCF_000951035.1 Colobus angolensis palliatus
GGACTTTAGGCAGATAAGGCAGCTTCAGAGAACAAATTTACCCTACAATTTGAGAGGCCATTTCTTTTTCATTCTTTCTTAGAATTTTCATCTCTCTTTTTACATTCTCCATGTGTTCTCACTTGTTAATTTTTCCATTAACCCTTAGCATAGTAATCATAGCTATTTTAAGTTCCTGGTTTGATTGTTCTGACACCCATGACATATCTGATTCTTGTTCTGAGGCTTGTTCTGTCTCTTCAAGTTGTGCTTTTGTTAATGGTGGAGGATGTCCAGGTTCTTGGTGTCTTCAACAAAGAATTGGACAAAACCCACAAACGAAGCAAGGAAGGAATGAAGGGTTTTATTGAAAATAATAGTACACTCCACAGTGTGGGAGCAGGCCTGAGCATAGTGGCTCAAAGGCCCTGTTACAGATTTTGGGGAGTTTAAATACCCTCTAGAAGATTCCATTGGTTACTTGGCATATGCCCTGTGCAAATGGAGAGGATGAAGTAAAGTTACAAAGTCATTTCCTTGATCTATACCCTATGGAGAGGATATTTCCTGTCATAGCTGAAGTGTGAATTGGCCTTATGTTTTCTGCCTCCAGACCCTACTTTCCTACCTCACTTTTGGCCTTTTAGAATGCCTTGTAATTTTCTTTTGAAAGAGAAACTTGAGGTACGGTGAAAGAAGCTCTGACAAAGGACACTTTAGGAAAGTGGTGGTGCGGGTTAGAGGGAGGAGAAGCGCCCCTTAGTCCTGTGAGTGCAGTTTTTTCACAAATCTGCATCCCTGCACTATGGAATTCACAAGTGCCTCTCAGTTTTTCCCTCCTCAGACAGAAGAGAGTGGCCAAAGCGGGCTGTTGTTGGGTGCTACCCTTCTCCACCTGGAAGGCTAAAGCAGGCTGGAGTTGGGTATTTCCTCGCTCAGGTCGGTCAAGCTTTGATAAAACCCAAATAGGTTAGAGTTTGGTAAAACAGTGTCTCTTGAGTGTAGGCCTTATTAAGGAGAACAGAATGCTCTGGCAGATTCCAAAATTGTTACTTTTTCCGTCCCCAGCAGGAATCATAAGGGAATTCTCAGGTTTTCACTTTGAGAGCCTGGTGGAGCTACTGAAGCTATGCAACCTGAGGGCACTCCCAGGACTGAAGCCAGGACCAAAGCCAGGACCGAACCCCGGGCTGAGTTTTAATGCTGCAATTTGTCCACACCCTGCCTCTGGCAATTTGTCAGTTACAGCTTGGTTTTTCTTAGGAGGCACTTGTTCCTGCAGAGGCCTCTGGCCATGGTCTCGGCTCCTGTGAGTTGCGATTCTCGGTATTCCTTTCTCTCTCCAGGTATTAGGGCAGTGGTTTGCTTCATGACTTCGCTTGTCTTAGGGATCTAAGAAGAGTTGTTGATTTCAAAATTTATTCAGGTTTTTATTTGTTAGTAGATGGTTACAACTTCCAAACTCCTTCCATGCTATAATGGAAACAGGAAGTCGCTGCTGGAATCTTTTTTCAGAATTACAGACACAAAGCCAAGAATTTGGTCTTATTTTTTACCTATATTGGACACCCCTGAGTGCTGGGTGATTCGCAGTTTGTGCTGCTCTTGAATGTGACTGAAGAGGAAAGAATATAAAGCGCCAGGGAAAGAGCGCTTCTGTTCAGAGCTCAACATACTGCCCCGGGTTGGGGTGAGGGGAGTGTGCCTGGTTGTGGGGAGTGGCGCAGCGGAAGGGAGCAAGTGTTCTGGAGTTCTGAGCAGAGCCACTGCTCTGCATCCTCACTAAAGCAGTCTCATCAGAACACTGTCCTGGTTTATCTCCTCATTGTCCATCCCTCCTTTAGCCCTTAGCAAAGCCCCCTCCCTGTTTCTCTTGGCTGGGAATGGTAACTTGGAGCCAACAGCCACCATCCTCAGAGAGATTCTGTGCGACTGAGATGAGCGTGGAGTGCCCTGCAGTCCAGCTGGGCAGTGGTGCTTCCTCAGGCCTGTGCTGTGTGATGGACCCGCTGAGCAGTGTCCGCACAGATCTCAGGAACATCAGTCCCCAAATGAGAGACTCGCCTTTATCAAGTTATCTGAGGACCCTCTGTTTCTCCCCCTCTTCCTCCTCCTTCTTCTCCTCTATCAGTTCTTTAACTTTTTTCTTGAACAACATACTTTCTGAATCTGTTATCTCATGAAAATAATGAATGCTCGTTACTTAAAAATTGAAATAATACTGCACAAAGAAAAACTGCCCCCTCACGCCCTGTCCAACATATGACAGCTATGAACTATTGAAATCGAGATCAGATGCTACTTGCTTAGACCGGCCCTGACCCCTAGAGGGAAGCACCTTCCTAGTGTGTGCGCTGACTGTCCCCGGCTCCCTTGAGAGCCTGCGCAGTGCTGCACTTGCCCGCGGATTTGTGCCAGGTTTTGATTTGCTTGTTTACGTGGGAATACGAGGTCCAGAGGAAGAAGCCGTGAGTATATGCTTCATTTGTATGTCCTCAAGGCCAGCACAGCACCATCTCATAGGAGATGCCCAATAAAGACTTAAGCATAAACATGAAAAAAGCCTTTAAATGTACGAATTATGATTTTTGTTTTGTTTTGTTTGGAGATGGAGTCTCACTGTGTCACCCAAGCTGGAGTACAGTTACTCAATCTCGGCTTACTGCAACCTCCGCCTCCTGGGTTCAAGTGATTCTCCTGTCTCAGACTCGTGAGTAGCTGGGGTTACAGGCACATGCCACCACGCCTGGCTAAGTTTTGTATTTTTAGTAGAGACAGGGCTTCGCCATGTTGGCCAGGCTGGTCTTGAACTCCTGACCTCAGGTGATCCACCCACAAACAGTAAAACTTTGACAACAGCTCATATATCTGGATACTATGAACTGCAAGCTGTTCTACACACTGCTAAAGCAAACAGGTCAATCACCTCTTGGTGATGGGAGATGGGAGATGGGAGGTCTGAATCTGACACTATCTTACCTGATCCTTCACAGGAGTCACAAAGCCTTTCTGTCTCCAAAGCACTGGGATTACAGGTGTGAGCCACTACACCAAGCCATAAGTAACAATTTATAAAGAGTTATGAAGTATGTACATTCATGGGCACATTAAGCATAACCCCATGAATGCAAGTACTTAGCCGGGCATGGTGGTGGGCACCTGTAATCCCAGCTACTCAGGAGGCTGAGGCAGGAGAATCGCTTGAACCCAGGAGGCGGAGGTTGCAGTGAGCTGAGATTGCGCCATTGCACTCCAGCCTGAGAGACAAGAGCGAGACTTCATCTCAAAAAAGAAAGAAAGAGAAAGGAAGGAAAGAAGGAAGGAAGGAAGGAAGGAAAAGAAAGGAAAGAAAGAAAGGAAAGAAAAGAAGGAGAGAGAGAGAGAGAGAAAGAGAGAAAGAGAAAAAGAGAGAAAGAAAGAGAGAGAGGGCCGGGCGCGGTGGCTCAAGCCTGTAATCCCAGCACTTTGGGAGGCCGAGATGGGCGGATCACGAGGTCAGGAGATCGAGACCATCCTGGCTAACACGGTGAAACCCCGTCTCTACTAAAAAATACAAAAAAACTAGCCGGGCGCGCTGGCGGGCGCCTGTAGTCCCAGCTACTCGGGAGGCTGAGGCAGGAGAATGGCGTAAACCCAGGAAGTGGAGCTTGCAGTGAGCTGAGATCCAGCCACTGCACTCCAGCCTGGGCGACAGAGCAAGACTCCGTCTCAAAGAAAAAAAAAGAAAGAGAGAGAGAAAGAGAAAAAGAGAGAAAGAAAGAGAGAAAGAGAGAAAGATTGCATATATAAAATAAACCATGTGAAATCTACAAACCCATATATTTACATTGAATGTTTTGTACCAAATAGTCCATCCTGCTTGTATGTCATGGTGGTTTTCAATTTTTCTTCCTCAGCATCTACAAAGAAAAACTCTTACCTTCTTTTTTTTATAGGACCAGAAGGAATCAAGAAGTCTGTAAACAACAGGAGAGATGGGTCCCACAGTTGCCACAGCCTTCATTAGGGCCTTCTCTTCCATAGGGAGTATTTGCATGTACCCAGTGTCATTAGTAGCAGAATACTTAGGATTGTACCTACAGGCTTCTTCCTTTGAAAAGTAAAGGGGGAAGAGACTTGATTACCACCATCCTCCCTCTGGACAACATGAGTTAGAACCACAATGCTCAGCACTTTGCAGCTTAGGATTTCCCAGGAAATGAAGTGCTGTTAGTTGACTTGAAACTAAACATTAGCTCAAGTCTCTTGAACGAGACCCTTAGGCTTATGATCCATAAGAAATTTTTTCACAATGGGGAAATGTGTATTATATGTAAAATAGTTGGTATATTCTCAATGTTACTATGTTTGGCTCTTCTCTATGTTATATGTTCTTGCTGACATATAGCAAGAACAGCTGTGTGTTAACTACATAATCATAGAACTGCGCAAAGGCTAATAATTTATAATGACAGCACTGACAGTTTGCAGATATAGATTCTACCATCTCAAACGTGAGTTCTGAAAAAAAGTGTCTGTTACCTCTGAAAGTGCTCCACTTTCCAAAAGCAGAGCTGGAATGACAGCAAGATAAAGAACTCCACTGACCTTTCTTTCATATGGATAGGATTCCTCAGAGTCCAGGCCTCCATTGTCGGCAACATACTGGAAGCAAAACAATGGTTCACCAAAAATGCAGCCAACATTGCCTTGAAACCTAGAGCAGTCCACCAGGTCTGCACGCTCAGTAAAACTAGTTTCTCAGTTTTCCGAACACCTGTCCTTCCAGAGCCCCAGCTGTACTAAAAGTATAAGAAGATGCACACTTACCCGGAAAAAAGAAGAAAAAAGCTGTCATTCACAAAGCAAACAGCAAAACTTTGACAACAGCTCATATATCTGAATACTATGAACTGCAAGTTGTTCTACACGCCACTAAAGCAAAGAGGTTGATCACCTCTTGGCTTTCCTGGGGAGATGGGAGGTCTGAATCTGACACTATCTTACCTGATCCTTCACAGGAGTCACATAGCCTTTCTCTCTCCAATCCACAGATTTGGGAATATCATGAAACAGAGGTTCCTGGAACGCTTTCCCCTTCCTGTGCTTCTGGTATTGAAAGCCATTCACCACCTGCCTGAATTATTCACTGGTCTTCAAGGAAAAGGAAATAAAATGTTGAAAAGCAAGAGATTACTTTAGTAAAGAACCGAGGAGAGGAAACACAGAGTCCACACAGCAGTCCACAGCACACTCACCATAACTCCAAAGGCACTCATGGCCATTGTGAAGCTGTTTCCCTTGGCTGTATTCCTGATTGTGCTGCTCAGTCATCTTCATGTTCTTCTCCCACACTGCTCTCCTCTACCCTTCTTCATTCTTGAGGCAAACATGTAACTGAATGCTCTTTATTTCTACCTAAAACCCATCTCATGCTCACCAAGTGAATCTGCAGACAGACATGGAAGAGAAACCATGGCCAGGGAAGGCTTGACGCCTCTGGGAGCTGTTCTCCAAGCCAAAAAACGACAGGAGCGTATGCCCATATCATGCTCATAATCGGCGCCATTAGGTTATTGCATTAGGTTATTGGTAAGAGCTGGCCTCTAGTAGCTACTCTCTGGCTATAATCTCCCAACATCAAGGACCATTCTCTCAGGAATCCCTTTGGATGGTTACAGATGCCACCAACCATGCCATATAATCTCTTGTGCTTTGCCTTCCACTGGTTCCACTGTGCATCTAAGCTGTTAGAGTAGCTGAGGCTAATCTCAGGCAAAAGGCAACCAGGAGAAGTGAGGGATTCATGTTTCAAAAGCTAGGAAGGGAAGAGAAATGAGGATCTGATTAGACCAATCCTAAAAAGCCACCTTACTGCCCCCTGAGAAACTAGAGCCACCACGGTAGAATAAAAATATTTAAGCATCTACCTAAGGACTGTGGAAGAGGCCAGGGATCTGGTTGGAGAAACACAGGGCAAGTGGAGATATTGGATGGACTCACCAAAATGAAACGCAGCCTGTCCAGAGCTGTAGGAGCTGAAACAGTTTATGCGATGATAATTTAGGTTATGAGAAAAATATGAAGGTACCTCCTGTGTGAGAAGGTTAAGGCAACAACTAGGAAACCAGCTGATCTAGGTTTTGTACCAATTGTACTGAGGTCATCCAGGCAAAACCCCGCCAATGGAGACTTCTAATCCCAAGCAGGGACAAAGGGATCCCCAATAATTGGGAGGTGAGTTCACACCTTGTTTTTGGCTAATACACAGCAGGAGGTGAGCTATGTTTTCCAACCTCCCCTTGTTGCAGGAAACCTTTCTGGAATGCCTTCCCAGGAGACAGTGGGAAGGAGAGTACACACTGCTCCCGCAGCCTTACATGTCGCCAGTGCTGCCAAAACCTCATCTGCCTCTCCAAAACCAGGGCTCCGGGCTGGGGTCCCAGGCCAGGTCCCACGCTGCTTGCCCCCACCCTCTGCTCAGGATCACTGCGGCCACGGGACGTGTGCGGTGGTGCAAGGAGCAAGGGGCATCTCCACCTGACTCGCAGGGGTTGAGCTTCCCTGTCCTGCCCCACCAGCCCTAGGAATACCATAACTCAGCACCCCAGAAAGGCGCCCACTCACAGAGCGGAGGTACTCGCCGGGCACCGGGGTGGCCCCTGTCCCATCTGTACAGGCACAGTCAGGCAAGTGCAGGGTCCGGGGGTCTTCAGTCCTCTGCGGCTGCCTCAAGTTTGCTAATTTGACCTCTAAAGTCCCCCACCAGGATGCCACCCAGGCGGCTCTGTCCCCACCGCCTGCCGCACTGCGATTGGCTGCGCCGCCTCTGGGCGTAGCCTCAGGGCACTTGGACGCAGCACGAGGCAGCTCAGTCCCAACCTGTCCCAGGGAGCGGCGCACCTGCCTGGTGAACCAGAGGCAGGAGTTGGGGGCGGGGAGGCGGAGCTGCGAGATCCAGGGGCTGCTGAGTGGAAGGTCGGAAGTCTCCCTCTGAGGTTCAGATCAGCCAAGTACCCGACTTAATGCGCTGGGCGAGTGATTCATGAAAAGAAGTTTAAAGCTAGCCCTGTGTGGATTACCAGCCCAACTCTGCTTTTCTTTAGTCCTAGTTTTTGACTAAAGTGTCCTGCAGGGCTGAGATTTACTCTAGTTCGGTGGTTCCTGTTTAGCCCACAGAAAGGTGGAGCCGGGTGGAAGAATGCAGAGCCCCCGAGCAGATGCCTTCTGTTCCATTTAAGGGTGGGTGCAGCTGAGCTTTAGAAGAATCTGGTAGAGAAAGGCACCCCCAAAACACGCCATGCAATGGTCAAGGCCAGACCCTGGGGAGGGGGGGGACTGGCTGGGTCTCCAGAGACCGCAGGCGTCTTGTCGTGCGTCCTTTCCAGTCTCCTCCATTCGGGGATTCTTCCTTCCTTCAAGTCTTTCATTAAATAAGTGAACGAATCAGTCGTCAATAATTAATGAAGCTCCTCTAACTTTGTGCTATTGTCCTTTGCTTGGGACAGTTGGAACATTGCTGTAGAAACTTAGAAATGTCCAGGTAACTTTCCTAACTGCTTTTCTGAGGCCCAGCCTTTCCATTTTAAAATCTAAGATTAACTCAGTAATCTTGATTTTATGGCAAATGGGCACAGAGTTTGACAGATATTTAAACAAAATTATGGCCAAGCCTCTTGATGCATTAGGTAAGAAGGGAGCTGGCCAGGGGTGGTGGCTCATGCCTGTAATCCCAGAACTTTGGGAGGCTGAGGTGGGCAGATCGCTTGAGGCCGGGAGCTTGAGACTAGCCTGGCCAACATGGTGAAATCCCATCTCTACTAAAAATACAAAATCTAGCCTGGCGTTGTGGCAGGCTCCTGTAATCCCAGCTACTCGAGAGGCTGAGGCAAGAGAATCATGTGAAGTAGAGAGGCAGAGGTGGCTGATCTTGTAGAATGCCTCCCCAAATTCCTAATCTTCACTCCTGAATCTATAATCCACAAACTTTCATTTGAAGGCCAGAGGATCTCTTCCCAAGATCTGACCTTTCCTTCTGCCATCTGCCTGATTTCTCCTCCTGCAATAGGAAAGCACCACATCCTTGGATACTGTGAATGTAAAATGAAGTGATTAAGAGAAGAAATTGTTGCCTCCTCCAATCAGAACTGAATTCTACGCAGAATTCTTACATGCTATTTTCTTTTTCTATCTTAGCAGTGATCCCAAATAAAGATCAGACCTCTTATTCAGAGGGTGGGTTAGTTCTCAACAGTAGAAGTTGGGTCCGCGGTGTATCCTGTGGATTTGAGGGGGAAATTGGAATTGCTTGGGACCATAGCTGCATGTCTGATTTGAGGACAATGAGACAAGACAGAGAGGCAGCCATTGCTGCAGGGCTGAGCGTGGGAGTGGGGAGAAAAAACAGACACAAGAAAAACAAGCATAAACCTCCAGAGTTCAGTGAGAGATTAACAAAGTTCCAAAGTTTATATTGAGAAGATTCCCCTAGCTGGGGGTTTTGAAGGGATCATATAAGGAATTGCGGATGTTTGATTATTCAGTTCTATTTTCTTTCCATGGTCTCACATATTTTCAAAAAGAATGTTTTACCAATACCACATGGTCTCACTTATAAGTGGGGACTAAACATTGAATGCATGTGGACACAAAGATGGGAACAATGACACTGAGGACTACTTGTGGTGGAAGATTGAGAGGGGGACCTTGATTGGAAGGCAGCCTGTTGGGTACTCCACTTTCTACCACGGTGAGGGGATCATTTGTACACCAAGCTTCAGTGACATGAAATTTACCCATGCAACAAACCTGCACACTAATCCCCTGAGCTTAAAGTGGAAAAAAAAATGTTTATGTGTGTTTTTAGAATTGGTATATGACACAAACTATACATCTAACAAAAGTCTAATATTGGCTCTGTAATGAATTTAAACAACTCAACAAGCAAAAATCAAATGACCCCATGGAAAAATGGGTGAAAGGCATGAACAGATACTTCTCAAAAGAATACATACAAGTGGCCAAAAAACATGAAAAAATGCTCAACATCAGTAATCATCAGAGAAATACAATTCAAAACCACAATGAGATACCATCTCGCACCAGTCAGAATGGCTTTTATTAAAAAGTAAAAAAATAACAGCTGCTGGGGAGGCCATGGAGAAAAGGGAACACCTATATACTCTTGGTGGGATTGTAAATTATTTCAGCCACTGTGGAAAGCAGTTTGGAGATTTCTCAAAGAACTTAAAACAGAACTACGACTTGAACCAGCAATCCTATTACTGGACATATGTCCAAAAGAAAACAAATCATTCCACAAAAAAGACACATGCATTCACACATTCATTGCAGCACTATTCACAATAGCAAAGACATGAAATCAACTTAGTTGCCCATCGATGGTGGATTGGATACAGAAAATATAGTACATATACATCATGGAATGCTATACAACCGTAAATAGGATCATGTCCTTTACAGTAACATGGATGCAGCTGGAGGCCATTATCCTAAGTGAATTAATACAGGAATTACCACACGTTCTCACTTATGAATGGGAACTAAACTTCGTGTATTCGTGGTCATAAACGTGGCAACAATAGAAACTGGGGACTCCTAGAGGAGTGTGGGGAGTGGTAACAAAGGTTGAACAACTAACTATTGGATACTATGCTCAGTATTTGGGTGATTGCATCATTCATACTCCAGACTTCAGGATCATGCAATACACCCAGATAACAAACCTGCACATTTACTTTCTGAATCCAAAATAAAAGTTGGAAAAAAAATCACATTTACCCCATAAATATGTACAACTATTATGTATTCATAATAATTCAAAATGTAAAAAAGCAGAAAAGCCCATCAATTCTTCCCAATCTAACCTGATGAAAAAAAAAGTATCAATCACTGCCTGCTGTTAATATGATTGTCTACCCAGAAAGCCTAAGAGAATCCATTAAAAGCTATTAGAACAAAAGAGAATTTAGAAAGATGTCTGAACCTGCATAAATACACTTTCCCAATTATGCATCAATAGTCACCTTAAGCATATAATGGGGGAAAAAGCTCCTCCTTCAACAATTACAAAAGTGTAAAATGCTAGAAATAATTCAATTACAAATAATATATATTTCTCGCAATAACTATAAAAGAAGAT
Organism: Colobus angolensis palliatus; assembly: GCF_000951035.1. Classification (NCBI taxonomy): domain Eukaryota; kingdom Metazoa; phylum Chordata; class Mammalia; order Primates; family Cercopithecidae; genus Colobus; species Colobus angolensis. The sequence continues at coordinate 161,060 of NW_012115666.1, forward strand.
CAGAGTAGAAGACTTCTGGACCACAAGACTTATTTTAAGATGGGCCAGTACATCTTGTGTTCATTTATAGGTTTAATTAAACTGTAATGCAAATGTTAGTGGGAATTTTGCTCATATCTAAAAAACTATTGGTAAAAATAATAGATGAAAATAGTCACATTTATTTGTAAGCTGTGTTGATGGGAATATTATTCTTTCAAAGAGTAAAATATTTTTAAATGAAGCAGATTCAATTAGGTTTTTGCTGGGAATTAAGTTGGCCATTTATATCCAGTAGTTTTAACTTTATGATCTAGTAGCTCTGCCTTAATTAACATAATAAAAAATGTTCAGAGGTGCAGATAGTTTTATGTAGAATGATGTTCATCATGAAGATGTTTATAATATTGTTTCTAAAGTTTCCAGCAACTGAAATTCATTAAATCGATGGTGATACATTTTTAATTAGAATACAATCCAGTCATTGCAGTGATGAAGAATCTTTAATAACATATGTAGCATATTGTATTCTCCAAAGATGGCTGCAGAAATCTCTTCCAGCCTGTATGATCTTCCATAGAGTGATGCTCCTGCTTGTCTTCAAAGGGTGGAATTCACTTCTTCATCTTATCAAATGTAACTGGGCTCCAATCCACAAAATCATGAGCAAAATAAGTTGTCTTAAACCACACACACACAAAGAGTTGGTGAATGAATGAACTTCATTTTTTTAATTCCTGAGATTGTCACTGAAGCATTGTCACCTGATTGAGGATTAAAAATCTGACACTGAATTTATCCTAGATGATAAGGTGCAAGTCTTTTGTCTCCTAGACATGATCAAGCAAGGAGACACCTAGGAGGCACAAGGCAAAATGCCCTCCCAGAAGCTGGTGGGGTAGGAAGATGCTGAGGCCCAGTCTGTTCCCTGCAGTATGCATTCTGTGTGGTGACAGAAAATGTTTTGTTGGACCAGACTTTAGTCAGGCTTCTTAATGCTGTGCTAGACTCATCTATGCACTTCCTTGTGAAATTTCAGTTTTAGCAAAGAAACCTGCTAAGTCAGTTTAGCAAGAATCCCCATTCTCCATATCTGATCAGGGTCCTCAGCCTCCCGCATCCTGCAGGTGATGTCAGATAGCCTTGGCTTGTCCTCAGCGAGAATCCTGTTAGGTGAGTTTAGTCAGAATCCTCCCTTACCCCTGATGTTTCCACATAGTCATTTCCCATCCACTGACCCCCCCGCCCCACCCTTTTCCTTGGCTATAGTTTCCTACTTGCCCATGCTGTATTCAGAGTTGAGCCTAGTCTCTCCTTCTCATTGCAAGACTTCCTTGCCGTGGTCCCTATACCTACCTCAAGGACCTAAATAAATTATTTCTGATCATTCTGTAACAGGTATTGTTTAATAACATATACATATTTTTTTGAGAGGGAGTCTCGCTGTCACCCAGGCTGGAGTGCAGTGGTGTGATCTCAGCTCACTGCAACCTCCGCCTCCCAGGTTCAAGGGATTCTCCTGCCTCAGCCTCCCGAGTAGCGGGGACTGCAGACACATGCCACCACGCCCAGCTAATTTTTGTACTTTTAGTAGAGACGGAGTTTCACCATCTTGACCAGGATGGTTTCGATCTCTTGACCTTGTGATCCACCCACCTCGGCCTCCCAAAGTGCTGGGATTACAGGCGTGAGCCACCACATCCAGCCTGAATAATTTCTTAACAGGGACTCACCTGTCTTTTCCTGCTTTCAGCATGACACTAGCAGAGACTCAACCTAATTGACCTGTAGAGACTGGTGTTGAGGAGCCTTGGGGCTTTACCTTGTTGGCCTGGGGGCTCACATTCCAGTTCTCCTGGTGTCCTCTGACTCCCAGAGTCCAGTTTGCCAAACAAGTGAGGCAGCCTGGGGAGGGAGGAGGTGAAGGCCCAAAATCCCAGCTTCCTTTTCTAAGCCCTGCTGGCCTGGTGTGCACTTAAGTTATTTCTTTACTTTAGAAAGGAAACTGACCCCACTCTTGATCCTGTATCCCCTCTACCATGACTACCTTGTCTTGTAAAATGGGGCATAGAAGAACCCTCATCTCCTAGGCAGTGGTTCTCAGTGTGGGGTCCCTGACAGTAGCGCCTGCATCCCTTGGGAACTTGTCAGAAAGCAAATTCTAGAACCCCAGCCCAGATACTGAATCAGAAACTTGGGGATAGATTCAGGTATAAGAGTTTTCAGGAGCCTCCAGGGGATTCTGAGGCACGCTGAAGTTTGAGAGCCACTGCCATAGGGTTGCTGTGAAGGTGACATGAGGAGCTCCTGTAAAATGCTCAGAACAGCTCCTGGTGCCTAAGAGTTACTTAGCTATTCCTATCATTATCATCATCATCATCATCATCATCATCATCATCACCATGGCTGGGATCTTTTCTAATGATGCTTTAATATCCAGGAGTCCCAGGAACTCACAAAGGGAGACACCCTTCCTCTGGAGCAACCCCCAGGGCAGGTGCATCTGCAAGTTGAGCTTCTCACAGCACAGCGGCTTCTCTGTCTTCACCACTCACCAAAGTGACACAGGGATTGAGTTGTATATATATAATCCTTGACCCAAATTAGTACCCAATTTACATTGGCTTTGCAATGTAGACAATGCCAGCCTCATCAGGCATTGACATATTTACATTTCAATGACCTCATAAGGTTGTGTTAAAAAATTAAACAAGGTAACACGAGTATTTACGTAACCAGCCACATCCAGAATTTCTCCCTCAAACATCAACATATCCTTGAGAAATGACATTCAACCCAAAGACACACTAATTCTACAGGAAAGACTGTTGACCTTGAGATACTGTATATTGATCATGTTTATTGCCTTGACCATTTTCACCCACCTGGAATCCTAGTGTAATGCACTAGAGAAGTGTTTAACTCAATTCAGGGAAACATCCTCAATAACCATGGAACCATAGGAGCCGGTACTCTCCTATTGAGGATGTTCATCTGCAAAGCTTCGTCCATTTTTTCAGCTCATTGTCATTGAAAGCTCTTTCCTCCAGAGATTCCATATGAACATGAATGAATCTGAAGTCCCATAACAAGGGTGATGAAATTGTCAAGTATGCTCCTAATTCCACTTGGGAAGAGGAGGTAGGTGTGAGGCAGAGGGTGCTGAGCAGTTTAGGCCTGATTCATCTTGCAGTGTCCTAGGATACCAGGCCTGAATCCAGAATGAAATGAAAGACAAGGCCTTGCCCTAACCTCCCAGACCTTAGCCGGAGCTGTGGGGCTAGCTGTTGGCCTCATTTCTTCCTTTGCAGTGGTCTCCACTCTGTTTTTCTCAGGGAGAGGGTATGAAACATTGGGGTGAGAAGGACAGAGAGCCTGGGATTATGGCTGTGCCATGGCTAGATTCAGGAAGCAGTGTTTCTTCATTCATTCATTCTGAAAATCCTTCTTGAGTCCCTTTATGTCAGGCCCTGTGCTGAGGAATCAAGGATGAACCAACACTGAGACATTTCCTGTGCTGGGGGAGCGTATAGTCAAATGGGGTGGTAGGCAAGAATCAATAACCCCTTTGAACAATTTACAGACTTTGCACCTCTTTTCTTCCCCATTGACTTAAATATTTTGGCAGTTTTCTTATTTGTGGGTCCCCGACTGGGAGGTTCTCATGTAGCCATTCCATGCCCCTAACACAGGAAATCTGAAAAAGTATGGCCATCTCCTGTTCTCCAGATTTCATCAGGAAAAAGGGAAGTTCTGAAAGACTTTACATAAAAGCTCACTGTGCTACCCGTTGTCTCAAAAGACATTTGACCAAGGTTACCCGGTGCCTTTCATCCTGGATAGAACATGCCTTGCCGATTCAGGGTTTCTGTCTTAATCATGAGGGCCCACCATCTGTCACCTGGCTGTGCTCTAGCTCACCCTATTGAGACCTGGTGTCTGGTCTACATTTCCAAAGAGTCACATGGCTGCATCTTTGGACCTCAGGCTCCTGCACAGTGAGTCCTGTTGGTGATCTCCAAATCGAGAGCTGATGTTTCCACTCAGGGAGAACAAATGAGGATGCTGCAGCTACTGGAGGCCTGTAGCCTTGGAAGAGTCAACCCAAAGACCATCAACACCTTTAAATTCTTTCTCATGGGGCAAAATGTGTCCACGTTAACAGAATGAGTAAAGAATCCATCTGCTGTCCACCAGCAGACGTTGTAGCAAAATGTCTAGGCTCACAAGTGGCATCAAGTCATACAAACACATCTATTTTAGAGCCAATATTATACCATGGACATCTTTCTTTGTCAATAGCTAGCGCATTCCACTGTTAGACCACATCATAATGTATTTAACAATCTCCTTTTCTGCTCTTGATGGGCATTTCAAATTTTTTATGTGTTTCATTTAGGAACAGTACTGCATTGAATATCTTCACACATGTATCTTTTTCAATGTGTGTAGATATAATTACCAAATTAATCCCGAGAAGTGGATCAGCTTGCTGACAAGAGTTATTCCATTGTGTGCTCCCACCTGCAATGAATGAGGATGCACATTACTTCTCAATTTATAAGCTAACTTATTTTATAAGCAAAATGTGATGTAATTTGTTGCCCTAATTTCCATGTATACGGGGGAGTGCTCTAACTTCAACCCTATTATTATCATTAATTTATGGTATTATTATTTTCTCCATCATGTTTACCAACATCATGTTCATTACCATAAATAATTGGTGCTAACAATGACCATCGTGCATTGAGAACTCACATGACAGACCCTTTATACACAGACTTGATTTAATTTCTTTCACTCTTCACAACTACCATCTGAAGAAAGAATCAATCACTAAGTCATTGTATAACGGAAACACAAAAGCGAAGTGATTTGTGTACCCTCGGGCAAGTAATTTGAACACTGTGCCTCTGGTCTTCCAATAGAAAAATGTAAATAATAATATCGTCCTTACTACTAAATGGGGATGTATACTGTCCGTCTGCAAGGTATTTTGTGACACTGGTACACCGCTTGTGTGATGACATGGTGTACTTCCAGTTTTAGTGTGTTGGGAGGATAGAAAATAGGAGGAAAACTGAACAAACACAGACTCTGGTGCGGGGTCTCCAGGGAAAAGCCGTCTTGTTACCCAAACAGTGACTGGCCACACACTGAAGACACACAACTGTCCTATGAACTGGGATGACCCTGTTGAAATCTTGTAGAAAGCTTGAGATGCTCCAAGACAGGTGTTCATCCTTCAAGCTGGCACAAATGGGTTTTGTTAAACAGTGTTTTTTTCTATTCTGGTTCCATCTGACACAAGATGGAATTGAAGAGGATATGAAGCAGCAAGGAGCAATTTGAAATTAGAATGGCAACAGTGAAAGAAAATGGTCTTGGTTCAATACGATGCCTGTCTAAAATCTCTTTTAGTAAGAATTACTAACTGGAACAAAGTTGCATTTTAGTCTTCTTATGATAATTTCAAGTATGTTTTGGTTCCAGAATTTCTCATCTCTTCACCCACAAAATCTTCCCTGGAGTATGCAAATTCCTGAAATCTTTGAAGGATTGGTGGTCAGGGGTTCTGTAAAAGGATTCTGGGGAGTTTGACTCGGTGGTTAACAAAGGACTTTCCAAATCTTTAGTCTGATTCTGGGATCCCCCCAGGACATCTGAAGCCTTTCTCAACATCTTTTCATTAGAAAGACCA
>NW_012115666.1:172987-173394 GCF_000951035.1 Colobus angolensis palliatus
CAGTATATACCACTGTGTGCAAAGAGAAAATTCCAGAACAATATGCATAGTATGATCCCACTGAAAGCCAAAATAGAATAAAATAACTGTATCTACGTATTTCGATATGTAGACATAGGTTTATGCATAAAGCCTCGAGGAGTATATATTACACTGTTAACAGTTATTTTTGGCAATAAGAAGTAGTGGGAGCTGGCTGTGCTGGTTCATGCCTGTAATTCCAACACTTTGGGGGACCAAAGTGGAAGCTTAAGGCCAGGAGTTCAAGATTAGCCTGGTGAACACTGCAAGACTCTGTCTCTACAAAAAAAGAGAAAGAATCAGCCAGGACTTATGACATGTGCCTGCAGTCCCAGCTACTAGAGAGGCTGAGGCAGGAGGATCCCTTGAGCCTAGGAGTTCAAGGC
>NW_012115666.1:175623-176258 GCF_000951035.1 Colobus angolensis palliatus
CTGTTTGATTTCTTTATTTATATCAGATACAAATGTATATGCCACTTATCTTTAACTCAACAATATATCACGTTCATTCCTTTATGGCAAGACATGCATAGATCTATGTTATCCTTTTTAAAAAATTACTTATATGTTTACTTATTTAATTGATGAGTAAAAATTATATATATGTGATGTGAAATATGCTTGTGCAATGGCTAAATCAAGCTATTTAACATTTACATTAGCTCACACATATTTTTGTGATAAGAGCACTCAAAATCTACTCTCTTGGCAATTGACAAGTACATAATATATTCTTATTAACTGTAGATATTTAATGATCTGTCTATAGTCACCATCATGGTACGATCACCATGATGTACAACTGGAACTTGTTCCTCCTGGCTGCGATGGCTACGTAGGATTTCTTCATGTGGACATACCTATTGGTAGGCACTCAGCCTATCTCCAGGCTTATAATTTTTTTCCAATTATAGATTTGGACAGTGATATACAAATATTCTCCCATATTTGTATTGCTGTTGCTCTAGATTTTTGGGGGAATTGCTCCACCAATTAGTATATTCTTTAAAACTTCTGTAAATGTTTCCAAATTATTCTCCAAAACATCTGAACTAAACAACACTCAC
>NW_012115666.1:182083-183576 GCF_000951035.1 Colobus angolensis palliatus
CCATATAATCAGGCATCCCCCATTCCCTGTATATGATCCCTTCAACAGGCCAAAGCCAGGGCAATCTCAATATGAGATTTGGAAGTTCTCCTGAGTTACTAAGTCCACTCTGGTGCTTTATGTTTGTTATTTCTTGTGTCTTGTTCCCTCCCCCAAACTCCCCACCCTATTGGTTGCTGCCTCCGTGACTTGATCTCATTGTCCTCAAATCAGACCCGCAGCTATGGTCCAAAGCATCTCTAAACTTCATTCTCAAATCCACAGGATCCACTGAGGACCCAGCTTGTACTGCTGAGAACTAACCTACCCTCTGAACAAGGAGTCTGATGTTTCTTTGGGATCATTGTTAAGATGCCAGACAAAATAACATGTGAGAGTTCAGTGTAGATCACACAGTCTGATCTGAGGAAGCAATAATCCCTTCTTTTAAATGCGTTTTCTATTCACGGTGTCCTCTGTCCAGGTGCTGATCTCCCACTCTAGAAGGAAGAATCAGCAATGGCTGAAGGCACAGGTCTCACTGCTGGGCAATTAAAAAACCTTGGTGCTGGGTTGTTCTGCCTGAGTGTTTCCTTGGCCAGCATCCCAGATTTGTGGTTCACGGAGCAAGGTCCATACAAGGTCACCATTGCCAGGCTAATTATTGTCTACACTGGGGATATGGCCTGTGAATCCTCTAAATCCATCCACTCTGCACAGTACCCTACTCCTCATGCACACTGCCAACTTCCACATTTCTATGTGCTTCATGTTGAAAGTTACTGACGTGCAACACTCAGGAGTAGTGTCAGGGATGGTTGCAAGACTCTGCAGAAGTAAGTAGAATTTCATTAAGAAATATGTGAAGTGGTCAACAAGCGAGTATTTCCCCAAGTTCCAAGGGACAAATGAAACTGAATAATAATTTGAATGATATAAGAAATATGTTTTAGTTATATCAGAAGGACAAACAAAACTGTTACATATCCCATCTCTTCAACCAAAGCATCTTGAGGACAGGGAATTTGTTTTACAGTGTAGGGGTCCCCAGTATATGATAGACACCTGGTAAATACCATTGCAGAATGATAATTTAGGCTAAGAGAATAATTGTTGCTAATTTGGCTACAACTCCCTGGGACCCTGGCACTTTGCCGTAGTTCAGTGGGTCTCAGGTAGACTTGGGGAATTTCTCCTGCCCCCAGGACACAGGAATCCTAGACCCTCCTCGCTGTCCTGGAGATGCTTAGAAATGCCTCAGGGAACTTAGGACTCCCGTGTTCTTTAGAGAGTCCCCATCATCAGGTGCTAGCCGGTATCCTCAGCAGGGGTCCTCTAAGGCCTCACCACTCCATTCTCAGGGGCCTGGTGGATTCTGGAACTCTGCCAGAGCCAGCAGGACCATGCAAGAGGTCCATGTGAGTGGCATGTGGGCTGGCAAGCCAGGGGCCACCAATCTTGTCTGATTCCAGCAGTTTTCACACACAGGGAGTTGGGACCCTCTTCTGCTGCCT
>NW_012115666.1:184441-190012 GCF_000951035.1 Colobus angolensis palliatus
TTGCAGTGAGCTGAGATCGCGTCACTGCACTCCAGCCTGGGCGACAGAGCGAGACTCCGTCTCAGGAAAAAAAAAAAATTAAATAAGATACCATGAGTGCTGAGATAGTCACCCATCTCCAGAATTCCTCCTTTGAAAATAGACACACAACAGAACATTCTGCGACCTTAGAAAGGACGGAAATCATGTCCTGCGCTACTCCATGGATGGACCCTAAGGCTATTGTCCTAAGAGTGAGAGCACGGTCACAAAAAGGAAAAAGTCATGTGAATCTACTTAAACAAGTTATCTAAGGTAGCTAAGTTCATAGAAATAGAAAGTAGAGTGGTGGTTAGTGGGGACTGGGGTGGGGAGGAAAATGGGAGTTGTTTAATGGGTATAGTTTCAGCTCCACAGGATGAAAATGTTCGGAACATCTGTTTCTCAACAAGGTATTCTATTTTTTTATTCTTGTTTTAGAGGGATTTAAGGTATGTTTGGGATCAAAAAATTTTAGAAGTACTGGAAAATTGGTAGTCATCCACTTATGAAGAGCAGGGATATTCTATAATATCCAGCGCACTTCTTTCTTCTTTCTGGATTATACCTCCTGCTGTGTAGCGATAAGTACTTCCTTTCAACAGAGATGCACCATTTGTAGTGCCAGGAAAGAAACACATTTTCTCTTCCCCCTTAGGTTACCAACTGGGAGGCTCTGCAAGTTTGACTCACAAGAGACTGATTAGCAAGAGAAAATAATAGAAAGTTTACTAATGTTTTATATGCACAGGAGTTCACAGAAAGGAAGGGAAAGTCAAAGAAATGCCTAAACTCAGAGGCTTATGTGCCATTTTAACAAAGGAAAGAGGGTTTGGGCTTTGAGGAATGATGAATTGTGGAAAAGTGACTAGGAAAACTATGTGGGAACTAATGGATTATCGTGCTTATTTAGGGAGGCTTGTGTATGCAGACTCATCTTGGTGTTGGTTCTCTGTCCCTGGTAGCAAGAGTCCCCTCTCCTCATCCTGGTACAGGAGAGAGGGAAATCCATGCCACGAGGGGAAATTTATGCCCAGGTTTTAGGCATCCGAGGGAAGAGCAGAGAAACAATCTTCTATCCATTGATTTTTAATTGCTTTACACTCAACATAATCCTTAAACTAAAGTGGCATGCTCTGGGGTGAGGGGGATGGGGAGGTCATGTCATGGTGGCTTTCAGGAGCTGGATGCTGATTCTTCTCTGGATGCTCATGAGTGTCCTTCTTAAAATGTCATCCTTCACCCCCCAGGCTCAAGCACAATATTCCAGACATGCCCCCATGAAATAGGCATTAACAGCACTATCTCCTCCTTTATCTTGCTTTTTAATGTCATTATTACAAACTTTTTAAGTGGCTAAATCATGTTGATAACCATCTCAAAGTGACCAGCAACCAAAAACTAAGATTTCTTTTTTAAGGCCACTACTAAACCATTTCTACTTTTTTCTCATAGTTGCATCACATGAATATGGCTACTTGTATTTTTGCTTTATTTTTGTTACTTTTCTATTTTTATTTTTTCTGACTTTTTGGCTACATATATTTTTAGATACAATTTGACACACACATATATATATTTAATCTCAACATAAAGCTTTACATTTACACACAATAAAATTTATTCTATTAGTTTTAAACTTTCTAGGGTTTGGAAGTCCTCTTCTTTCTGCCTTTCTGTTTAAAATCTTGATTCTTATATCCACAGTGCATGCCGTCTGTCAAGGGCATTTGTGGTTCTGCCTCCCTGGTGAAGCCATCCTGGTTTCCTGTGGAGCATTGCTCTTCACAGAGCAATCTGTGTGCTGTAGCTAGGTGGACCACCCCTCTCATCCTGAGGCCGGCACAGGACCCAGGCAGGGCCAAGCAGCACCAGCCCAGACACAACTGGGAAACCCACTTTCCTCCAAGGAGGACAAAAAGTGAGCCTGGCTGGGAGTGTGTGCAAAACAGCGGACAGTAGGTCCTGAAGGTGGGAAGGGATGGAGTGCTGATGACCATCTGTGAGCCCTGCATCCAGCCAGGCCTGCGTCACCCAGGTCCTCCTCTTGCATAAGCAGCTTCAGCATTGGTTTCTGTCTCTTTCACCCACAGACTTGACTTACAGAGCATCCCTTCAATCATCACTGAAGCTTCGACAATCATTTTCTTATAGGAGGGGCTGGTGGTAACAAGGGGCCCAGGGAATTAGTTCCAGAGCTAAGTGTCCTTAACGAAAATAGTTTTTTTTTTTTTTGTCTTTCATGTTTGTTTGGGTGGCTCAGTGGTGTGGGATGGATTTTTGTGTGTGCCCTCAAGCACATCTACAGTAAACTTATGTTTTACAAAGTTGCCAAGAACAAACACTGGGGAAAAGACAGTTTCTTTAATAAATGGTGCTGGGAAAACTGGATATCCATGCGGAAGACTGAAACTAGACCCCTATCTCTCACTATACACAAAAATAAAATCAAAATGGCTAAAATTCGAAACCTGAAACTATGAGACTACTACAAAAAAACACTGGGGAAACTCACCAGGACATTGGTCTGGACAAAGATTTCTTGAGTAGTACTCCACAAGAACAGGCAACCAAAGCAAAAATAGACAAATAGGATCACATTAAGTTAAAAAGCTTCTGCATAGCAAAGCATACAGTCAATAAAGTGAAGAGGCAACCCATAGAATAGGAGAAAACATTTGCAAACTACCCATCTGATAGGGGATTAATAACCAGAATATATAAGGAGCTCCAACAATTCTATAGGAAAAAAGTCTAATAATCCGATTTTAAAAATTGGCAAAAGATCTTGAATAGACATTTCTCAAAAGAAGACATACAAATGGCAGGCTGGGTGTGGTAGCTCACGCCTGTAATCCCAGCATTTTGGGAGGCCAAGGCGAGCAGATCACTTGAGGCCAGGAGTTCAAGACCAGCCTGGTCAACATGGTGAAATCTCATCTCTACTAAAACTACAAAAATTAGCCAGGTGTGGTGGCACACACCTGTAATCCCAGCTACCTGGGAGGCTAAGACAGGAGAATTGCTTGAAGCCGGGAGGTGGAGGTGGCAGTGAGCCGAGATCACTTCACTGCACTCCAGCCTGGGCAACTGGCAACAGAATGAAACTCCATCTCAGAAAAAAAAAAGAAAAGGAAGAAGAAGACATACAAAAGGCAAACAGGCATATGAAAAGGTGCTCAACATCACTAATCATCAGAAAAATGCAAATCAAAACTACAAGGAGGTACAAATCATCTCACCCCAGTTAAAATGACTTATATCCAAAAGACAAGCCAAAACAAATGCTGGAGAGGATGTGGAGAAAAGGGAACATTTGTGTATTGTTGGTGGGGATGTAAATAAGTATAACCACTGTGGAGAACAGTTTGGAGATTCCTTAAAAAACTAAAAATAAAGCTACCATACGATCCAGCAATCCCATTGCCAGGTATATACCCAAGAGAAAGGAAATCAGCATATCAAAGAGATAGCTGCACTCCCATGTTTGTTGCAGGATAGCCAAGATTTGGGCGCAACCTAAGTGTCCATCAACAGATGAATGGATAAAGAAAATGTACATATACATATACACAATGGTACATATACACAATGCAGTACTATTTCAGCCATAAAAAAGAATGAAATCTGTCATTGGCAACAACATGGATGGAACTGGAGATCATTATTTCAAGTGAAATAAGTCAAGCACAAAAGTACAAACTTCACATGTTCTCACTTATTTGTGGAGCTAAACATTAAAACAATTGACCTCATGGAGATAGAGGTAGAAGGATGGTTACCAGAGGCTGGGAAGGGTAGTAGGGGTGTGGGGGGAAGTGGGGATGGTTAATGGGTACAAACAAAAGAAAGAATGAAACAAACCTAGTATTTGATAGCACAACAAGGTAACTGTAGTCAATAATAATTTACTTGTACGTGTAAAAATAACTAAAAGAGTATAATTGGATTGTTTGTAACACAATGAAAGGATAAATGCTTGAGGAGATGGATACCCCATGTACTTGGATGTGATTATTACACGTAGTGTGCCTGTATCAAAGTATCTCATATAGCCCATAAATATATACACCTATTATGTAGCCACAGCAATTACAAAGTAAAAAAACATTTAAAATACCTTCAAGCTTCCTGTCAGCCTCACCACCATATTCATTCAAATGACTGATAAAAATAATTGAGAGATCCAGTCAAGGACACACCCCAATTATTTGCCACTAGAAAGCAAGTGCAAATTGACAGTGACGAACACTAATTTATTTAACTGTGCCTTAGCCTTCTTGTGCTCAGGTAATCTTTTTAGCCTTCATGTTGTAAGATTTTCTCCAAAACGTTTCAACAAAACTTCAGAAAAATTTATCCCCTTAATTTATTCCTGTTATTAAAACTTTCTTTTCTAAGTGTGAGTGAGACTTTAAACTCCCATTACCAAATTATTATGGTGGGATTACACTACAGATTCCAGTGATCACAAGAACACTGTGGCCAGGCACAGTGGCTCATGCTTGTAATCCTAGAACTTTGGGATCCTAGAAAGTGGAGGTTGCATTGAGTCACGATCACGCTACTGCACTCTAGCCTGGGTGACAGAACCAGAAACCCTGTTTCAAAAACAAACAAACAAACAAACAAAAGAACACTGCTTTCCCATCTAATAAGTAGTTTTATCAGTTATATTAGGGAAACTGTTCTCACAAGGGTTCTAGAACTTACGCGTTTGAAAATTGTCTTTAATGTGTATTAGGTTGGTGCAAACATAATTGCGGTTTTGCCATTTAAAAGTAACGACAAAAACCGCAATCACATTTGCACCAACCTAATACATTGTCAGAAACATTTGGGATAAACTTAATATATAATAACATGTAATATGTTTATATGAACATATAATAATGATCAGTTTTACAGCCATAGACTCTTATGTGCAAAAATACCCATTCCTGACACTTCCCCTGTCTCCCTTCCCCTACCTCTGTGGCTCAGGGACTCACACCCAAGTGTGACTTCTCTGCTCTCCTTTCAAATCCTTCTCATGTTCTGACCCTTCTCCAGGCTGGGACAGAAACTGCTGTCTTTTGTTCACAGAATAAACTTCTTTAATGCTCTTTGTTATTTATTTATTTAAAATGGTTGCTTTATAAACATTGCAAATGTCATAATTGTTAACAATTTATCTAACTGTAGTTAACTGGTGCAGTTTGCTGAGTGTATTTTATAAAGGAAAAGAAAGGAAATGCCAAAACCCTGGTAAAGTTGTTTTGTTGCAGCCCAGGAGAACTAAGATTTGTTTCTCAGACACTTAAATCAGGCAAACAAAAACGGGTGAAGAGTCCTGCAGTTCCCAGTTGAAGCACTTCATCAGTAGAAATACGCCCAAGGGGTTCACCTTGCCCGCTGCCTAGACAGAGCCAATATCTCAAGACTGGGGAACGGCAATAGAGAAAGAGTAAAAGTAAATCACACAGAGCCGGCTGTGTGGGAGACCGGAACTGTATTATCACTCAAATTAGTCTCCCCGAAGAGCACCTGAGCTTTTTTTTTTTTTTTTTTTTT
>NW_012115666.1:190517-214863 GCF_000951035.1 Colobus angolensis palliatus
TATTAGCCAGGATGGTCTCGATCTCCTGACCTCGTGATCCGCCCGTCTCGGCCTCCCAAAGTGCTGGGATTACAGGCTTGAGCCACCGGGCCTGGCCAGGGGAGCATAGTTTTTAACCACAACTTGGTAGGTGCGGGGAGGCCAATGAGCCAGGACTGCTGATTGGTCAGAGAAGAAATCTTGGAAGTGGAAGCTGTCTTCTTGTGCTGAGTCAGTTCCTGGGTGGGGGTCACAAGGTCATATGAGACAGTTTATCAATCTGGGTGGTGCCAACTGATCCATTAAGTGCAGGGCCTGCAAAATATCTCACGCATTGATCTTAGGAACAGGTTAGGGAGGGTCAGAATCTTGCAGCCTCTGGCTGCATGACTCCTAAACCGTAATTTCTAATCTTGTGACTAATGTTAGTCCTGCAAAGGCAGTAGTCCCCAGGCAAGGAGGAGGAGGTCTGCTTTGGGATAGGGCTGTTATCATCTTTGTTTTAAACTATAAACTAAGTTTCTCCCAAAGTTACTTCGGCCTACACCCAAGAATGAACAAGGACAGCTTGGAGGTTAGAAGCAAGATGGAGTCAATTAAGTTAGATCTCTTTCGCTGTCTCGGTCATAATTTTGCAAAGGGGGTTTCAGTCTTTGTACTCAAGAGAATCCACAACATGTGATGCTCTAATGAAGAGGCTTACCCTCTTCGGATTCAAAGTTGGAAGGCTTTGGTCATTTAATTTTAATCAAACTAGTGCTTTTCAGCCACAGTATCTTCACTCTGGCATAAGCAGTCTTCTTCACAATGTATTTTTAATAGCCTCACATTCAATTTTAAGACAAAGCAATTTTAATACTAGGTGCATGCCACATGCCCTTGCTGCAAACTGCTTCTCTTGACAAGTTAGGAAGAGGTCCAAGGAGGTATGGTTACGGCTGTATTACTGAATAGTGCTGTTAAGTACTACACAATTTATTTTGTCATGTTGCACCCTTCTGTTTCCAATTTTTAGTGACTGCCGCTACGAAATCTGAAACCAAAAATGACAACATTATTAGGTTTGCTTTGCTTTGGACTATGATTTAGTAGCAATTGAGGTTCCTGATTTTAACTCCTTGGCAGCAAGACCCAAGCTCCCTCATTTGCACATTAACACCTAAGTGTCAAGGGGTTAAATAACCAGGACAAAAGAGACTGCACTTCGATTGTAGCATTTGGCAGAACTGAAAGGAAAGGAAGTTGTGCTGTGCGTTGAAGATGACACCAGGAAAAGACGCAATGTCACATGACGTTTTCACAGTCTTGTGCATACCCTGCATCATCACCACCAGAATCTAGCAGTTCATTTATCATGGTGGCTTTTAATCTCCCTGCACGAACCACACCTTTGTTCTTCTTTCTGGCTTGGCTTTGCTTGCTTCTGTTTTTCACTTCAAAGCACAATGTACTGGGAACCTTTTTCCAAGTCATCAGTTTCTGATGAAATACACACATCTCCAACTAAGACTTCCAAAAAGAGACTTTTTATTTTGTGTAATTTTATCTTTTAGTAACTTTCCAAACTCTGTAAGGTCATCCCTTGAAGATGGGTTTATAGCATCCGTTCCATATGCGGTAGTCTTAACACCAAAAGTTGCCTTTGCTAATTCCATGTCTGACTCGTCCTGTGATTTCTCCAGCTGCGGTTTATCTGCTAATTGTTCCTCTGGTGTTAGCACCTGGAGTTCTTCAGGTTCTTCTAACCCCTTTTTAATTTCTTCCTGCCCTTTCTTCTGTTGCCCTTCTTTCTCTTTTATCTTCTCTGCTAGTTTTTTCTTTTCTAAAATGTTTACTTCTGCTTCCTCTTTTTTCTTTTTCCTGTCATCACCATCATCCCAGTTATCCTAGACATCCTCATCCTCGTCCTCTTCCTCGCCTTTGCAGCGGTCCCCTACCTCCTTCACGGGGCTTGCACGGAGAATTTTTCTGCACCTCAGGAGTCAGAGTTCCTCTGCTGCTGCCAGAATTAAAAAACAAGCAAACGAACAATAAAACAAAAATAATTTTTTCTCTCTCAAGGAGTCTGGTCTTCTGAAAGTCAAAATTTTTTTTTTTAGCTATTTAGAATATTATCTCTGCTGCAATTTTCCCCTGACATTATATTATGTAAATTTTCAAACATACAACAAAGTTGAAATAATTTTTACAGTGAATACCATATATCTATCTCTAAGATTTTGTCATTAACATTTTATTTGTTTTAATTCACATCTATATATTTTTGCCCCTATCTGTCCATTAGTTCATGTTATTTTTCACGTGCTTTCAAGAAATTTGCAGGTAGTGCTTCCTCCTAAATACTTTAGCATGCATATCATTAACAAGGGTTTAATACTTGTTTTAAAATCCTAGTTTTACTATACAATTCACATTGATTGAAATGCACAAATCTGAGGTGTATGTTCTTTGAGTTTTGACAATTGCATATACTAGTATGACCCAAATCCCTATCAAGATATACATTACTATTATTCCAGAAAGTTCTCTCATGCCCCTTTCCCGTCTAAAGCACTGCTATAATTTCTTTTTTGTAGTATCTCATATTTTTAATGCACAATTCTGAAATTAGAGCAATTTGTAAAAAATTAGATATTCTTTGTTTTTTTTAGAATTAATAACCATAATTTTTAACAGCTAAGTTTGGTTCTTTCAAAATTGGGTGCAAAGAACAGGAAGTTCCAGGTGCCTCTTCTCCAAACACCTACAACCTCCCCTCCCCCACCACAAACAACATATGCACCAGAGTAGTCCATTTCCTACAGTCTGAGAACCTACAGTGATTCGCCATTATCATCCAAAGTTCATAATAAACACTAGGATTCACTCTTGGTGTTGTGCGTTCTATGGGTTTTGACAAATGTACGAGGACACGTATTCACCAGTATAGTATCACACAGAATAGTTTCACTGACCTAAAAATCCTGTGTGCTCCCTATTCACCCCTTCCTACTTCCTAATCTCTCGCAAAGACTGATGATTTCGCTGTTTCCATAGTTTTGCCTTTTCCAGAAAAATATATAGTTGGAATACAGTATGTAGCCTGGGTTCTTTCATTAGTAATACACATTTAAGTTCCCTTCATATCTTTTCATGACTTGAGAACTCATTTCTTTTTAGTGCTGAATAATATTTCATTGGCTGGCTTTACTACATTTATTTATCCATTCACCTACTGAAGGACTTCTTGATTACTTCCAAGTTTGGGCAATTATGAATACAGCTGTTATAAATGTTAGTGTGCAGATTGTGGAGTCCTAATTGGGGAGGGGTAGTCAGGCTGGCAGGATGAGGAAAAGCAAAAAAAGAAAGCAGATAAGCTATGAGTTTGCCTTTCTTCATGGTCCAGGACACACAGTTCTCCTGCACAAATAACTTACAATCTTCCTGCACCCAGCCAT
The DNA here is from genome assembly GCF_000951035.1 of Colobus angolensis palliatus. Taxonomy (NCBI): domain Eukaryota; kingdom Metazoa; phylum Chordata; class Mammalia; order Primates; family Cercopithecidae; genus Colobus; species Colobus angolensis. The sequence continues at coordinate 193,937 of NW_012115666.1, forward strand.
CACCAGACCCTTGGCTGATAGAAAAACGCAAATGAGGCCGGGCGCGGTGGCTCACGCCTGTAATCCCAGCACTTTGGGAGGCCGAGGCGGGCGAATCACAAGGTCAGGAGATCGAGACCACGGTGAAACCCCGTCTCTATTAAAAATACAAAAAATTAGCCGGGGCCGGGCGCGGTGGCTCAAGCCTGTAATCCCAGCACTTTGGGAGGCCGAGACGGGCGGATCACGAGGTCAGGAGATCGAGACCATCTTGGCTAACACAGTGAAACCCTATCTCTACTAAAAATACAAAAAAATTAGCAGGGCGTAGCTGCGGGCGCCTGTAGTCCCAGCTACTCGGGAGGCTGAGGCAGGAGAATGGCGTGAACCTGGGAGGCGGAGCTTGCAGCGAGCCGAGATCGCGCCACTGCACTCCAGCCTGGGGGCAGAGTGAGACTCCGTTTCAAAAAAAAAAAAAAAAAAAAAAAGAATTAGCCGGGCGCCGCGGCGGGCGCCTGTAGTCCCAGCTACTCAGGAGGCTGAGGCAGGAGAATGGCAATGGCGTGAACCCGGGAGGAGGAGCTTGCAGTGAGCAGAGCGAGACTCCGCCTCAAAAAAACAAAAACAAAAACAAAACAAAAAAAGAAAAATGCAAATGAGCTCACTGCAATTTTGGCATTATCAGTACTGCACGAAGCCCACTTCAGCACCCAGCACAAACACCATTCCATAAAATCCGCAGTAAGCTTTTGTCTCCTGGCAGTCAGCTCCTCTCTTGCTGACCTGCCTGTTGCGCCCTTGCAACATATTTTCCTACTTTCTCTAATAAATCTGCCTTTCTTTACCTACAATTGCCTTGGTAAATTCTTTTACCACCTGTGCAATGGCCTAGATAGTCACCACTCACCATGATACAGGTTTTTGTGTGGACACAGTTTTCAATTCATCTGGGTAAATACTAATGAGTCGCATTGGCTGGATTGTGTGGTAAGAGTATGTTAGGATTTATTTTTTTAAAAACTGCCAAACTGTCTTCCAAAAAGATTGTACCATTTTGCGTTCCCACCAGCGATAAATGAGACTTTCTTTCCTCCACATCCTCACCAATATTTGGTGTTGTCGGTGTTTTGGATTTTGGCCATCATGGTATGTGTGTAGTGGTATCTTATTGTTTTCATTGGCATCTCCATGATGAAATATGACATGGAGTATGCAAATCTATGCCACCCATAGATTTGGTAAAGTGTCTGTTTAATTGTCCATTATGTAATTGGGTTGTTCTTCTTATGGCTGAATTTTGAGAGCTCTTTTTATATTTTCTTTCTGTTTTTTTTTTTTTTGAGATGGAGTTTCACTCTTGTTGCCCAGGCTGGAATGCAGTGGCACTGTCTCGGCTCACAGCAACCTCCACCTCCCGAGTTCAAGCTATTCTCCTGCCACTGTTTTATAGTAACAAAAAACCAAAACAGTCTGTTCACTGCATTTCCAGTGGCTCCTTTACCTGAGTATCTACCTCTCGACCAGCTTCATCTCCCAACACCTGGACCCAGTGACTTTTACTGGGTCTGTTAACTACAGGGTCTTTTCTCAGGGTTGCTGATGTGCTAGTCTCTGCTAAGATGCTCACCTCTTCATCTTTCCTTATTGACTAGCTGCTGTAGCCATCTGCTTTAACTTCTTTTTGGAAGCCCTCCCTTATCACCTCACTCTCCCTAACAGTTCAGCTCCTTGAGGTCAGGGTCTGTCTCTTCCACGGTGGTGATGACCAGCACGCAGTGGGTGTTGTATATAAATTCTAGTTGTATCAAATGTAAGTCCCAACCTGCATGAGGGATTGAGCCTGGGAACCTCCCCAAATCTTGCTACGCCTGGTGACTTTTATTACAATACCCAAAGAATTTCACAGATGCCACATTTGTCATTTTAGGTGAAAAAGTTTGAAATTTTAGCAACTACTCGGGAAGGGCACATGGGAGTCCAGCATGGTACGTGGTCCAATCGACATGGACTTGGACAGAGCCTTCCGGAGGCTTTGTGAGCTGAGACTCCATTGTGCACCTGGTTACCTTCCTCTGTGACATGGAGTCTATTCATTAGACATTCTCATTTGTTCTTTGTATTTCCTTCCGTTGGAACAAGAGACTTCCGAAAACACACAGGTAACGGAAGTATGGGCTGTTTAGCTAGTACAACGTGGGAAGTTTTTCTATTTAAAAAAAAAAGAAAAGTAGATCAGGTTATTTTCAGGTAGCTTACTCTAAATGGGGCAACAGATGATCCTTTCTAGCCTCTCACCTGTCTTTTACTTTCTGAGGCCAGAACACCATTTCTGAACCCCAGCCTCAAACCCTCAAGTTTATTCCTCATCCCTTGAGGACCCAAAAACAGCCTTGCCAATGCACTAGTTCCTAACCCACCTCGACTGCAAAGTGTCCACAGGGCCTTCACCAGCAGTGGGGGAAGATGCTCCAGAAACAGGCTGAGACCTTTGCCCTGTAACTTGACTGAGATGTAACTACCTTGGGTGAAATAAACACAATCACTAAGGTCCTTTTCTAGTATTAAAATTATATATATGTATGTTCACTTTTCTAAAAACTAAATTTTTTTCTTTATTCAAACAGCCTTTGTCTTCATAGATCATTTTCAAGTTTTGCTGCAATCAAGGATTGGGTCAGACACAGTCACTGGGCAGCTGACATGAGATCTGCACGTTTGTAAGTAGAAGACCCAGAAGGCCACCACTCTTCCTCCTAGTGAGCCACTGGCACAGCAGGTATGGCTTAGAGCCCAATTATGTTGTTTATTACACAAAAATTCAGTGCATCAAAAATAGAAAGAAGCCCCACCACTACATTTGAAATTAAATTTTATTTAAACAGGTAAAAATTTATACATCCTTTTAAAAACAAAAATGTAAAGTCAGTAAGTGAATCAATAATATAAACCTATTTATAGCAGTAATTAAAATAGAGGTAACATTTACCAGTGTGAAAAGATCACAGAATTCAAATCACACTTGGATCTTCAATGATTCGAGTGTGTATCCAACACAGCAGGGGCTGGTAGACTGAAGATGAATTCCTCCCATGCATGCGCCATCCCCAGTCAAGTCCTTCCTCATCACTGTCCACCAGCTCACACAGTGGGGTAGCTGGCTGCTGAGGCAATTCCACAATGGTTTCTCCGGTCTTTGGCCATCTTTATGTAGCCACCTATGCCCCATTCTTCACCCCAGCTGAAAAAAGAGCAGGTTTTCCATTTCAGAGAAAGAGTAAAGCCCAAAGGGTTGCTAACAGGAACACCCAACTTAAACACTGTGCCAGAGGCCACAGACTTAACAGAAAGAATCAGGAGAGGCAATGTTATTGTTTATCCTTAAAAAATTCTTGAGTCTGAACCTGGACTAAGTTCCATCCCAGCCTCAAAACTGTGACCTTTCACAGAACTGCAGATCAGAGACAGGAAAATAATAGGATGTCTTTGCAGCCAGATATGCCTCAGAATTTAAAAAATGTTCAGATTTAGACACACATTTATACAATGGAACAAATACTATATTAATACTCCCAAGATGTTTGTGACAGTATCTTACTTTTATAATCAAACATTAATATTACTTGTTCAACTTAGACTTCTGGGGATTTCAGAAGTATGCCTAAGGGCATGTAGAACTGTATCCAAACACTGTTTGCAAATAAGTATTCTCTTTTGAATTTCAAATATAACTATTTCTGGCAATTTATACCTGTTCTTCACCAGCCAATATTTACTGTTGTCTGATTCTGTGCTTTCAAATCCATAGCCAACCACCAGCACACCATGATCCATGTCTTCACTGCTACAGTCTGGCTCAAAATAAATGCCTGGGATAGTAAAATGAAGGCTGGGGTGAGAAGTTCCAGCAGACACGACAGTAACCCATCCTGTCACCCACAGGGAATGAGGCATCTCTGAATTCAGTTAAGTGACACACATTCCAGATACTTCTTAACAACAATAAGATCTATTGTTATCAAGGCTAGAGATTTAAGCTCTCATTTACAACTAGCAGAAACAGAAATCAGCATAAACCCTTCATTAAAAAAAAAAAAACTTTCCTAGAGGAATAAAAGACCACTCTTTGTAAGCTTGCAATTCTACTCTAGGATATCAATCTGAAAAACTAGCAGAGAACACCAAAATCCTTGAATCAAAAGGCTCTTTTCAGATTTAATAACAGAAGTAAAAATCTTTGGAAAAATTATAAAAATTCAACAATTACAGAATATTTAAGTATACTAAACTACACGGTAAATGATATAGCTATTTATAAAAAGTTACGAAGTACTTATATTCATGGAGATATGCTCAACATAAGGTCAAATGGAAACATCATGTATAAATATTGCATGTACAGAATAAACAACTATGATGCTAAGCACCTAAATATCTACACTGAACTTTACAAACCAGAGTCTATCATTCTTGTATGTCATGATACTCTTTTTCTGCATCAATTTCTACAAAGAAAAAAATGCTTACCTTCTTTATAGAACATGAAGGACTCATGACCTGCATCAATAGCAACAGAAATGGGCCCCACAGTTGCAACTGCCTTCATCAGGGCCTTCTCCTGCTTAGGGATGTCCACAAAGCCGGTGTCATTAGCAACAGAATACTCGGGATTATACTTACAGGATTCTTCCTTTCAAAGGTAAAGGGGAAAAAAAAAGACTTGATGACTGCTGTCCTCCTCCTGGAGAACATGAGTTAGAACTACAACACTCAGCAGTGTGCGGCTTAGGATTTCCAAGTCACCACTGTTATAAATCATCCCAGGAAGTGAAATGCTATTAGTTAATTTGAAACTGAAAATTGGCTCCAGTCTCTTCAATGAGACCCCTGGGTTTACTTCCATAAGACATTTTTCACAATAGAGAAATGTGTATATGTAGAATGGCTTGTATATTCTTCATGTTACACAGAAGCAAGAACAGCTATATGTTAACCATCTAATCACAGGATTGTGCAAAGGCTAATGATTTACAATGACAGTACTGACAATTTGCAGATATAGATTCTGCCATCTAATATGTGAACTCTTTTTTTTCTTTTTTTGAGACAGGGTCTCATTCTGTCACTCAGACTGGAGAGTGCATTTGCACAACCACCTCCTACAGTCAAGCAATCATCCTACCTCAGCCTAGCTGGGACCACAGACACACACCACCACAGCCAGCTAATTTTCTTTGTAGTTTTGGTAGAGTCAGGGTTTTACCTTGTTGCCCAGGCTGGTCTCAAACTCCTGAGCTCAAGCCATCTACCCGGCTCAGCCTCCTAAAGTGCTGGGATTATAGGCGTGAGCCACCCCACCCAGCCCTAATACATGAATTCCGAAAAAGGTATCTGTTATCTCTGAAAGTGTTCCACCTCCCAAAAGCTGCGCTGGAATGACGACAAGCAGCTCCACTTACTGTTGCCTCATATGGATAGGATTCCTCAGAGTCCAGGCCTCCATTGTCGGCAACATACTGGAAGGCATAATCCATTAGGCCACCATTGCAGCCCTCATTGCCTTGAGGCCCAGAGCAGTCTACCAGATTCTGCTCACTCAGTGACACAAGCTTCCCAGTTTTCCGGAACATCTGTCCTTCAAGAGCACCAGTAGCGCTAAAAGCCCAACAAGAACCACACTGACCCTGAAGAGGGAATAAAAAAAGCTGTCATTCACAAAAAAATAGTAAGACTTTGACAACAGCTCACACATCTGAATACTGTTAAAAAGTGAACCGCACATCGCTTTAAAGTCTACCAAAACAAAGATGTCAATCACTTCTTGGCTTTCCTGGGAAGATGGGAGGTCTGGCCCTGACACTGTCTCACCTGATTCTTCACAGGAGTCACGTAGCCTTTCTCTCTCCAATCCACAGATCTGGGGGCCTCATAAAACAGAGGTTCCTGGAACACTTTCCCCTTCCTGGGCTGACGGTTTTGAAAGCCATTCATCACCTGCCTGAATTCTTCACTGGTCTTCAAGGAAAAGGAAATAAAATGTTGAAAAGCAAGAGATTACTTTAGTAAAGAACCGAGGAGAGGAAACACAGAGTCCACACAGCAGTTCTTTACTTTAGTAAAGAACTGAGGGGAGGAAGCACAGAGCTCGGCGGTCCACAGCACACTCACCATGTCTCCAAAGGTGTTCATGGCCATTGTGAAACTGTGTTTCCCTTCCCTGTATTCCTGATTGTGCAGTTCAATCATCTTCATGTTCTTCTCCCACACTGCTCTCCTCCATCCTTCTTCATTCTAGAGGCAAACATGTAACTGATGCTATTTCTACCTAAAACCCATCTCATGCTCACCAAGTGATTCTGCAGACAGAGATGGAAGAGAAACCATGGCCAGGGAAGGCTTGACACCTCTGGGGATGCTGTTCCCCAAACTGAGACACAAAAGGGATGAATGCCCATACTGTGCTCATAATCGGTGCCATTAGGTTATTACATTAGGCTATTGGTAAAAGCTGGCCTCTGGAAGCTACTCTCTGTCTAAAACTTCTCAACAGCCAGGACTATTCTTTCTGGGGAAGTTTCAGGTACCACTAACCATGCCGTATAATCTGTTGTGCATCGCCTTCCACTTGGTCCACTGTGCCTCTAAACTGTGATTAAATGTTAGAGTAGCTGAGGCAATTCCCAGGCAAAAGGCAGCGAGGATGAATGTAGGATTCATGTTTCAAAACCTAGGAAGGGAAAAGAAATGAGGATCTGATTAGACCGATCCTAAAAAGCAATCTTACTGCCCCCTGAAACATTAGGGCCATCATCGTAGAATAAAAATATTTAAATTATTCTTCCAAGCATTTACCCAAGGACTGTGGAAGAGGCCAAGGATGTGCCTGGAGAAAAACAGGGCACATGGAGGTGCTGGATGGACCCACCAAAATGAAAAGCAGCCTGTCCAGAGCTGTAAGAGTTTAAACAGTTTATGCGATGATAATTTAGGTTATGAGAAAGGTATGAAAGCACCTTGTGGGTGAGAAGCTTAAGGCAACAACTAGGAAACCAGGAAACAGTTGATCCAGGTTTTGTACCAATGGCAAAAAACTCAGGTTTTGTGCCCAGGCAAAACCTCACTAATGATAAAGTGGGATTCCCAAGTAGTGACAAAGAGATCCCCAAGAACTAGGAGGGCTTCACACATCTTCTTGACTAACAAACAGCAGAAGCTGAGATGTTTTCCAACCTCTCTGTTTTTGTTTTTGTTTTGAGATGGAGTCTTGCTCTGTCGCCCAGGCTGGAGTGCAACGGTGCGATCTGAGCTCACGGCAACCTCCGCCTCCCGGGTTCAAGTCATTCTTCCTCAGCCTCTTGACTAGCTGGGACGACGGATGTGTGCCACCTCGCCCGTCTAATTTTGTATTTTTAGTAGAGACGGGGTTTCACCATGTTGGCCAGGCTGGTCTCGAATTCCTGACCTCAGGTGATCCACCCACCTCAGCCTCCCAAAGTGCTGGGATTACAGGCGTGAGCCAGCGCGCCTGCCCCAACCTCTCCTTAAATGAAACCCTTCTGAAATGCTTTCCCAGGAAAAACTGGGAAGGACAGCACACACTGCTCCCTCCTTCACTCACCTGGGCCTGTGCTGCCGACACCCCAAATTGCTCCCCTAAATCAGGGACGGGGTCATATGGCCGCACGCGGGAAGCCAGCGCCCCGCAGCCAGCTTCCAGGGCTCCAGGCGTGGCAAGGCCGGGGACGTGACGCCTGCGCCACACACAGGCTGCAGCGGTCAGAGGATGTTTGCGGTGACGCCAGCAGGAGTACCGCTGTCTGGCGTGCGGGAGCTGAGCTTCCCTGTCTGACCGAGCCAGGCCCTGAGTCGGCGCGGCACGGCCTGGCTGCGGTACCTGTGTCCACCCGGCTCGGAGGCTAGCCTGCCCGCTCAACCAGGGACCCCGCCTGCGTGGTCTCCGCGCTTCCGCGGGGTCCTCAATTGCCCTCCCCCGCTTCCCCACCTTAAGGCCGGCAGAGCTCAGGGCAGACGCTCTCGTTGCCAGGGCTGGTGCACAACTCCTCGACCGCGTCCTCTCTTCCAGTCCCTGTCCGGCCACCGCTGGGCCTGGCCGGCAGTGCTTTCCTGCGGCGGTCGTAGCTGCGCAGGCGCACTCCACGGATGCCGCTCTTGAGGTTGCGGAGGTCGCGGTTCTGGCCCAGCTTCGCCTGACTCTGCCTCTAAAACCTCGGGTCTGGGCTCCGCCGGTACCGCCCCACCGCCTGGCTGCGCTACGATTGGCTGCGCCGGCAGCTGGGCGGGGCCTCTCGGTACTCTGACCCCTGGCGCGGTTCGCGGCTTGTTTACTGACCGTCCCAGAGCGGGGCGCGCCTGCCTCAGTGGACTTGGGGGAAGCGGAGCTGGTGTCCCAGGGCTGCGCAGAGTAGGGTCGGGCGTCTCCCTGGAGCGCTGGAATCAACTAAGTACCCGACTTACTGCACTGGGCGGGTGGCTCCTGAAAAGACGTTTACAGCAAGCCCAGTATGGACTTTCAGCCTAACCTTGCTTTTCCTTAGTCCTGGAGTCTTTGGTCCGCATAGCCGAGAGCCAGTGTACTCTAGTTCAGTGGCTCCTGTTTAGTCCACAGCAAAGGTGGGGCCGGGTGGAAGATCGCAGAGCCCGCGGGCAGAAGCCTTATCTCCCACTTAAGGGTGGGTGCAGCTGGGCTTTAGAAGAATCTGGTAGGGAAAGGCGTCCCCAAAACACGAGATGCTATCGTCAAGACCAGACCCTAGGAGGGAGGAGACTGGCTGCCAGAGAGCGCGGGCGTTTTGTCAAGCATCCTTTCCAGACTTATCCATTCAGAGATTCTTCCTTCTCCCACGTCTTTCCCAAAACCAAGAGAAAGGAGTTATTTACAGAAACATTTGGTTGACAGGAGAAAAGCAGTTGATAACATTAGAAGCTGCTTTTATTCGCCCACTCTCTAGGTTATGGATTATATCTTCCTTGGTAACCAAGTCGTTCTCTTGAGATTTAAGAAATTTAATGACATTTAATGTTAGGATTTAAGATACAGAGAATGGAGAAATGTTGTAGATAGAGGAAAAATATGTATCTTAATCTAATGTAGATATTAATTTATATAATTAAAGATTTAACGAACAAAACCCACAAACATTCTAAACTTTTGTCATTTTATTTTTTATTACATAAAAGCATTCGTCGTAGACAATATCTCTCGGGGAAAAAATAATTACCTCTGCCTTTCCCCCCATAACCTTTTCATATACATATTTTGACTTTGTTAAAAATGAAATCATTGTGTATTTCTGTTTGTCAGTTGAGTTCTACTGAAGATTAAACTGATAACTCTTTTAGAAGCACAATCACCTATAATTTTTTAAGTGGCAAAATATACCTAACATAACAAGTACCATTTTAACCAATTTTGAATTCAGAGGCATTGAGCACGTTCCCGTTGTGTAACCATTACTACTGTTTATCCCCAGAGCTTGTTTATCTTCCTCAACTGAAACTCTGTATCCATTGAATAATAGTTCCCCATTCCCCTTCTCCTAGCTCAGATATCCACCATTGTATTTCCTGTATGCAGGAATTTGTTTACTATGTTTGGAGATTATTTCTCTCTCTGTCACTCAGGCTGGAGTGCAGTGGCACGTTCTCAGCTCACTGCAACGTCTGCCTCCTGGGTTCAAGTGATTCTTCTGCCTCAGCCTCCGGAGTAGCTGGGACTACAGGTGTACGCCACCATGCCTGGCTAATTTTTGTATTTTTAGTAGAGATGGGGTTTCACCATTTTGGCCAGACTGGTCTCAAACTCTTGACCTCATGATTCCCCTGCCTGAGCCTCGTAAAGTGCTGGGATTACAGGCGTGAGCCACCGCGTCTGGCCAATTATTCCTCTTTTTATGCATTACTTCTCAGTAAAATACAATCTAACTGTGATATCTGTCCTAGTCTCTTTTCTGTTGCTAGTAACAGAGTACCTGGAACTGTGTAATTTATGAGAAACATCATTTATTTCTTATAGGTTTAGAGGCTGGGAAGTCTGAGGTCCAGGCAGTGTATCTTGTGAGGGCCTTCTTGCTTGTGGGGATTCTTTGCAGAGGCCCAAGGTGGCGCAGGGCACCACAGGGCGAGGGCGTCGAGTGTCCTAGCTCGGGTCTCTCTTCCTCTTCTTTTAAAGCCATCAGTCCTGGCTGGGCGCAGTAGAAGCTCACTTGGTCCTTTGTGATTTCCTTACTGGGAAGTGTGAGAGAAACTGCTCAGATGGCCCCCCCTTCCCCAAATGTGAAAGAGAAAGAGAGAGGGAGTTGTGAGTGAGTGGCTCTCCAGCACTTGTTTGGTGAAGAGCCTCAGGATCTGGACTGTGACCTCCCAGCTCTCAGGAACCCCATTCACCACCAGAAGGGGTGGCATGTTCACCCTGTTATTCAGGAAGGAACTGGAAAACAAACATTCGAGAGTGTGAGGTCAAGAGCTAGAAAACCCCAAGCCTCCGGCACCTGAGCCAGGGAAGATGCTGGGAGCACCTGCAGGATACTCCCATATTCTGCCCCCTTGGTACTTATCAGCCTCTGAGAACTGAAGCCAGACCCTTTCTTTGCTTGAGCAGAAGAGCAGACCAAAGAGCTCATTGACTCACGGAGCATCATGGCAACGGGGCTGTACTTGGAAGGGAAGAATCCAGGGTGTGATCCACAACCAAGGCCTGAAGAAGTGGGGTCTGTATTTGACCTACCCAGGGTGAGTCATGACCCAAGTGCTGGGTCTCTAGCCATGGGTGGTCCTTCCAACCATTTCCAGCTTCCTCCTGCAGAGGGGCTGGTGTTTTTCTTCATTTCTCATAACCTTCTTGGGAGCACAGGCTTTGGTTTCTGCCTTCCCTGGATCAGGCCTCCCGCAATGCAGTTGCTCTAACAAAAACTATTAGCAAGGCCGGGCGCGGTGGCGCAAGCCTGTAATCCCAACACTTTGGGAGGCCGAGACGGGCGGATCATGAGGTCAGGAGATGGAGACCATCCTGGCTAACACGGTGAAACCCCATCTCTACTAAAAAATACAAAAAACTACCCGGGCGAGGTGGCGGGCGCCTGTAGCCTCAGCTACTCGGGAGGCTGAGGCAGGAGAATGGCGTCAACCCGGGAGGCGGAGCTTGCAGTGAGCTGAGATCCGGTCACTGCACTCCAGCTTGGGCGACAGAGCGAGACTCCGTCTCAAAAAAAAAAAAAAAAAAAGACTATTAGCAATGACACAGTACCACAGAAGCAAACTCCTTGCGAACAGTGATTACTGACGATATTGTCTTCTAGAGACCATTCTAATGACTAGACAGCCGTGGTGCACGAGCTGTTGTCAGTCATGAGGAGCATTTCCTTGTCTATGTAGAGGAACCGAAACCTATATGGCCAGCAAAATTTACCCAAAGCAATCACTGGGATACTCATCACACCATCATGGCCCATTGTATCACTTTTGTTCCCTATATATGTGGTCCCGTTTCCTCAGGACCAGTACTCCCTTATGTGGGGAGCAGGACGGATGCCGTGAGTTACTTATAGTGACTCATTAGTTGGGGGATTTGCTAGTATTTTCATCAAAGTTGAATCTAGTGAAACATTTGATTGAACTGGCTCCCAAATTCAAAATAAACCAACACCACTCAGGAAGCCTATTTACAGCAAGAAGTCAGGAGTGGGAACGCATCTTCCACTGTCACCTTGATTAACAACAGCTCTGACCTGTGGGAGGACGGTCCTATCTCCTGTAACAAACATAGGGTAGTGATGGGCCAGGTCCTGCTGCTCCTACATTCTCATCACTTAGATAAGCACATGCAGGTGACTGCAAGCCTTCCAGCCTCCATCAGCATCCTCCAGTTCTCCCCTGACCGCTCTCATTCATGTTCCGCACTGATTCAGAGGTCCAGTCCTGAGTGTCAAAAAGAAACATTTGTGAGCCTTTCTAGAAATCAATCAATCATTCATGGATTATAGTGAATTTTTCCCTACTAAACACATCTCCAGAAACTTAGTCTCTATGTTCTGGCCTGTTCATAATTTGATGAAAAAGCCATTGATTTGTTTAAAAATGTAGAATTTGTGAATGTTTAATTACCAGATAGAGCAAGTAACCCACCAGCTCTCTGGCTTATAAACAATAATGGCCCATATCCCCTCCACCTTGTTCCTAGAGCACTAAGCCTGTCATTGAGGTGGCTTGTTTTGGAAATTTCCCTTTGAAATTTCCAGTGAATAACTTTTTAGTGGCTGTTTTCAAGGATTCTCAGAGGACCTTATCCTTTGTCTTTCCAGCAGTTTCATCTGTTATTTTTCAATAATTTTTTAGGTGAAAAACAAATAGAACAAGTAATCATTATGAAAAACATAGAAAATACGGATAAGCAAGGCAAAAATACCCAAAGACGCACCCAAAATCCCACTGTCCTTGTTGGCCTTGTGAAACCAGTGGTCAACTGGGAACACACTGCTCACTTACGTGCCAAGCACTGCATTCGCCTTGTCATGTATTATGGCATTTGATCATCAGGATAACCCTCATCCCCATTTTACAGATGTGTACAGTGAGGTTAGAGAGGTCATGGAGCTTGCCTAAGGGCACAGGGCTAGTCAGTGAGGAAGCCAGGATTTGATCTCAGGAGGTGGAACTCCAACAAATGGGAATGCAGTGCTGTAGGGGTGTATGAGACCGTGGTACTGAGGGCTGGCAGTCATTAGGAGAATTGCAGGAGGACCACAGGGAACAGTGTATGCTAAACCTGACCTTCTCTGCAGTTCACAGGAGCAGCAACCAAGACACCACACCTCTCCCAAGGGCAGCAGCTGAGAGGTCATTTCCTAGCACACAGTTCCCAATTCTCATCTGCTTCCATTCAAAACTTCCTCAAAAGCACTTCCTGTTTTCTGTGACTCCCCACTGAGTTTTGGAGAAATCTTATCTTCTGCCTGGGGTTCTGGAGCAGGTCACAGAGCAGGTGGAGGGTGGGATGGAGGGGAGAATACTCACAGTCTGACCTCAGTCTTATGCCTGCAGACCCGTGGTGTATATAACACAAGGGGAATGATACTTTCTTGCGCAAATATGATTTTTTTTTTCTTTTTTGTGTTCCCTTTAGAAGGACGTCTACCCTATACGGACAGGGATATTGTTTTCTCACAGATGATCAGAATTTTAACAATAGGAATGTGAAGAGAAAAAAGAATCAGTGTTCAGAATTAGACTTTCCCGATAGATTCCTGAGTTCACAGTGATCCAAAAGCCAAGGCTGAAGAGAGCGGAAAAGATTTTCTAAATTCCTGGAGCCAGTCTGAAAACCTCTCTTATGAACCTAGAGGTCAGCGTCATCAAGGAATTAATTGTCCATAGCTTGGTGGAGTTGGAGAAAGAGGCGAGAAGAGTCACCTCCCGAACTGGGAGAGTGACAAGGGTTTTCTGCAAGAGGCTGAGGGCTGTAGCCACCTCATACTCATGCCTGGGGTGGCTGAGCTTGGAGCATGTGGGCTCTGGAATATTTCCACACTCAGGCTTGCATGGAGGGTGGGGAAGTAGGTCAGACAGATTGGGATGACCAAAGGCAGCAAACACAGACTGCTCAGAAGACCCCAGGACATTTGCACAACCGTGGGAGGAAGAGTGGCTCCCTGAACAATGAAAGAGACTAGATTTGGGGGAGTGTGATCCAAGTCAAATTTATTTCAAGAAGATTAAAGGAATATGATAGTTCTGGAAAGCATACTGGAGTAATGAAGCCCAAGAGAAGGGTTACTGCATGGGTGAAACAGAAAGGGGCTAATTAGTTCCCAGAACATGGGAGGAAATGGTCAAGTGTTGATGAAGCCTGGAAAATTCAAGTTGACAACCTCTCCTTAGGCCTATACTGTAATTCCCATGGCCACACTCTCAGGTTCAGTTTTATTCAGGCATTAACAAGGGCAAAGGTTGTTGACAAACATAGGAAAGGAATGCTAGAGTCTCTTTAATGGTGTGGACATTCTCTTCATCCACCTCAGGTACTCAGCTTTCGAGTGATGCTTCCTGGCTGGTGCTCTTCTTCCTCCACACCTCGTCTTCCTCCTGGCTGATATCTCTGCGTGATTTGCATGGTGGAGTGTTCAGGGAACTTGAGGGATCTACACACTCTATGTACAAACCTCATCCAGGCTGTGCCAAATAGTATTTTAGAATGGTCAGGCTTAGCGCCCAGGGTCACCCATCCAGAGGCTTTGCAAGAGGTAGGCAGACATGGCCCCGAGAGAGCCCATGGCTTGATGAGTTGAGTGCAGGTTGAAATTCAGGCCCCATGGGCCCTCCCTCTAGGCAACTCTGAGTAATCTACAAAGTCTCCATGAGCAGACAGATAATCTGCTGCTGCACACACACAGAGCTCACCCCTGCTCACTAAGGCTCACCTCCTAGGATGCCTCCTAGGCAGACAGAAGTTAAGGCTGGCTTGCCACACTCACATTCTAGGACCAGGGACCTGCACCTGCCCTTGCTACGCTGACCAGTCTCCCAGGCTGTCACCACTGCCCTTGGAAGAGCTCACACTGCTGATATTCCAACCTCCTTTCTTGCTCTTGCCGAGAGGTGGCAAGAGGATTCCCTTATTCACCTGCCCACTGAAAACCAAAAATTTTTTTTATTGCAGTAAAATAGATATAATATAAACGACCATTTTCACAATTTTTGAGAGCAGCATGAAGTTCATTCGCATTGTCGTGCCACCATCACCACCATCCATGTCCAGAACTTTCTCTTCATCCCAAACTGAAACTCCTAACCCATTCAACATTAAATCTTCATATCCTTTTCTCCTAGCCCCTTAATTTTAAATGGATGAGGATAGTATTTTTGAAATAATAATGTTTATTTCCTGTTGACTTTCTTTTCGACAATCTGCCCTTGATACAGACAGAGGTATCCATTGTCTTGGGAGTAGTTAAGATTGTGAAAGGGGAAATGGAATGAACAAGAGCCAAATGTTTGGGGTATAACTTCTATTAATAAAGCAACATTTTCGAGACCCTGGCTTTTAGCAAAAAGCCAGGCTTTATAAACAGAGGCAAATGTCCTTCCAAATTCCAACGGGCTGCTGAGAAGCTGGGTGGGCACTCAGGATGGCCTGGCTCCAGGTCACCTTGCCTTGCACCACTGTCTTTAGGAGTGAACACAATCTGTGAGCAGCATCATATCTGTGCTAACAAATAGTGGAGCGGGTATCATGGAGGAGGATTCAAGGCGTCTTTAAAATCTGGAAGACAGAACAAGGGATGAGAAGTACAGGTGGCAAGTGTCAGCTCACGTAGAATTAAAATCTGCTTTTCCAGTCATCCAACTCTGGGATGATTTGAGCAGAGACTGACTGACCCTTGTATTTCATGGCGGGTGATGCTCTGGCTGAACTTCGAGACATCCCATTTCCTCCTGACTCTTGGATCCTATGCCCCTATTTTACGAGCAACCAGAATTACTGTGCTTCCTAAAGTGTGGCCCTCACGCAAGGGCCTTGGGTAAGTTTTAGCGTTCAGGGGATGGAATAAACATGGTCATAAAATATGTCACGAGATGGGGCCTGAGGGCTTTCCCTGAACTTCTATGCATAGCAAAGAGCAAAGGCTCCTGAGCAAACAAAACACAGCAATAAGCCTTTAGAGTCATGTGGCCCATGGTGAACTTTTCACTATTCCAGGGAAATGGAGAAAAATGAGGAGCACTGGGTAACTTTTTTTCCGCTAAGATTAAGTTATTCCGTTGAAAGGAATGTTAATTATTCTAAGACTATAACCTTCCCGCTTTCTCTCTCTCTTTTGTTTCTTTCCTTCCTTGCTGCTTTTTTTTTTTTTTTCTTTTCTTTTCTCCAACAGGGTCTTGCTCTGTCACCCAGGCTGGAGTGCAGTGGCACTATCTCGGCTCATTGCAGCCTCTGCCTCCCGGGTTCAAGCGATTCTCATGCCTCAGCCTCCCCAGTAGCTGGGATTACAGGAGCGTGTCACCATGCCTGGCTAATATTTGTATTTTTAGTAGAGACAGGGTTTCGCCATGTTGGCCAGGCTGGTCTTGAACTCCTGGCCTCAAGTGATCCACCTGCATCGACCTCCCAAAGTGCTGGGATTATGGGCATGAGCCACTGTGCCCCGCCCTTCCTTGCTTCTTTACTTTCTTAGTTTTTTTTCATTTGGAATATTTTTTCTCTATTTATTAATTTCTTTCTTTCCTTCTCTTTCTTTTGGGGCATTATGATTGGTGAGAGCATTGGATAGTTATTGATGTTTCTGTGTTCTTCGTAAAACAAAGGGTCAGAGTGTCAGTCCTCCATGTTCTTTATAAAAGTTTGCTATTTCATAACATTCCCAAAGTGTGGGAACCACTGGCAATAGCAAGTCTTCTCAAGGTTTAAGAGTCAGTTAAGAAAAAAAAAAAAAAAAGCAGCCAGGCGCGGTGGCTTATGACTGTAATCCCAGCACTTCGAGAGACCAAGGTGGGTGGATCATGAGGTCAAGAGATAAGACCATCCTGGCCAACATGGTAAAACTCTTTCTCTACTAAAAATACAAAAATTAGCTGAGCGTGGTGGTGTGTGCTTGTAGGGCCTGGTACTCGGGAGGCTGAGGCAGGAGAATCACTTGAACCCGGGAGGCAGAGGTTGCAGTGAGCCGAGATTGTGCCATTGCACTGCAGCCTGGGCGACAGAGCAAGACTCCATTTCAATAAAAAAAAAGCTACTCTTTATTGGATCTTTATTGGAAATAGCTTTAAGGGGCAGAGAGAAGTAAGATTCCTTTTTATTTCTCATTTTCAAATAAAAAATGAAACTAGTCATTCTGAAGTGACAAGAGAGAATATAATCAAGCCTTTAGTGTACTTTTGCCCGGCTTATGGAGGGATAAGATAAAAATGTCACTGGGTGAAAACAATGAGATAAATTCACAGCTGGGAACATTGTACAATATCACCAGTGTTGCACGTTTGCTCAGTAGCTGGCTGTTCTCCATGTCAACAGGATGTATGTGGCTTGTTTTGACTCAAGGTCCTCCAGGAGTATGTGTCCAACCACCAAGGTGGGCAACAGAGTTTGGAGGCTGAATCCTTCGGTACCTGGAGCGGGATGGCAATGGAACCACACAGAGAATGGCCCAGAGCACTGAGAAGGCTGCCTTCCCAGCAAAAGGCACCTGCACAGAAATTCAGCCCATAAAGTCAGGCAGAGAAGGACATGAATGACAATTGGATAATGAGTGTTGGCATTAAAAAGCGTTGAAAATAAGTCACTAGACAATTAAACTTGCAGTGTCAGAAAATCTTACAGCTTATGTATAATCAAATGAAACTAAACTTGATAGAGTGTTCACCAGATTTGACAATAATCTTTAAAATTTATGACATTGCCTGTAATGGCTTTGGAGCTCAAAGTTTTCTAAACCAGTAATAACTGTAATTATTGAGTAATTAATCTGTCGTGATGGTGGAAAGAATGAATTTTTTCCCTTCTTGGTAAAAGAGTGAGATTACAAAAGTTGTTATATGTAGCAAAAAATTTGGTAAAAGTTATAAAGTGTGTTAGCCATTGATTAATAACATAATGTTTTTCTGGGAGAAAAGAAAACCAGATAGAGTGCAACATAAATGCAAAGTTTTGCTCAGCAATTAATGTTTTCTCTTTTTGGATTTTAATTGTCATGTACCGACAGCCAAAAAACCACACATATCATGTCCAGTCCGAAATACAGGAAAAAAATGTGCGTAAAGATGTTTAGCCCAGCTTTGTTTTCAATAGGGAATAATGCCTGAGTGTTTCACAGTAGAGAACTGGGATATGACATTATTATAGTATCTTGCAGCCATTAAAAGGAATGTTTCTGAAAAGCTTCTAATAACATTGTAAAAAAACTGTGTCATAATCTTCCGTTTAAAAAAAGCAGGGTGTAAAATCGAACACTTCATATGATTTCAGCTACATTAAAACATGTCTAGAAAATACAACCAAAGGGGATAAAAACTTTCATTGCCTCAAATTACCCCAAAGGCAAGGGGCAGCCCGTGGCCAGGGAGGGCCAGCCTCAGAAGGACTGAAGTTGCTGACTTGTGCCTACGGCGGCAGCAGCTGCTGGTTTCTCCTTCCATGTTAATCTGGGTCACAGAATCTCGTGATTTACAGAAGCAGCTCTGGCTCACTTTTGGGTGACTGGCCTGCCTTCTTGGAAGACAGGATGATGCTCATCAACACTGGCTGTGACGCAACCTGAGGGCTCTGCAAACCTCCCGTGGGGCACACACTGGGGCAGGGGCCTCAGCATCTGAGTCTCCGCACTGAGGATGGAGCGGGCGGGATGGGTGAGGCAGAGAGGAAGAAAGTTCTCCGGATGTCCTGGTTAGTCACCCTGATTGTGGGAAATGCACACTCATGGCTGAATCAGCAAGAATCAAGTCTCTTGGCCAGAAAAACAAGCCATTATGGCCTGAGAATCTCTCAGGACACACACACACACATCACACACACCAAACACACACACACCACACACATCACACATACACACACCACACACACCCCACACCACATACACACATGCACACACACCACACACACCCCACTCACACCACACACATACACACACCCCACACATCTCACACACATCACATACACCACACTCACACCACAAACATGCACACACACCACACACACATATATGCACATACCAACAGAGACAGACTAACCCCATATATACACACATACACACATGCACAAAACACATATACACATGTGCATATGCACACTATGCTACACATATGCACATGACACACGTACACATACATTAATGTGCATATACACAAGTGCACACACACATGCACAAAATACAGATGCATACATCTGCATATACATGTACACTCGTGACACACACATCCACACACGTGCACACACACACATATACTGCAGTATAATAATCTTAGTAGAATAGTATGGGGGGCCTCAGTTGTGGTCAGATGACCTGACGCTTAGTCCGAATTGTTAATAATTGAACCGTGTAATTTTGTCTAAATCTTTTCATCTCTGCTTCCAGCCCCCAAAGAATGTGGTTGACTCAAACCATCTGGAAGTTCTCTTTAGTGGTAAAATTCTGTGATTTCAATGGGAAAAGACGGTATCATCCACCCAGAGCTCACCTGAGCTCCTTCTCTGTACCCTGAGGAGGATCCTGGGGGCTGGATTCACAGCATAGGGTGCTTGTGAGGCCGTCCTCACCCAGCGCCAGCCCCAGGAGTGTTGCCACGAGGGATAGCCCAGCGTCTCCAAGGATCTCTGCTGTGGGCATTCCTGTGGCTTCTTCCCTACTCCTCCTCCTCACACCCACATACTTCTTCCCTCCTTTCTGATCATGAATCTGATCACGAGCAAATAGGCAGGAACCAGCAACCTTCTGAGGCCCAGCGCTTCCAGGAAGAGATCAGCAGCTGTCTGTCCCGAAGGCATTTCCAGGAGTTCCTTTCTGCTCAGCGGAGGTGGAAGGGGGCTCACTGCTCCTTAACTCTCCCTGTCAGAGGTGTCTCCCTGGTCCACCCTTTCTGGCCGTGGCATTCACTTAGGGCAGACAAGAGGCTCCTGTCCTGAGTCAACGTCTGGAAGTCACCAGGCCCTGGGCTGGGAGGATTTGGAGCCTGTCATCAGCATGTGACTTTCGGTTGTGATGCTAAAGTCTGACCTCATCCTCAGGTTGCCACCCTAAGCCCAGCTGTGATCCGGATCGCTGAAGATTGCCCTTGAGAGCAAATTCCTCAGGCAGCTGTGGAGCTGAGCCCTGAGGACTCAGTGAGCCAGGGCTGGGCCCTCACCCTCACACTATTCCTCTTGAACAGTTCAGTTTAAGTTCTCAGGAATTCATAGCCCTGCAAAGACTGTGGTGCCAGGTCTCACATATGAATTCAAACTAAAAACAAAACCCTCTGCCAACCAAAGGAGAAAAGAAGTCAAACAAAACTCTCACTTCTTCCCCCTCTGAGAAAATTTTTTTTTTTTTTGAAATAACAAATATTAAATCATTTAAAAAGCAATCAATCCCTTTTCCTGTCCCCCGTTTCTGAGGGGCCTTGCTTTGTTGAGCTGTTTTTTATTTTTATTTTTTTTGAGACGGAGTCTTGCTCTGTCGCCCAGGCTGGAGTGCAGTGGCCGGATCTCAGCTTACTGCAAGCTCCGCCTCCTGGGTTCACGCCATTCTCCTGCCTCAGCCTCCCGAGTAGCTGGGACTACAGGCGCCCGCCACCTCACCCGGCTAGTTTTTTGTATTTTTTAGTAGAGATGGGGTTTCACCATGTTAGCCAGGATGGTCTCGATCTCCTGACCTCGTGATCCACCCGTCTCGGCCTCCCAAAGTGCTGGGATTACAGGCTTGAGCCACCGCGCCCGGCTAGCTGTTCTAAATACAATGGGTAGTCTTGTACATTACTCTGCCAGCTTTATTGTTACCTGGACATTTTTAGGTTTCAGTTTTATCTTTTTAGATTTTTTAAAGAAAACTGTGGTAATATATATAAACACAAAATTTACTACTTTACCCAACTTGAACTGCACAGATCAGTGGCATTAAATATATTCATATTGTTGCGCAATCATCACCACCATCCCCTCCAGAAACTTTCTTCATTTTGCAAAACTGAAACCATCTTTTAATTAATTCATTCTTTTGAGATGGAGTCTCACTCTGCCACCCAGGCTAGAGTGCAGTGGAGCAATCTCATCTCACTGCAACCTCTGCCTCCTGGGTTCAAGCGATTCTCCTGCCTCAGCCTCCTGAGTAGCTGGGATTACAGGTGTGTGCCACCATGCCCGGGTAATTTTTTTATTTTTTAGTAGAGACAGGGTTTCGCCATGTTGGCCAGGCTGGTCTTGAACTCCTGGCCTCAAGTGATCCACCTGCATCGACCTCCCAAAGTGCTGG
>NW_012115666.1:215423-269013 GCF_000951035.1 Colobus angolensis palliatus
GGTCTCGATCTCCTGACCTCGTGATCCGCCCGTCTCGGCCTCCCAAAGTGCTGGGATTACAGGCTTGAGCCACCGTGCCCGGCCCATCTTTTTACTCTTAATGAAAGCTTTCCACTTACTTCTAAGCTCAGATCCCCGCACTTCCCTCTTGGTTTTACAGCCCGGCTGTTATCTAGCTGTTGTTTATACGAGAACAGCCAGGCTGGGCCCCTCACTTTGGAGTGACTTTTCTGTGGTCACTCTATCAGGGCTCAGTAAGACCAGTGTGGGCTCTGAACAGCGACAGGGCCAAATGTAGTTTTATGATTTTCATGAATCCTGTAGTTGTCACCCTGACACCTTTCTATAAAAAAGACCAGCAAAATTTCCACTGAGTTCTGATTCCTTTTAGAAGGTGAAGGGGTTTACATTTTGGAATCCATTGCAACTCCCACAAATGCCTTCAAGCCCACATCATACCGGCTTTGGGTCCCTGGGATACTTTTGCCCACAATGGAGACCTCAGGCACCCCAAGGTGGCCCACGTTTGGACGTGGTATCCAGAGGCTGTTACACTATAGTAAAGAGGTGATGAGGAACGTAGTGCCTGAGTGCATTTCACAGCAACTCTTAAGAGACAGGGTCCCACGATTGGCTTTTCTGACTCCCAGAATTTGCACCTTTTGATTCTCACCGTGGACACAAGAGGTAAGGTATGGTCTTGTTTCCTCCCTCCTGCAGGGGACAGAGCCAGCTATGCAGTGGCCAGTTTCAGCCTGACCAGAGCTCCTGGTACAGAAGACCCCAAACTGCCCCCTGAAGAGTCCCAAGATGGGGCATTTCCCAAGATGGGGCAGTGAGTTGAATGATCCTTAAGCTCTTGACCTTTGGGTTGCAATGATTCCTGACTGTGGTCCCAACGTTTCAGGAGCCCGGGAACTCCACAATCATATGAACAGGTGCCTGTCCTACGACTTGCATAAAACAAAAGCACTGGCTGGGTATTGTGGCTCAGGCCTGTAATCCTGTCACTTTAGCAGGCAGAGGTGGGAGGATGGCTTGAGGCCAGAAGTTTGAGACCAGCTTGGGCAACATAGTGAGATCATCTCTTAAAAAAAAAAAAAAAAAAATTAGCCGGGCATGGTGGTGTGCACCTGTAGTCCTAGCTACTCAGGAGGTTGAGTCGGAAGGACTGCTGGAGCCCTGGACTTTGAAGCAACAGTGAGCTATGATCATGCCATTGCACCACAGCCTGGGTCACAGAAGCCAAGCCCTCTCTCTCTCCCTCTAAAAAAAAAAGAAAAGCATTAAGACTTTTACAGTAACTCAAATGTGTTTCCCCAGTATCCTCCCTCACCTTTCTTCTACTAACAGAACCCTGGTCTTGGGGAGAACTGCTCCTCCCGCAACAGCTCATTGGGTGATGAGGCCAATCCTAATAACTCTGTCTTTTCCAAATTTGCACAGGGATAGCTATGTGACCCAAGCTAATCCAATCAGAGTCCCACTCTGGGATTTTACATATAGATGCTGCAAGAGACAAATCCCTTCTCTCTGGTTTTTAGCTACCTGCTGCTACAGGAAACAGTCTTTTGAAGTAGGAGAGAGTGAGGTCAACACTCAGGAAGGAGCTGAGATAAGAAAAGGAGTTTCCACTCCTTAAGGTGACCACAATTTCCATTTCAGTCTCATCCTTTGTAGACACAGCTATGTCTAGTTTTAATTTTATTCATCAGAACTTCTTTTCTCATTATAAACATTAATCATGTTTATTGTGGACAACTTGCTTGAAACAAAAATGAACTGCAAATGTAAGAAAGGCATGAAGGTCTTTTTGCTGTAGGTTTTCTCTTCCTCCTGGTGTCATCCCCTTCATTTTTGTGTAGAAGTAGCAGAGCTTCCTCTGTTCCCCATTGCCAAAACTAAAAGAGGCAATTTGGTTTTTTTTGCTTCACCCAAGAAAAATCTAAGGGGCCTGTTTTATTTACAATGGGAAGAAATGTGAAAATTACCTGGGCTCTTTTCACTTTCCCACACCATTCCTAATTTTAGTAATAATCAGCATCGAAAAAACCCTGAGAGTTCGGGTGTAATGATTTTGTAGGTTTTGGACTGGGTTGCCCTGCTATGTGGGATGACAACAGTAAAAACACAACAAATAAAAAGAAATCCTTTTGAATTAAAGATCAACAAAACGAATGCAACGAGCAACAGTTTATTTATAAAAAAAAGAAAAAAACAAACAACTTTTTAACGACATTTTATAGATTAAGTAAAAATACCAGTATTAATATATATGTATATACATAGTGCATATATATATATACATATGATATAACATTACATGCTTCTCAGGACAGAAGAATTAGGACATGTTCCCTCATATCAATTTAAAACTCGATCACAATTTAAAATCATGGAAGAAAACTGGCTTCCTTTATTTTCTGCTTTTAGACTTCAAGTACAGGAAGTTACCAAACCAGGATCTAAATGTAGAAACCATCTGCTATGCACCAATTACAAGGGACCGCCGCCCACAAATGATGAGTCAGGGGTCTTCCGAATTCTTACACAGGTCTCTGTAACCCTACAACCGTGTCAACCTTCTACCTGAGATGAGAGGGAATGAGGAAGCGTGACAGTTTGTAGGTTTCATGTGGACGTTCACATTGACGTTGGAACAAAAGCAAACTGAAAAATGCCTTCCTAGAGCAACAACACTGATCATGAAATCACCCTGGAGGAGGATTCCTTTCTCCCCTTTCCTTGCCAAACACTACACAGAAACTGTCGGAAAACAAATACAAAACAAAACTCAGGGTGAAGCACCTCTGGCGATGATTAGCATACAGCAAGGGACAGAGAGGTAGCGTTTCCTTGGTGACAGCTCCTGGCTGACTCTGACGATTTCAAACACACCCTCTTCTGCAAAAGGCACTCACATATTGTCTGTTTATAAGTCATACAGTGGGATTCCGTACATGGGAGTTTCTCCTACAAATATAAAAGAGATAAGCTGAGGAAATGGTATAACAAAGAAAAGCGTATAAGAAATACATACACATTTTGGATAAATATGCACTTTTCTTTTTTAAAGGACAATCAACATAGTAGTTAAAAAAAAGTCATTGAAAAGTTAGGAATTCCAGCAAAATTATCGGTAAGAAGCAAGGTACTGGAGGATGAGAGATGGAGTCCAAAACACTGAGAGGAGGTACACTAGCTTTCTGAGTGGCCAAAGTAAAAGATGTGCTCTGCTCTGAAACTACAATGACCATCCACAGACAATGGAATGAGAGGGGGAGGGAGGTAGCGGCAGAGAAACAGGTCTAGCCGGAGGGAGGAGTGGCATCCCCCTGGCTATGGGCACAGGAAGAAACACCCTCAGCATCTCCAAAGGAAAGGATGGGCTACCTCACCCCCTTGCTTCTGCAGTCCAAACAGACCCTGCCCAAGCCAGAGGCTGTCCTCACCGGGACACAACAGAGCTAATGGAATTGTAAGAGGTGCCGCTGTTGCAGCTCGAGGCATAGGCCTCCTGGCCGTTGCCATCCAGGTTGATTTTGAACACGGAAGATGCCTTCAGCAAAAAGTCTGCAGCATCCCGGCGACCCAGCTCCCTCAGTTTGGACATGAGGGTGCCCACCGTGCTCTCAGGGTAGGCGGTCCATTCTCGCAGCAGCGCGTGGAGGGGGCTGGGGAGGAAATCCTTGGGAGCCCCGTTATTGGTGTTGTACTTTGCCACGAGGTCAGGGAGGCCCAAGTTCATGGCGAGAAGGCACCAGTCCTTCCCCAGGGGGTCGGGCGGGTCCAGCAGGCGACTCAGTTTCCTCCGAGTGAGGAGGTTCAGGTCTGACGCGTGGATGTCCATGCCGAGGCTGGCCTGCGAGTAGACATCGTGACACCCGAAGCACATGATGCTGCTGAAGCTCTCCTTGTACCCCCCCATGGTGTTGGTCAGTGAGGTTTCCTTCAGAGTCTGTGCCCGGAAGAAGTCCCGTGGCTGGTAGATCATGACAGGCTCGTGGTGCTCCCGCAGCTGCTGGGGGCTCAGGTAATGCTTCACGGTCAGGAGCCCCGGCAGCGTGGTGGCCATGACGTTCTCAATGGTGCTGCACACCGAATCCAGCAGCAGGCAGCACTTGATCTTTTCGGTCTCCAGGCCGCGGACCTGGACCTCAATGCCCTGGCCGTGGTTGACCAGCAGCACCAGCAGCTCGGCCCCACGATTAGCCAGCTTGCAGCCATTCACCCAGAGGCGGATGTCCGCATCGCCCTCCGTGCTTTGCTGGTGGATCCACCGGCACAGGTTCACCTGGACCTTGTGAAAGATGCCACACGGGAAGGGGGTGAGGTGCTCCACGGGCACGATGCGCACGCCACCATACACCATCACCTCGTCCTCCTCATCGGCCCAGGAGCGGTGCAGGCTGTCTGTCTTGATCAGGGCTGGGACGTCCACCATGGTCCCGCTGCTCAGGTCCCGGGCGCAGATGTCCATGGCATCGAGGATCTGCAGCAGCTCCTCCACGTCGCTGTCAGGCACCAGGCGCTGGATGTCCTCCACGGTGTAGCGGCCCCGGTAGTGGTGCAGCGCCCGCGGCGTCTCCACCGACAGCAACTTCCCCAGGACATTTGTGCAGAGCCAGCGGGGGTCCAGGAGCAGCACGTCCTGAACTGTTTCACTTTGCATGATGTTGATCTGCGGGGAGACAACAGAAAGTCACGCTTAGGGGCAGAGCCCTGGCCAGGTGCACCAGCCACCTGGAGCACAAAAGGGCCTGATCCCGGCAATAGAGGCTGAGCAGATGCTCTAAGCAGTGACCCGAGGCCATTCCACATGGATGCATCTCAAAAACCAAATACCGAGTGGAGAAAAGCAGCTTGAAAATGTCAGAATAGAGATTCTGAAAAACAACTCCCCTGGAGTTCAAAAAGGCCAGTGAAATGAAAGAAAAAAAAAAAGGGAGACAGCAACCAAATGCAATGAGTGATTTTAGACTGGATTCTGAATCCCAAAATAAGTACATACATAAAAATACCTTTAAAAGAAATTATTGGGACTAGTGGCAAATCCTTGTATGAAGATGATATATTCAATCATAGCACTGTATTAATGTTGTGTTTCTGGAATCATCAACTATATTGGGTTGTGTGGGAAAATATCCTTCTCCTTAGGAGATATAGGCTAAATTATTTAGGGAAGAAATGTATCATGTCTGCAAAATAAATAAGTAAATAAATGGAAAGGAAAGGAATCGAGCAAATGTAGCAAAATGTCACCAACTGATCGGCTTAAATGTAGTAGGCTGGGTACCGTGACTCATGCCTGTAATCACAGCACTTTGGGAGGCCGAGGCAGGTGGATCACTTGAGGTCAGGAGTTTGAGACCAGCCTGGCCAACATGGTAAAACCCCATCTCTTCTAAAAATACAAAACTTCTCTGGGCGTGGTGGCTTATATCTGTAATCACAGCTACTCAGGAGGCTGAGGCAGGAGAATCACTTGAATCCAGGAGGCGGAGGCTGCAGTGAGCCGAGATTTTGCCACTGCACTCCAGCCTGGGCAACAGAGTGAGACTCTATCTCGAAAAAAAAAATTAATTAATTAATTAAAAAAATAAATAAATGTAACGTATATGAGAGTTCATGGTACTATCCTTGCAACTTCTCTAAAGGCTTGAAAATTTTCAAAAAAGAGAACATTGTATTATTATACCATTATGTGAATGTTTAACACACACATAGAGAAGGCCTGGAGGGATCTGCTGCCATAGTTGGCCTCAGAGAAGGGGAGAGAGGAATAAGACCAGAGGTGATGGCCCAAGGGGACTTCAGCTTTTGGGTTGTGTTTACTTCTTAAAAAAATAAAAAAGGAAAAAAAAGTGACAAAAACCAGAAGGAACTTTCCCTTTATGGAACAGTTCTGCTTCCTCTCTCGGAGAGTGGCCGTCGCACTGGACTCCCTCACTTGGAGGCTCCGACTCCACCAGTGACCACACGGTACTTTCTTGCCCACAGTCTGGCTTAAACCTGAAAGATGCCCCCTGTCTATGAGTCTATTCAGAATTGAACCTAGGCTGAAAATTCCTGGAGGGCAGAGTCAGTATCGATCTAGTTCCTGATACAGCATTGGCTGGAATGCCATTTGCAGTTTGCTCCTAAACACTGCTCATCGCCTCAGGCTCAGGCTCAGGAAAGACAGTGTCCCACAGTGGAGGAGGGCAGGGAGCCAAGATAGTCAGCGGAATGCAGTGTGGGACCCTGGCCCAGAACACAGAGTCAGAAGGGCCACTGGGGAGTTCTGAAGATCTGCAGATTAGACATGGAAGGCAGGTCTAGAGGAGGCCCCGGGCCCATCAAAGTCAGGCCACACAATGTAGTTCCTGTGCTTAATGTCCCTCCTTCTTTACGTCTTCATTTATTGACTGAAGTCTCAAGGGCAAGCAGGGGTGTAATGACAAATAAAGGAGACTATATGCTATAATCTAGAAAGTTGCTGGTCTACTACTAGAAAGCAAGGGACTCCTGTGCCAGAGGAGTTTAGTATTAGAGTTGACACATTTTTTTATATCCAGCAGTATCTTTTCATCTAAGATGCAGTCCTTCACCTGTGCTCTTCCTTGGATTCAATCACTTTAAAGTATTCCTGGAGGTGTTGGCAGATTCGCTGGCTGTTTAGGAGTTTAAAGGCTGATGAAATTACTGCCAGGCGGCTCCAGTTTTCAAGATCGCTGGCTTGTGGATTCAGGTTTAGTTTCAAGAAAACATGAGTCATACAAACTGGCTATAGAGCCAGACCTGGCACCTGAGATTGGGGAGGCAAGCACCTGGCTTTTAATAATCTCAGAGCTGCTTTTAGTTGCAATATTCAGAACTGTTCTTCTTGGCCCACACTAGTTCATGCAGGCTCCCGATTTCACATGGTGGAGAAACGTGAAGGCATTGCACCCTTTCTGAGGACAGGCACATGATGCCATTAGAACAGGGTTTCCAAACCGCGCCCCGGTGCTGAACGTCACAGAATCAGAGCAAAGCCTCCTGTTCTCAATCATTTCTGCAGGGCATTGCCTGCTAGAGTTTTTTAATGTGCATCTCTAATTGTGATTCCTCTGTGTATCTGTGCACTAGAGTTCTCTGTCTTTGTGTCTCCAGACATCGTCTCCACAAGGATACCTTACTGCCTTTCTCAACTGTTTTCGCGCCCAGGAGATCTGTGTGGAGCTGGTAACTCCACGCTGAGAGAAAGCAGCCATCCTGAAGGCTGCCAGCAGTAGCAGGTTAAGCTCCCGGTGCCCAGGGGGAGTGAAGAGAGACCCAGTCACCCAGGGCAACGGGCACTGCACTCCCAAACGAACAGACTCTGGAAACAAAAGCAAAACACTGGAAACAAAAGCAAAACACAAGACAAAATGACAGCTCCTAGGGTAAGCCGAGAACTGCAGTTCAGAGCGTCACTTGAGGCTGTTTGTCACACGTCTGGAAATACTGTAGGTAGCCGGGCCATTTCCACACTGCTTCCCCAGGCTCACACCACCTCCAAGAGCTGGAATTTGGGGCAGGCTGAGTCCCTGGCACCTCTCACGGCCCCCTGCCTGGGCTCCCAGGGCCTCACCTCGCCTGTGCTGTGGAGCTGCTGAGCAATATGCCTGAGGTCCTCCTCGCTGGCCAGAGGGTTCAGCTGGTCCTGCACATCGTATACAAACTGCTGCAGCGACATCAGCTGGTTGGGTCCATTGAGCTTCCTCCAGGAAGGCAGCGTGGAGATGATTTTCTCACACAGGTGAGTCATGGGAGGGCAGACCTAGAAGGGGCACGGCGGGACAGGTTAACTCACCTGCAGCTGTGGGTGCTCTGAGCAGAGCCACAGTGGAAAGGACGCCTTTCATTCAGGCGCCTTGCATGTGATCTGATGAATGAGTGGGTTTGTTTCTGTTGTTGTTTATGTTTTTCTTCTTTTTTTTAGACTGGATCTCGTCATTGCCCAGGTTGGTCTCAAACCCCTGGGCTCAAGTAATCCTCTCGTCTCAGTCTTCCGAGTAGCTCTGACTACAGGTACACACCACTGTGTCCAGCTAGTTAGTGCTTTTTGGGTTGAGTGCTGGGGCGGTTGTTTTTTAGACTTGCCTTGAAGCCTAATCTATTGAGCAACTATAAAGTTTTATAAAGGCTCTTTTGTTCATGTTAAATAGATTTTGAGTCTTCCAGGAATGTTTTTGGAACTGTGGACTCAGTCACTCAATCAACTAATGTTCACCAGCTCCTAATGTTTCACTCCCTCATTTCTTCCTCCCTCCCGCCTTTCTTCCCTCGCTCTCTCTCCCTCTTGTGACTGTTTCACTCAGGCAATGATCATTTTGTGAACAGAGGAAAAGAGAATGAGTATCATCATCAATATTAGAGTGAGTGTTTACCAGTAAATGAGGCATTCATGGGGGACTGTTGCTGAAATAGTGCTTCCAATTAGACCCATTCTTGGTATATAGGCTGAAGTGGATTTTTAACCTTTTAACTTGGTTAATTAAACCAGCCTGTGTTACAGACTCATGTAATCCACATACCTCTGAATTAGAAACCACACAAGCCACAGGCTGCACTGTGCCGTTAATTCCACACTCCCCTCTCAAATTCTTTTATGTCAGCTAAATTCCACTCTGCATTCAAAAACAAAATTCTCAGGGGTGAGTGCAGTTGACATGGTGGGCTCCACCTGCCTGAGCTCAGCAGTTTGGGGACTGGGGAGGGGGGATTGTCTGAGAAGCAGCAGATCATGCCAGAGCCCAGCTCAAAAATCTCCAGGGATTCCCTCCTGCCTCAGGAATGCAGCCCCAATCCAGACCTGGTGGGGAAGCGCTGGGGCCTCACAGATCACTGTTAGTTCCCAGATCACCGCCCCGGTTTCTGTGACAAACTCCTCCCAGGCCTCACCGGACTACTCCCTATCTTCTGATGATGCCACAATGGGGATGCCCCAAAGAGGATATCTGGTGTGAAGGGCAGGGTTTTCTGGAGACAGGAAAGGGTTTCCCGAGAATTCTGCAAGCATATCTGGAACCCGAATCTGGTGTGGAAAGCACAGCATTTTCCTATTAGCAAAGCAGTTTTTTTAAAAAAAAGAGAGATAGAGAGATACACCCAGAGGCAGCTTCAAAGGTAAGAGAGAGAGAGACAGGCATCTGCCCACGTTTGCCCTCAGGCCTGGGCAGCAGGAAGAGTCCAGAGCGAATGCCACCACTCCTCCACTGGGATGCTTGCCCCTTTCTTACCAATTCTGGAGAGCTTTTTGAGCATTATGATGTGACCTTTTATCTGTCCAATGCATTGAGAAGGCTTTTTCCAAGCCTATTTCACCTTTCAGCTTTGTTTACTTGTTTGCCAGAAAAAAATTTTTTAAATTTTTAGATTTTCAAATAGATGTATTTTCTTTTAAAATTTCCAGGGTTTTAGGTCTTAACAGGTTTCCTCAGTCCCTAGTTATTTTGAAAATACATTCTCCACAATTTCTATTCAAGATATTTATTGTTTTATGTTTTTACATTTAAAAGTTTTAGTCCATTTATTTTTGGACTTTGTAGGGTGTAGGAATCCAACTTTATTTCCTTCCAGACAAATAGCCGTTTGTGCCAGGTTCATTTATTAAATAATCTTTATCCCATTAAATTCAAATAACATATTTATTTTCCATTACATTTCTAAAGATATTATGATTTACTTCTACACTCTCTAAGTTTTTCCTCCTATTTAACTGTATTGATTATCAGGGGCTTTATAATATGTTCAATTAATTTCTCCATGGAAATTTTAAGATAAAAATCCCAATCCCCTCAACCCATTCAGATGCTAACTGAAACTGTATTACATTTATATAACTAGTGAAAAATAAAATATTCAGTCATATCTTGCAATCCAAGAATGCAGTCTCGTTCCCTTTGTTCATTTATTCTTTTCTGTCTTTCAAAAAAGTTTGTGACTGTTTTTCTACTTTTCTGAATTTTTTAAATATTCCACAATAAGTCACTTTTGAAATTTTTTTTTTTGTTTGTTTAATTGGCCAGACATGGTGGCTTACACCTGAGCCAGGAATTTGAGACCAGCCTGGGCAACACAGTGAGACCCTGTCTCTACCAAAAATCAAAAAAATTAGCCAGACATGGTGGTGCGTGCCTATGGTCCTAGATACTTGGGAGCTGAGGCAGGCGGACTGCTTGAGGCCCGGAGTTCAAGGCTACAGTGAGCTATGATCACACCACCGTACTCCAGCCTGGATGCCAGTGTGAGATCTTGTCTCTGAAAACATAAAATAAGTATTTTTAAAGAAACCAATAACTTGGTAAGAATTTCATAAAATTGAAGTGGTCCACCTTTGCCCGTAATACCCCTTCATCTCCCATCATCTCCTTGTTTCTCTATTCTTCTTTTATTTTCCCAGAGCACTAGGAATAAAAACATGTCCAGGCAGACACCTCTTACTGGGTCCTATTATGAAACAGTTCCCTGAAACTGAAGGCAAACCAGGAAGTACAAAGGGGTCCAGGCCCTCTCTAGGGTGTACTTACTGAAACAATCTGGCTTCGTATTTCTTGCAGATGATTTCGCAGTACCTTCATGTCCTTTGACCCAGACGCCCCAGCATCCAGAACAAACAGCTTATTTGAAATGTGAAGATCATTTCCAAACCTAAGGGAAGAGCAGCAGCCTCCTCAGCAGTGACTCAATCTCCCCAGGCCTTTCCATGGAGGAGCCAGGCTCCTACTGGCTCAAGAGGCTGGTAGGAGGCAAGGAAAGTCCTGGTGTCCTTGCAAAGGCCCCTCCCATCCCTGCTGTTGGTGAGCTCTGCCTCGTCACAGTGGGCGCAGAGACTTGGGGAAATTGGCATACACTCAGAGCCACAGGAGCGGGAGCTTCAGGTTTGCACGAAGCAGCAGGAACACAGCATGGAAAGATGTCAGCTTCTCCCGAGGCAGGAAAGGTGAGGCCTAATGCTCGCACCTCACAAGTGAGGACAAGAGATACTGTGGAAAGTGGAGGGACTAAGAATAGAGGTGTGAATGCAAAAGCTACAACACTGACCTAAAAATATTAATAGAAGCCCCATTTTTATATCTGACAACAGATATAGTGTCTCAAGACAATAAATAAGTGTCTCAAGTTGATAATGCAAGATCAGAGATACTAGTATATTATATAAAGCTGCAGGTTCAAACTTTTTCGATAGACTCTAAGTAAAAACATATTTTACATCATAATCCTATCCATACCCATACTCATCAGTGAAACAAACGTCTTACAAAATAATACCTGACTTGAAAAGTACTCTGATCTATCCTAGCCTAGCCTAGCCTATCCTGTCCTGTCCTGTCCTGCCCTGCCCTATCCTATCGTATCCCATTGCATTCATCCCATTTTAAAAAGAATTGGCCATGACTTCCTAAATGAATTTGAAGACTCACTAGTAGGTTGCAAGTTATATTGTAAGATACACTGATTAGTGTTTCTGAACACTGAATACTGCGTACTGAAATCTAAAGAGCTAAACGAAGTCACCTCCGGGCAGTGTTGCTGGGAGGTAGGAAGAAGGGGAAAGACGGCTGCCTTTCATCACGTGCTCTTCATTTGTATTTGATTTATTATGTGGATTCGTTGTTTTAATAAAAATGAAAAATAATGGTTGTGCATCCCTAATCCAGAAATCTGAAATGTTCCAAAATCCAAAAACTTTTTGGGCAAAGACAAGACGTGCAAAGGAAATGGTTATTAGAGCATTTCAGATTTAGAATTTTTGAATTAGGATGTTCAACCACTATATATACGTAAATATATTAAAATCCAAACAAATATGAAATCAGAAACACTTCTAAAGCCAATCATTTCCAATAAAGGATACACAACCTGTACAAGAACGGAGTCCACCAAGAAAGAATGACTTTTAAAACCTTTCTCTGGTTCCTCTGTACTTTTCACACCTCTGCTTCAGTTCTCAGGGAGAGGAGGCTATCCATGAGCTGGAGACTGGATGGCTGCCCCTCACCTGTTCCTAATCTCTTTCAGCAACGATGTGTCTTTGTCATATCCAAACTCGCCTCCAGCCGGTCGAGGAACATTCATGATGTCAGCATGGGTGGCCACCAGGACAACTTGGAGTGGGTTCTTCAGCTTGCCACCGAAGGCTGGGGACAGAGAGGGAACTGCTTCAGGGCGTGGGTCCTCCTACCTGGCTGCCTCTCCTGCCCAGGTGAGGGGGGTGCGTTGGCCTCATGCCCAGGCCGACTCTCCAGGTACAAGTGCAACCTGCCACAGACATGAAGGCCCCATGCCCGCTGCACACTGTGACCCTAGAAGGCCCCAGCCTGGCCAACGACAGGATGAGCCCATCTCCTAGGCCACAAGGAAGGTTGCTCAAAGTGGACCAGAATGACAAAGACAGTTTCTCAGTCTCCAAATAGCCCCTACTTACAAGGAGAGGGAAAATTTAACCTCTGACAAGGGGGAGGCCACTTACAAGACCAAAGAGAGACCTCAGAGTGCAGCAACACCACAGAGATGGGTGAGAGACACAAACCTGCAAGTCACACAAACAGCCTCTCACATAGGGGAGTGTTTACAACAAATGAAAAAAAGGAGAAAGAAAGAGGCAAAACTAGCAGTACGCAGAGGGGTATGAAGCCCAATTCCTTGTATTATTATATGCTTTTCTGGAAAACAAAATTGCTGAGTGTTGCATTTCACCAGGGAAGGCTGCTTCTCTTGTGGGCAAAGACCAAAAGAAGTTTACTTCATGTTATCCTCTCCTCTGGGAATAAAGTTAACACATTTAGTCAACATGTTCCCTTTCTTCATTTCTCTCTTTTTTTTTTTTGAGACAGGGTCTCACTGTGTCAACCCAGGCTAAGTGCAGTGGCACGATCTTGCCTCACTGCAGCCTCAACCTCCCAGGTTCAAGCAGTCCTCCTGCCTCAGCCCCCCAAGTAGCTGGGACTACAGGCACACACCACCACACCTGGCTAAGTTTTTGTATGTTTTGTAGAGATGAGGTTTTGCCATGTTAGCCAGGCTGGTCTTGAACTCCTGAGCTCAAGCCATTCGCCCCCTCCTCGGCTTCCCATAGTGCTAGGATTACAGGCGTGAACCACTGCACCCAGCCTCTTTCTTCATTTCTTAGTGGAATTACAGGATGAAGAAGAGCTCATTCTGCTGACTAATTCTGTACCCTTTAAGTAAAGATGCAGTAGCTATCCAAGCAGGGATTCCATTTTGCACCCAACATACAATGACCATGGCTCTCAAGTGTAGAAAGAAAGTGAGAAATGCCTTTCAAAGGATTGTTCAGAAATGGGCCTTTGAGGCAGGAATATGCAATTGTGAAACAAAAACTCCCCGCACAACACCACGAACACCTGAGCCCCAGGAATCTTCTCAGAGTGGACGTCTCTTAGCAGGAAGGAGAGAGGAAGGTGGCTCAGCTGTTAGCCACAAACAGTGGGATCTGCTCACGGCCTGGTGCAAGGCCAGCAGCAGCAGTGGCAGGAGCAGAGCAGGAGCCTGGAAGGAGGAGGTGATTCCTGGCCAACCACAGGTGGGACATCACTGGCCCGCAGGGACTTAGCTCACCTATGGGTTCTTCAACTGGGACAAGGGACTTCAGGAAACTGAGCCAGAAAATCACTTGGTTCAGCTGGATCTCATAGGGCTCTTCTAGACTAAAGACAACAACATGGATTGATGTGGGATCATTTGCAGCAAAATAGTCGTAACAGCAGAAATACACA
Organism: Colobus angolensis palliatus; assembly: GCF_000951035.1. Classification (NCBI taxonomy): domain Eukaryota; kingdom Metazoa; phylum Chordata; class Mammalia; order Primates; family Cercopithecidae; genus Colobus; species Colobus angolensis. Next base: position 229,169 of record NW_012115666.1, read on the forward strand.
GGATTTCCAGAGAACTCCCACACGCTGAAATCGCCAACTCCTACAGAAAAAGAAAAATGATAACAATCGTGAAACACCACTAACTAAATTTCAATCACAATTTCTCTTAGCATTCCAAAGATTCGAAGTAGGCATAGTGATACTTATGGCATTCTTCTGTACGTGTATACATCTTGTTATGGCTTGGGTATGGTTTTTCCCCGCTAAAACTCACGTTGAAATCACTGATGCTCAGTGAGGTGATGATGCTCAGTGAGGTGAAGCCTGGTGGGAGGTGTTTGGGTCCTAAGGGCAAATCCCTCCCAAATGGCTTGGTGCTGGTGAGAATGAGTGAGTGTGTTCTTGCTCTCGTGAGAATGGATTAGCTCTCGTGGGAATAGATTAAGTCCTGAGAACGTGGGTTGATGTAAAGCAGGTTTCTGTCCCTTCCTATGTGTCCACTTCCCCTTTGACCTTCTGCCACGTTTAGACCCAGCTCGAAAGCTCTCACCAGAAGCAAAGCAGATGCTGGTGCCATGTGTCTTGAACTTCCCAGTCTGCAGAGCCATGAGCTAAATGAACCTCTTTTCTTATCAATTACTCTGTCTTGAGTATTCTGTTACAGCAACACAAAATGAACTAAGACACACATCTACTGAAGTCCAGATCGACTTGTGTCACGCTTACATATCTATAGCATGTATATCCATGTCTGTTTCTCTACTTATGTCTACACCTGCTTAACTCTTTCCCTAAGTACCTTCACTATTATTTGTGTATCTATCTATCTATCTATCCATCCATCCCATGACTACTTCTAATACCCTGGAGTGCTACACACACACACACACAAATAACATGCATGTACACATATATGTGCATACCTGGGTGCTTACATGGAAATGTGTGTGTGTCTGTGTGTGTGTATATACATATATATTTTGTATTACTCCCCCTCAAATATTGGTATATTAAAAAAAAAGAGAGAACCACCTAGGGAAAAAACAAAGATCCACCAAGTCATATTATGCAGAAGTGTGAACACCACATCCATAACGACACAGCTGTAGCCTCATATATCCTTAATACAGACACTCCACCTTTACTTGCAGAATTTACTCCTGACAAGGAAGGAGCCAGGGACAAACTGCCCACTTTAGGTTCGTGATTCCCAAACTCACAAAGTCCCACAGAGGATTAAATGAGAGAAGGTGGGTGAAAAGACTTTGTGTCCTGAATAAGCATACATGAATTTTGGAACATGCCAGGGTATAGGATATTGAATGTAACAGTGACTATGAAAAGTCACCTGAATTTGGCTCAACAGAGACTGACTTGGCCAGGTAAGTGAGGGCCCTGTCCAAGCTGCTCAGAAGCAGCAATAAGCATGCACAGATGTGAGAACAGGGACAGACTTGGCCAGGTGAGCCGGCTCCCAGGACTCCTGGAACCTCCAATGAACCTGAGATGCCCTCCTCTACACTGCCACATCCTGCCAGGACTGTGGCCGCCCACCACTGGCCTCTGGGGCCTGGCGGGACCACTTCCACCACAGGATTTGAAGGCTCTCTTCACCTAGTTTACCCCTCAGTGCTTACTCTGTACCCGAAATCCTGCAGTCAGGACGCAGTCTGAGATCTAAAGGGTTTTTCTCAGCCTTGTAGTGAAGGAGGAGGGACCACCCTCCAAAGCTGGCTGCGGCCAAGTGTGGAAAGTTCTGGTACCCAGAAATTGGCTCTGGGAGTGTGGGGTCCTGATGTGGGTTGGGGCTGGGGCTGTGAGAGAGCAGATGGGAGCAGGGCCTGGGGTCCCAAGACAAGCTTCTCTTCTCTTTGTGCTGCCACAGCCAGTTCTGTCTGGGGAGCTCGGAGGAAGTTCAACTTCTAAGAGAGCAAAATGCGCCGGGCGCGGTGGCTCACGCCTGTAATCCCAGCACTTTGGGAGGCCGAGGCAGGCAGATCATGAGGTCAGGAGATCGAGACCATCCTGGCTCACACGGTGAAACCCTGTCTCTACTAAATATACAAAAAATTAGCCGGGCGTGGTGGCGGGCACCTGTAGTCCCAGCTACTCGGGAGGCTGAGGCAGGAGAATGGTGTGAACCAGGGAAGCAGAGCTTGCAGTGAGCTGAGATTGCACCACCACACTCCAGCCTGGGCGACACAGCGAGACTCCATCTCAAAAAAAAAAAGAGCAAAATGCACACAGACCATGAACTCCCGCAATTTTTGCCCCCCGGTACAGGGGGACCCTCCACCCCAGTGGGCCTGGAGATGAGCCAAGGGAGCTGCCTGGAGACTGCATAATGGCACTGCTCCAGAGAGGGCACTCAGGCTGGCTCCCATGCACTCTCTGAGTCCTAAGCAGCTAACTGCGGCACCATTTGTATGTTCCAAACACCCCTAGACTGCATCCTGCTCTGTAGTCCAATGGCCTTGGCATCACCCCAGCCCTAGAGTCCCACTGACATCTCTGTCTGCAGCCACCACCTTGGCTGGCAGCTGCCACCAAGGTCTAGGCATGAGCCATTGACAGAGACCCCACTATCCCTAGCAGAGCAGTGGCTGTGCATTTTCATGTGCCCTAAGGGCGGAATCCCCTGTCTGCAGCCACTGCTGCTGTGTCTACCGGGTCTGAAGTATGTGCAAATCACACCCTCCCCAGCTGGCTGCATATGGCTGATGACACTGAAAGCAGGACCACTCTTCCCAGTAGCAGAGTCACAGTGCAGCCACTGCCGCCCTGACTCAAGCATTTTGCCAGGGGCTGGGGATCACACGCACCACCAGCGGACCTGAGGACAGGCCTGCTGAGCTGGACTCCACGATCCCCTAAGAGCCTGAGTATGCTGTCTGGGGGCCTGGGGATCACCCAGCCCAGTCCACCACCGCGGGCACCTGAGCACTCCTCTCAGTGGCCCGAGGTCACGCCCAGCCAACCTACCACTTCATCACAGCTGGCACCCACCTGTATGTGCCACCTGCAGGGCTAGGTACTGGCCTGCCTAGCCCATTGCAGCCACTGCCAACATCAGCACAGATTGCTTGTGAGTCAGAGGGTTGTCTCACTACGACTACTGCCATCACTCACACCACTCCTGCTGCCCAGGGAACTGAGAACCTGACTACCCACCTGGCCCACTGCTACTCCCAGTCCACTGCTACCCACCTGGCCCACTACCTGGCCTACTGCTACTACTACCAGAACTTGAGCAAGCTGCCTGGAGGCCCACGAATCAACCTACCTGGACCCACTAGTATCAGTGCCAGCATATACCACCTTGGGGCCCAAGGACAGGCATGCTCAGCCCACCACTGCCACCACTAGGTTCTGAGGACTGGCCTACATGGTATCCCCATCTCCAGAAAAACTTTACCACAGCCTCTACTAACAACCATACCCTAAGTCACTGAGAAAATTAGACACCACTGGAGCTATTTACAACTGAAAAAAGAATCATATGGCCACTATGCTACTGCATGCACCCGGAATCAAAGCCAAAGGGCCCTACTCAACCAACACCATAGACGCATCTTCAGGAAAATGCCCTCCCCTATGAAAGCAAGTTCAACAAGTTCAAAGAAGTGACTGTTATACCAGATGCACAGATACCAATGTAAGGACACAAGAAACATGAAAAAGCAAGTAAATATTATACCTCCAAAAGAGCACAATAACTCTCCAGCAACAGATTCTAATGAAAAATAAACCTATGCAATCTAAAAAACGTATTCAAAATCATGACATTAAACAAGTTCAGTGAGGTACAAGAAAATCCAGAAAAACAATACAAAGAAGTCAGAAAAACAACTCAGAATATTAATGAGAAGTTTACCAAAGAATCAAAATAGATATTCTAGAATTGAAGAACTTCTTGAATAAAATAGAAAATTTATTCAAAAGCTACAACAATAGACTAGATCAAGCAGAAGAATTTCAGAAATTGAAGATAGGTCTTTTGTAATAACCCAATCAGACAACATTCAAAAAATAAAAAAATAAATAAACAAAGCTCTTGTGACATATGGGAGACCATAAAGCAATCAAATATTCAAATTTTTGGTGTCCCAAAGGTAAAGAGAAACTGAAGGAGGTAAAAAATCTATTTATTAAAATAACTGTTAAAAACTTTCCAGGTTTGGCAAGAGATTTGGAAATCCAGATGCAGGAAGCTGGAGAGATCTCCAAATAGATACAATTGAAAAAATGTCCTCTCCATGGCACATTAGAGTCCAATTGTCAAAAGTCAAAGACAAAGGGAAGTCTGAAAACAGAAAAAAAAAAAAAAGAACAATCTAGTCACTTACAAGGGAACGCTCATCAGACTCACAGCAGATTTCTCAGCAGAAATTCTACTGGCCAGGAAAGAATGAAATGCTATACTCAAAGAGCTCAAAGATGAAAATTGTCAGCCAAGGATACTACACTCAGCAAAGTTATGCTTCATAAGTGAAGGACAAATAAAGTCTTCCCCAAACAAGAAAAGCTGGAGGAATTGATCACCACTAGATCAAATCCACAAACAATGCTTAAGGGAGTTCTACACCTGGAAGTGAAAGGACAAGTCTTCCATCATGAAAACACATGAAAGCATATATCCACTGGTAGAGAGCAAACATATTAAGGAAGAGAAAGGACTCAAATATTACAACTACAGAAAGCCACCAAACCACAATGATAATGAAGGAGAAATAAAGGAATAAAAAATACACAAAACAACAAAAAATCAATTAATAAAATGACAGGAATAAATCCTCACATATTAATAATAACCTTGAATGTATATGGATTAATTTTCCACCTAAAAGATACAGACTGGCTGTTTGACTAACAAAACATGGCCCAGCTATATGCTGCTGACAAGAAATCCATTTTATCTACAAAGATACATATAGATTGAAAGTAAAGGGATACAAAAAGATATTCCATGAAAATGGAAACCGAAAGGGAGCAAAAGTTGCTGTACTTACAGCAGATAAAACAGACTTTAAGTCAAAAACAGTAAAACAAAAACAAAGAAGGTCATTATATAATACAAAAGGGATCAATTCAGCAAGAGGATATAACAATTCTAAACATACATGTATTCATCACCAGAGCACCTAGATATTTACAGTAAATGTTATTAGATCTATAAGGAAGAGACAGACTTCAATACAACAATATTTGGGTAATTCAACACCCCACTTTCAGCATTAGGCAGATTATATAGACAGAAAATTAACAAAGAAACAGTGAATTTAAACTGCATGTTAGCCCAAATGGACCTAATAGACATTTACAGAACATTTAATCCAACAGCTACAGAATATACATTCTTCTCATCAGCACACAGAACATTCTCCAGGATAGAACATATATCAGGACACACGAACAGTCTCAACAAATATTAAAAAAACTGAAATCATATCAAGTATCTCCTCAAACCACAATGCAGTAAAACTAGAAATTGATAACAAGAAGAACTTTGGAAATTGTACAAATACATGGAAACTAAACAACATGCTCCTGAATGACTACAGGGTCAAGAAAGAAATTAGGGCAGAAATTTAAAAAAATTCTTGAAACAAATGAAAATCAAAGCACAAGACCAAAACCTACAGCAAAAGCAGTGCTAAGAAGGAAGTTTATAACAATAAACACCTATATCAAAAAATCAGAAACTTTCAAATAAACAGTCTAATGATGCACCTCAAGGAACTAGAGAAGCAAGAACAAGCCAAACCACAATTTAGCAGAAGAAAATAAACAACAAGGTCAGAGAAGAACTATAACAAAATAGAGACTAAAAAAAAACAAAGAACTGATGAAATGAAAAAAATTTTTTTATAATATAAACAAAATTGCTAAACCATTTGCTAGACTGACCTAGAAAAAAAAAGAGAGAGAAGACCCAAAAGAACAAAATGAGGAATGAAAAGTAAGATATTACAACTGATGCCATAAAAATACCAAAGATCATCAGAGATTATTATGAACAACTATACGCTAACTGGAAAATCTAAGAGGAAATAGATAAATTCCTAGACAGATAATTTACAAAGATTGAATCAGAAAGAAATAGAAAACTTGAGCAGACCAATAATGAGTAATGAGATTGAATCAGTATTAAAAAGCCTCCCCAAAAAGAAAAGTCCAGGTTTGGATGTCAGAAGAACTAATGATTCTCCTCAAACTATTCCAAAAAACTGAAGGGGAGGGAATTCTCCTTAATTTATTCCATGAAACCAGCATTGCCATGATAACAAAACCAGAAAAGAATGTAACAACAACAACAACAACAACACAGGCCAAGATCCCTGAAAAACACAGATGCAAGAAACCTCAACAATATACTAGTAAACTAAATCCAACAGCACACAAAAAAGATGATATACCATAATCAGGGATGCAAGGATGAGTCGACAAAATATACCACATCAACAGAAAGAACAAAAGCCATATCATAATCTCAACAGATGTCGAAAAAGCATTTGACAAAATTCAACATCCCTTCACGATAAAAGCAGTCAACAAACTAGGCACAGAAGGAACATACCTCAACATAATAAAGGCCATACATGATGAACCCATAGCTGACATCATACTGAATAGAGAAAAGCTGAAAGCTTTTCCTTTAAGATCTGAAATAAGACAACGTTGCCCCCTACATCACTCCTATTCAACACAGTACTGGAATTCTTAGCCAGAACAATCAGGAAAAGGGAAAGAAATAAAAAGCATATAAACTAGAAAAGAGAAACTCAAACTGTCCCTCTTTGCAAATGATATGGTCTTATAACTACAGAAACCTAAAGACTCCACCAAAAAACTCTTAGATAAGAGAAATAAATTCATAATAAATAGGTAAAGTTGCAGGATACAAAATCAACCTACAAAAGCCAGTAGCCTTTCTAATACATCAATAACGAACTAGCTGAGAAAGAAATCAAGACGGCAATTCCATTTACAATAGCTGCAATAAAAATAAAATACCCAGGAACAAATTTAGCCAAGGAGGTGAAAGACCCCTACAAAGAAAAGCACACAGATGAAAGACATTAAAGAGGACACAAACAAAATGCAAATACATGCTGTGGTCATATATCGGAAGAATCAACATTGTGACAATGCTCATACTACTCAAGGCAATCTACAGATTCAATGCAATCCTTATCAAAATACCAATGTCATTTTTCACAGAAATAGAAAAGACAATCTGAAAATCTGTAGAGAAACAAAATAGTGGCCAAATAGCCAAAGCAATCCTGAGAATAAAGAACAAAGCTAGAGGCATCTCACTACTTGACTTCAAAACACACTGCAAGGCTATAATAACCAAAACAGCATGGTATTGATATAAAAACAGACACATAGACCAATGGAACAGAATAGAAAACTCAGAAATAAATCCAGGTATTCACAGCCTGGATAACTTTTGACAGAGGCACTAAGAACACATAACTTTTGACAGAGGCACTAAGAACACATATTGGGGAAAAGAACACCCCTGTAAATAAATGGTGCATTTATTTACCTTGGGTAAACAAATAAATCTTTACCAGGGTAAATAAATGAATACCCATACGCAGAAGAATGCAACTGGACCCCTGTCTCTCACCATATACAAAAATCAACTCAAGATGGATTAAAGACTTATATGTATGCCCTAAATTATAAAACCAGTAGAAGAAGACAGGCTTCAGGACATTGGTCCTACAAAAATATTGTAGATAAAACCTCAAAAGCACAGGTAATAAAAACAAAAATAGACAACTTAGAGTGTATTAAACTAAACAGTTTTTGCATAGCAAAGGAAACAACAGAGTGAAGAGACAATTTGTAGAATGAGAGATAATATTTTGCAAACTATTTATGTGACAAGGGATTAATATCCAGAATACACAGGGAACTCAAACAGCTAAACAGTAAAATAACAAACAGTCCCATCAAAAAGTGGGCAAAGGTCTACAGTAACCAAAACAGCATGGTACTGGTACAAAAACAAGACACATAGACCAGTGGAACAGAATAGAGAACCCAGAAATAAACCTGCACACCTACAGCCACCTGATCTGTGACAAAGCTGACAAAATTAGGTAATACGGAAAGGACTCCCTATTCAATCAATGGCACTGGGATAGCTGGCAAGCCATATGCAAAAGAATGAAACTGGATTCCCACCTTTCACCATATAAAAAAATTAATTCAAGATGAATTAAAGCTGTAAATGTAAAACCTCAAACTATAAGAATCCTAGAAGAAAATCTAGGAAACACCATTTTGGATACTGACCTTGAAAGAATTTCTCGGTAAGTCCTCAAAAACAATTGCCAACAAAAACAAAAATTGACAGGTAGGACCTAACTAAAGAGCTTCTGAACAGTAAAAGAAATTGTCAACAGAGTAAGCAGATAACCTACAGAATGGGAGAAAATATTCACAAACTATGCATCCAACAAAGGCATAATCTAAGATCTAGAATCTTATAAGAGTTCAACAAGCAAAAACCAAATAATCCCATTAAAAAGTGGGCAAAGGACATGAACAGACACTTTTCAAAAGGAGACATACAAGTAGCCAACAGACATATGAAAAAAAGCTCAACATCACTAATCATCAGAGAAATGCAAATCGAAACCACAACGAGATACCATTTCACACCAATCAGAATGGCTATTATTAAAAATACAAAAAAACAAAAAAAACAAGGGATGCTGGTGAGGTTGTGAAGAAAACGGAACACTTATACATTGTTTGTGGGAATGTAAATAAGTTCAGCCACTGTGGAAAGAAGTTTGGAGATTTTTCAAAAAAGAAAACTACCGTTTGACCCAGCAATCCCTTTTCTGGGTATATATCCGAAAGGAGACAAATTGTTCCACCAAAAAGACACATGCACTCGTATGTTCACTGCAGCACTATTCACAACAGCAACGACGTGGAGTCAACCTAGGTGCCCATCAATGGCAGACTGATAAAGACAATGTGGTACATATACATCATGAAATACTACGAAGCCATAAAAAAGAAGAAAATCATGTCCTTTGCAGCAACATGAATGGAGCTGGAGGCTATTATCCTAAGTGAATTAACACAAGAACAGAAAACCAAATACTGCATGGTCTCACTTATAAGGGGGTGCTAAACATTCAGTATTCATGGATGTAAACATGGCAAAAATAGAAACTGGGGACTACTAGAGGGGGTGGGAGAGAGGGAGGCAAGGGCTGAAAAACCGTTGGGTACTATGCTCAGTACCTGGGTGCTAGGATCATTTGTACCCTAAACCTCAGCATCATGCAGTATAACCAGGTAACAAATCTGCACAGGGACCCCTGAATCTAAAACACAAGTTGATAAAGAAAGGAAAACAAAAAATGGGCAAAGAACCTGAACAGAAATTTCTCAAAAGAAGACATACAAACGGCCAACAGGTAAATGAGAAAAATGTTCAATATCACTAATCATCCAAGAAATGCAAATCAAAACTACAGTGAGACATCCTCTTATACCAATCGGAATGACTATTATTAAAAAGACAAAAAAAAAAAAATAGCAGATGCTGGCAATGATGCAGAGCAAAGAGAATTCTTATATATCGGTAGAAATATACATTAGCACAGTTATTATGGAAAACAGTATAGAGATTTCTCAAAAAGACTAAAAATTGAGCTAACACATGATCTAGTAATTCCGCTACTGTGTATTTTTCCAAAGGAAAGGAAATCAGTATATCAAAGGGAAAAGTGCACACCCATGTTTACTTCAGCACTATTCACAATAGCAAAGATATGGAACTGACCCAAGTGTCCATCAAGGAACAAATGAATAAGAGAAACGTGGTATACACACAACAGAATACTATTTATACTTGGACATAAAACAGAATGAAATTACGTCATTTGCAGCAACATGGATAGAACTGGAGGACATTATGTTAAGTCAAATAACCCAGGCACAGAAAGATAAATACTGCATATTCTCATTCACATGTGGGAGCTAAAAAAGTTGATTTTATGGAGGTAGAGGGTAGAATGATAGATACCAGAGACTGGGAAGGCTGTGTGTGTGTGCGGGGCGGGTAGGGGGAATGGAGAGAGGTTGGTTAATGGGTACAAACATACAGTAGATAGAAGGAATACGTCCTAATGTTCAACAGCAGAATAGGGTGACTATAGTTAACAATGCGTTGTATTTTTCAAAATAGCTGGAAGACAGGACTTGAAATGTTCCCAACACATAGAAATGATAAAAACTCCAAGTGAGGGATACCTCACATAATCTGACTTGATTATTACATACACATTCTATATATGCAGCGAATTTTCACATGTACCCCATAAACATGTACAAATATTATTAACTTACTCAACAGTCATTTATCAAGCACCTACTGTATGCCAAGTGCTTTACTAGGTGCTGACAATAGCCGAGTGTTTAGTTTTACTGTTTAGGGATAATAGCCAGCCACGCTTCAATCCTGGCTCACTCTGAATATCAGTCTGTGTTGGATTTCCTTCTGGAAGTGACAGATAGAGCCCAGGACAAGCTCCCATTAGGGATGACTGGCTGTAAGCCCTGTCAAAGGGAAACCTGAGGTCCTTCCCTTGGGGCAGGCAGGGCATACCATTCAAATAGGCATTCTGGATGTCGATGGCCTTGGTGGACTGGTCATCAGCCGAGCAGTGTGGGTGGTGGGTCGGGGCCACGAACACCTCGAGCATCCCTTTGGTAAGGCCCGGCTCGAACATCATGCTGCGGCTCCTCACACTCACGTTCTCGCAGCCTGGGTACAGGTTGTTGATGCTCACTGAGACTGCAGCACAGAAAGGATCACATGAGTACTCGCAGGGGGCAGCGTGCGCCTCTCTCCCCCCTAGGCTGACCTTGAGGTTTCCTTATCTGGAGCACGCCTCTGTCCCCACCCCAACTCTGGCTTCAGGCTGAGTGTGTCTGCCCTCACACGCGCAGAGCAGCAGTGTTCCCAGGAAGACTGTGGGCTTTTCTGCTGGCTCCACCTCCCCACAACCCTTTTCTGCCCCGCCCTGTGCCTGGGTGGCTGGTCCTAGGGACTGTGTCTCTAGGCTGGCCTGCCATGTGATTTAGGGTCAGTCAAGGGGAGGCTGTGGAGAGGGCGGGAGGACGGAGGTCGGGTTTCTTCCCTTGTCACTTCCTGCTACTTCTCTGATACTCGCAGTCTCTGTCTGCCTCCACCTCCCGCTGAGCGACTTCTCTCTCTTGCACATAAGATTATTATTGCAGTGAAATGGAAAATGATTTCACACAGTAGCAGGCCATGGCATTAAATAACGCTGCATCACACTCTGTGAAAGCTCCTCCTTTCTGAAATTCCCTTGAAGGCATTTCAGTTGTACTTGCAGCAAGTCTCTGCTTGAGGCCTTCCGATTTTAGCATTTCCTCCACGCCTGCTCATTTACCCCTTTAATAAAGAGGGTGTGGGCATCAGCGTACAGCTGGATTTTATTCACATTGGTTGCTGTTCACTGCATTTCTTTTTACTTATGGCAGTGGTACTGGGTTCCCATTTATGATAGGGATATTAACTGTTTTTTCAAATCAATGTACTTCAGTACATTTTAAAAAGTGAGTCAGTTTAAAGGAAACATTATGCAAACAATGGTGAACTTGTGGGTGTCGTAGGGGAGCTGAACAACAGAGTCTGGGTCCCCTGCGTTTGGGCATAGAGCCTGTGCTTCCTCACTGTCTCGGTTACTCATTGGCCTGACCCTCTCCCCATCTCTCCTACCAGGCTTGTGCAGGCAGAAGCTGCCTTTCTGGTCAGGACTGTGACCCAGGGCCCACGGAGGGTGCTCTGTAAGAACTTGGTGAATGAATTGCATTGGAGAAGGGGTTCATTGATCTTAACTGCAGTATCGTTGGTTTACAATTAATACAACAGACATTGCAAGGCACTAAAGAAGTGACCATTTCACCTGGGTATCTGACTTTAAAACAGACGGTCCAAACACCAAGGTAATCCCTTACTTAAAGACCACAGAGTTGAGACTTTGGACATGGATAATGGGGGTATCCAACGGAGGGGATGAGGAGAAGAAAAGTGGATCCTAAGGGCAGAGTTAGGTGCAGGGAAAGGAGAAAGGGCACTTGGAGGGCAAGATTTATTCTTAAAAACACAAACGCATGTTATATTTCTGTAGGAAAGTTGGCAGATAGGAATGTAAATAGAAAACAAAAGCAAAATGATGTTAAGCTTTGATGTCAACATAGCTGCCATTTCAGTGTATTTCTCTGCATATTGTTAATTTCAGTCTGACAAAAGCTGTGGGGTTGCCCAAGAATGGGTCTGTCCATTTCCCTGTGACCTGGAATCTGTGTCTGGGTGACTGCCTGTCAGGAACAAGCCTTGTTTAAGTGGCATGTGGCCGTGTGCTTAATGAGGAGAGCAGACGCTGGTAAACGGCAGTCATTCCTGCTCCTCGGTGGCAGTTTTCGTTGGGAGGATAAAAGGTTAGGACAGGCTTTGTACAAGGTGTTATGAAAACAATAATTTCATGGGGAAGCACTGAAATCCCGGGAAATCATTTTTGTTAATACTGCCCCCTGGTGGTGTAACGTGGCGACACCCAGGAGACCCACTTCACTGGGTCACTGGGAATTCCTTCTGCAGGCTCCTCTCCGCGGGAATAGGAATGGCCTCTTCAAATGCTCTTCCTGGACATTCATGCCTCCTATGACCTTGAATGTTTTCCTTCCCACAGCTCAACAGCCACAACCCTCAGTGTCCCCACAGCTCAGTGATGTGTGCAACAGACAACTTCAAGAGCACCCCGTCCTGTCTCCTGGCTGGGAGCTCAGCCTTGGCCTCCTGCGTTTGCAAGAGAACGGCAGTCGCAAGGGACCAAAATTCTAAAAGCAAACTTCTTGCTGTCTTATGATATAAATGTCGCCATGCAGGTATCTCTCCCATTGAAGGGAAAAGGGCCTGACAATTCTAGGAGAGGTCACCGGAGCCCTGGCCTAAAAGAGACCCCAGCACGGCCTGCCAGGCACCAGCAGTATCCCTAGTAGGTGACAGTGGTGCTGCTTCAGGAACCAGGCCCAGTCCCTGGAGGCACGCTCAGGGGTGGCAGTTCCTTGGGTGTCTAACAAAGCCATGCTGCTCCGTCGGCTCCCAGCACACATACCCTCTGCCAGAGTCCAATCCCCCCAGGCTGCCCTCGCGGTGTCCTGTGCTTGTGCCCTGCTCTGCATTTCCGGGGCATTGTCTGATGCTGACGTACAAGCTGTGAGGGCAGCAAGTGCCTGGCGACCCGCCCAGTTCAGGGATAGGGGCATCCTCTCTGTCTCATCCACCTCCAACTCCAGCTGCCGAGCTGTGCCTCCCACCCAGAGATCCCTCAGCCACCAGGCTTCAGGGGCACCCACCAGCGCACACTTCCTCCACCGGGGGCAGGCTGTGCTGACTGTGGGGGCCCAGGGACCAGGATGGCCGCCTCCTCCCCAGACGCCATGGCTGGGCTGAAAGCAGCTGGCGTGACTACACCTCAGGGCTCTCATGCAGAGGGGCTTCTGTCCCCACGCCAGGACCCCCTCCCTGAGCTCTGGCTAAAGATGCTGTCCCCACAGTGGGGCATGCAGAAAAAGGGTCACCCTGAGACACCCTTCACCAGGAACCCGCTGCAAAGGCCAGACACAGATACTGAGCAGAAGCGAGGCCATGGATACCTCACGTCTGAGGCCAAGGGCAGAGCCACAGGTGACATCGCCCCCTCCCAGGACTCCACAATAGGCACTCCTGGGTATCATCTGCACACCCACTTAGGCCTTGCAAACTTTCCAGATCATGACCTCATAACCCCCCCCTCTCTCTCTGTCTCTCGTATCCCACCCTCCCAACCACAGAGGTTCAGGTTGCAGTGACCTTAACCACAGCAGGAGTGGGCTGCCTCCCTCTAAGAGAGCAACTGAATCCCACTTAAATCCTCAAACTAGAGCAGAAATCACACCGGAGGCTGGGTGTGGTGGCTCACGCCTATAATCCCAGCACTTCGGGAGGCCAAGGCCGGTGGATCACAAGGTCAGGAGTTTGAGACCAGCCTGGACAATATGGTGAAACCCCACCTCTACTAAAAATACAAAAGTTAGTCAGGAATAGTGGCACGTGCCTGTAGTCCCAGCTACTCGGGAGGCTGAGGCAGGAGAATCGCTTGAACCCGGGAGGCGGAGGTTGCAGTGAGCCGAGATCACGCCACTGCACTCCAGCCTGGGTGACAGAGCGAGACTCCATCTCAAAAAAAAAAGAAATCACACCGGAAAATGGAAAGGTGTGCCCGTGAATTCCTTATGCAGGGTGTCATTGACAAACACTGGCTCAGGCACCAGATGTTCTGGGATTTTCCACCTGTGTGCCTCAGGAAGCCAACTGACCCCTCAAGGCTGCAGTGAAACAGCGGTAAAAACACCCCGGAAGCTGTCACGTGGACTAAATGAGGTGTCATTCAGACCATACTTCTCCCAGTTCCTGGCACAAAGTGCTCTATAATATTGACATATGTATCAGCAATATAATAATACAAATTATAACTCTGTTTTGGTTATTCTTTCTTCTCCTCATTTCAATTCTATAGCTGTGTTCAGAGACCAGAAGTTGAAAAGGGCATATAAATCTCAGCCAACTCTCCACAGCTACCCATGGCCCCTAACATCCCCCCTCACTGAGGGGATGTAAGAGAAACACAGACTTTAACACATTTGGTGTCCACATGGGGAACAGACCTGGCTCTTCTGTGACATCATATACAGAGAATGAATCAAGGCACAAAGCACAAAACTGTCCTGGTTTAGGAAACTCTTCGAAGGTCTCTTATTTTTCCACAAACTAACTGGCTCTGTCTAGAGGAGGATTCAGTTGGAATCACACCCAAGATTGCATCGTTTTCTCTTGCTCACTGCCAGGTGTTTCCTGACAGCCCCCTAATGTGAATCAATAACCCTGTCTGTGGCAGGCCCAGAAGGCAGCAAAGCTTCCCAAGGTGGGTGGATGTGACCAGAGAGAGCATCCCTGAAAACCACTAAGGAGCCTCTGGAAACCCCTATCCAACCTTGAACTGAGCGGATGGTGCTTCCTAGAAATCCCTTTTTGTAGCTCCATGTATCTACAACACTGGGTCTGCCTGTAGCACTCCAGAAAGAAGGATAAGGGGTGAGGACCCTTCTTGGGCTGGTATTTGATCTGGGCTATGCTTGGACTGTCTGAGTTTGAGCTCTTTTAGTCTCTAAGGCCAGAGCCCCTGAGTAGAATGCAATGCAATGTGCAATTGTGTCCCCAAAGCTGACTGTGCAAATTCTGCAGTTTGCACATTTATGAGGATGGACCTTTGTGTCTGTGGCTGTGATTTCAGTGAGGCCCTGGTTTTGCTACTGCCAAGTCAGTTTGCTATTACTGGACAACAGGCAGCACACACAAGGCCGCCAGCCACCCTGGACCTGAAACCCACTAAGGCCACAGGATCCAGTACAGGCCAAGTGACCCAAACACAACTGCCTTCCCCGCTAGACCTTGAGAGGAGAGAGGGTAGAAGCCAACACCTGCTGGAGAGACAGGGGCCAGCGTGGACGTTCCTACCTGTGGGCTTAGAAGCCAGGGGTGAAGGTGGGAACCTGCTGGAGTTGGTGGAAGACAGTCTGGGCCGACGCCTTCTGAAAAAGCTCCTCAGCAGCCCACACTTGAGAGATTCTACAAGGGTGGTTTTCCCGGATCCCGAGTGGCCAAACAGCTTGAGCTTAATTCTTGGCTGCAGGTTCTGTGTGGGTCGGAGCTGCTGGATGAAGAGTCCTCGGTGCGTATCCTGAGCACGGATGAGAAAGAGTCAGTGAGTGACAGGAAAGAGGCAAATAATGATTCTCAAGGTTCCTAATCCCCAGTGTGCAGTTTTTACCCATGCTGAGGATAAGTTTCTCTCTCTTTTTTTTTTTTTTTTTTGAGACGGAATTTCACTCTTGTTGTCCAGGCTGGAGTGCAATGGCGTGATCTCAGCTCACCGCAACCTCTGCCTCCCGGGTTCAAGCAATTCTCCTGCTTCAGCCTCCCGAGTACCTGGGATTACAGGCATGCGCCACCATGCCTGGTTAATTTTGTATTTTTAGTAGAGACGGGGTTTCTCCATGTTGGTCAGGCTGGTGTCAAACCCCCGACCTCAGGTGATCCGCCCACCTTAGCCTCCCAAAGTGCTGGGATTACAGGTGTGAGCCAGTGCGCCTGGCGGTATGTTTATTTCTATCACCAATGAAAACGTTGAAAATTCAGGTAAGATTCACATAACATCAAAGTAACCATTTTCCAGTGTGAGAATCAGAGGCCTTTAGTGCATTTTCAGTGCTGCAGACCATCACTACTGTCTCCTTCCAGAACATTTGTGTCACCCCAAAAGGAAGCTTTGTGCCCGTGAGCATTCACCTGCCAATCCTGTTTGCTCAGCCCCTGGCAACCACAGAGATGTTTTCTGTCTCTAAGAATTTGCCTATTTCCATTGCATTCTGATGCATGACAAGATGGGTGGAGCAATTATGAAGCCTTCAATTTTTTTGGGGGGGGAACCCCCATACTTTATTTAGAAATTTATCAGAAAAACATAATTGGATGGCCCAAATGTCCACTTCATAACTGTAGGTTTGGAATAGGAACTTTATTTTACTGTTAACTACCTACTAGCACTTTTGATTTAACTTCATGGCAATGTCACCTGTATGTGAATATTAAAAATATCTACCATCACTTTTGGTTTCAACCACATGGCAACCTAAGAAGCCTAGGAACAGACCTATAACAAATCGGGTGCGGTGGCTCACACCTGTAATCCCAGCACTTTGGGAGGCCAAGGTGGGTGGATCACGAGGTCAGGAGATCGACACCATCCTGGCTAAAGTGGTGAAACCCTGTATCTACTAAAATTACAAAAAAATTAGACGGGCGTGGTGGCGGGCGCCTGTAGTCCCAGATACTCGGGAGGCTGAGGCAGGAGAATGGTGTGAACCCGGGAGGCGGAGCTTGCAGTGAGCCAAGATCGCACGACTGCACTCCAGCCCGGGCGACAGAGCCAGACTCCACCTCAAAAAAAAAAAAAAAAAATTAATACATTACCAAACACATAAAATAAAAAATATAATCAAAAATTCACCCTAATCAATTAAGAGGCTGAAAGAAAACGGAAAGCCAGGAGACCGAGAAAGTTAGAAACCTTCAATTTAATCATGAAATAGGATCAGCCCTGTCTAACCAGCTAGAGCATCAGTCCCTTTCTGTGTGGAGGGGTCTGGATCCTTTAGGGCAGCAACGGGACAAAAGGATGAGAGAAGGGGCACTCCAAGGTACAAGCTCCATGCTGCAGAGGGGGCTGGAAACACAATATCCTCATTACTTTCTTCTTTTTCCATCCCATAGGGAGAAGCAGGAGGCTCCACAGAACAAAATAGTTCTCTACTTACTCACTCCTTCATTCACTTAGGGAGGGCCCCCCAGCCCTGTGCTAAGCGCAGTGCTGACAACAGGAAAATCCAGACTCAGCCCAGATCCATGGTCTTGGGGAGACACAGACATGTGAATGATTTCACATCTAATACCAAATAAGAGCTTTTAACAGGATAGTGTAGGCAAGGTGTTCAGTGCACCCAAGGGAACCTACTCAAGACTTACGTGATGTGGCACTGACCATGCCACCCTGGTGTCACACCCCCTCACAGGCCACCATCTCTTCCCCGCCACTCCTGCCCTGCTCCCTAACGAGGACCTGTTTGGAGCCGTGAGGTGCAGCCTGAGGCCTCTTCCTCACCCTTACCCAGGAGGACCCCTCTGCTTTAACCTGCAGTTCCCACAAACCCACAAAACCTGTCTTGACTGCCATCTCCTCCTGGAAGCTTCTTCCCACAATGTGTGCCTCTCCAGGGTGACCTCCCAGTGTGTAATTATGGGGTGCTCTGCCCTTCTAGACCAGGAGCCCATCTGCGGGGACAGACGGAATTCCCAGCCCCGGCAGGTGTAGAATCTCCATAAACCAGTGTCATATAAATGACAGAACTCAGAGGGACCCACGCAAGGGTATCTCTTGGTGATCTATACCTGGCGGGACCATTCCTTCAGTTCTAAATCCTGGGAGGTGCTCACTTACTGCTGATCTCTTCCAGCAGCAAAAGCCAGTGTTACTTTTGCTGTTACAACTGCATTCCTACAAACTCACACATAACTCTCCTGAAGGCTTTGATTTTCCTATCTCCATTTTCCATTCCTAAGCCAGGACCAGACTTCCTCAACAGGAACTATACTGACCCCTGGTGGGCACTGTGGAAATCTGAGGTGGCATTTTCGTTCCCACAAGGTCGAGGGGATGCTCCTGCAGCTGGCTGGGTGTTCGGACACTGTGTAACAAAATGCCCCTCACAGCGAAGAATTCTCCTGGGTCCCCTGACTTCTGAACATCTGATGAGCATTTATATAGAGGAAAAGCCTGTTTAAAATCATCTGAGCTGAGAACTTAACTACATCTTACACATCATCCAGAGGGTTTTGGGGGCAGTACTTAATATATACTGAGTCATCCACGAATGCTGCTATTTTACAGACTGGCAAACAATTACACTTTGCTTTTTTTCCTTTTATCTTTCCTGAGTGCTGTCTCCGATTTCTGGACATCAACTCAGCACGCTGCTGTGGCGCTGGAGCTGCTATCCCAGCCCTCCAGTGTCCATGGGCGTCTGTGGGGGTTGCACTCACTGACCCTGCGGGTGGGTGCAGGGACCGGCCGGGTTTCCCAGTCTCCTCCTGCCTGTGTCCTAGCACATGCATACTGACATCCAGCATATTTCACTACGCGCATGCTCCCAAGGTCTCTGTTATATTACAGTCAGGGCATGCTACTGATCTTTTGAAACTATCTGTGTAGTAGGTACACCCCTGTCTACAAATTCTACTTTATGAGGGTCAAGGGAGCATGACACAAGGCTTGTTGTAAAATGCTGGGGCAGCTGGGGTGGAGGTCACAGTACCGAACGATGATCTGTGGAACATGAGGTGGTCCTTACTCTGGTGTCTTCTTCCGACCTCAAATCCCAACAGGTTCAGAGACAGAGCACCACAGGGAAAGGAAAGGGCTGGGGGTCTTGACAGCAATGTCCCTGACTGATTACCTGAATCAGCAAAAAAGCTGGACAGATTCTATTATGAGTTACTCACTGGGGGTGGCACCTGTTAGCTGGAAGGAATGGGGCTCTGAATTCTCCCCAGTGCCACATGCAGCAGGTGCGCCTATGCTGCTGGGCTGCCACCATCCCTGGAGCAATTCCACCTCCCAGCCTACTCCAGCCTTCCACAGCGGCCCTGGGTCTTCCTTGTGAGTCCAAGGCTGTACCACACCACGCCATGCATGAGCACCTGAGATGCGTCCACTGTGCTGAGCAGTGGTCACCTTCCAAGGTGAGCATTCCAAGGGGTAGATGAAACTTCCTCAGCTATTCCCTGACACGCACTCCCCACACACGGAGATTCTTGGTACCAGCCCGAGTCTGCTTCATCTGAGACCAGGAGAAGGCAGAAAACTGTTCCTGGTTAAATCCAGTCACTGGATCCTGGGTGCCCCCATTTTGGTAAAGAAACTGTGCCATGAATCTGCCTGCAGATCTTTCTTTCTGTTTCGTGCCTGTGGATCTTGACACTTTGAGCTTGGGGCAAGCTCATTCTTTCTGCAGGAGTCCCACAGGCCCTTCTACTCTCAGCAGACTCAAACCATGGTCAACTACAGACACCGCTGCCCCTGTGAGAGGCTTCTAGAAGCGACTGAACCTGCAGGCTGACTTGCTCCTGCGTATGAGGGCAAGCTACGCCTGTGACTTCCCCGTATTGAGTCCAGCTCACTCCTTCAAATTCCACGCAGGGCAATGCTGGGTCAGAAGCTCCTGGCAATCTGTTTGCCTGTTTCATGGGCCAGCCCAAAAAATGGAGAAGGAGGGAGGAGGCAGCAGGAGGAGTTGAGATGTGTTTCCTGTCTGCAGCAGTAACTTCCACGTGCAAGGCGCCTTCCAGCTCATGCTATGCCTTCACTCACATTCCCTATGAAAACCTCCAAGGAACCTTCACGGTTAATACCATCTTCCTCCCTTTCAGATGAGGAAATCGAGGCTCAGAGAGGCCAAGACACTTGCCCAAGGTGACAGAGCAAAGCCAGAACTCACCACCAGGTCTTCCTCCCACTGCTGACACTGAAAGTGAGGTGGCAGGTTCCTCAGAAGCAGAGGAGACAGGAATAGACAGGGATATGCACACTGAAGGTGAACCCCACAGCACTGAGGACCATCCAAGGAAGGCCCCTCACAGTGCATCCCACTCAGAAGGCACCTCCTGAGTTCAGCACCCTTTGGAGTAAAGTATTTCTGTGGAGGGACTCACCTGTCCTTGGTGCACCCCCTTCCCCTCCACCAGGAGCTGTCAGCCTTGGCTGAGATGGGCCCACTCACCCTTCAGTAAGTCTTTAGGAAACTGCACTGATCCAGACTTGCAGAATTCACCATCATCTTGAAAGGCCAAGAAAAGCAAAATATCCTCGGGTATTTCCCTTTATAAGGAAATGTCAGCTGATCCTGGAAGATGACCTCTCATCCTCACTAAGAACCTTGGAGAATCTAAGCACATCCGAATTTAATGCAGTCATCCTGGATAAAAGTTTCTGAAATCTCTCCTGCATTGGTGGAGGCACGTTTTCACATTTCACTACCGGATGGTGGGTAGGGACAGGTTGGGGCCCAGGGGCCTCTCCCTGGGAAAGCAGCTTTCATCCACCAGTGATCTGTCTCCAACCCAGAGGGGGCTCCCGGCCAGGTCTAGAAGGTGGTAGGAAGACTGATTTATTTGGAGGGGGAATTCAGCAGTCCTTACACAGTGTGTGTCTAACACAAGTTACAAGACAAACCTGAGACCCGGCTGGCACAAAGCCTGGGCTTGTTGGGCCCTCCCTGGCTGGGCCAGGCGGGAGCCATGTGCAGCCAACACCTCTGGGGGAGAGGAGAGGGGACTATGGTGCCACCGACATTTTTGGCTCATGGCTTGAAGTGCTCTCCAGTGTGTGCCCCCTAGGTCTGTGGGTGTGGCTGGAGGGTACTCAGGAGACCCCGGGGCATCCAGGGTGTGGGCAAGACCAGGCAGGGGAGAGGAGGAGGCAGAACCGAACTCCAAGGAGTGCAGAATTCTGACTCAGAACCTTCCCGGTGGTCATAAGGGTGTGTGTGTGCGTGTGTAGGATAGAGTATATTTACCTGTATTAGCTCTAATCACATCCTTTAAATATTTACACAGGAGTAGGAGCCTCCCTGGTATTCTTGCCCAAGGCTCACTAAGTAACAGAGCCTGGACAGCCCCAGTCCAAGCCCCACACATCTCCCCTGGCTGCCAAGATCGCCTCCTATCAGGTCCCTCTGCTCCCCGTCCTGACCCCGAGGCTCCAGTCTGAGCAGCCGGGGGAATTCCTAAACCTAAGGCAGATCTCACACCTGCCTGCCCTTGGCCCAAACCCAATCTCCTCACTCCCTGGGTAAGGTCTATAAAGCTGTGCCACCTCTCGGTCATGGTGGGCATTGTTCTCTGCCTGCACCCCCAGGCACATGCTCTGGCCCTAGCCCAGTTACCCTCCTTTTGTTGTTTTATGCTTGAGCTCCTCCAACCCTTCACGGCCCAGCCCTTTGCACTCCCTATTCCTCTGCCTTCCTCCAGCCCTTCCTCCGGCTGCTTCCTTCTTGCCTTTCAGGTCTTGGTTTTGGTGTCACATCAGAGAGGTCCTCATCAGCCAGGTGAAAGCAGACTCCACCGTCCTCTCATCTCACTTCATCCTGTTTCAGTTCCCTGCACGGCACCTACCCCAGGAGGCAGCAACCCTTTCTGTAGAGGGCCAGATGGTCGCTGTGGCAACTCAACTCTGCCATGTATGAACACCAGCCACAGACAAGAGTGTGTGGCTGTGTCTCAATAAAACTTTATTTACAGAAGTAGGCGGTCGGTTGTAGGCCATTGTTTGCCACCCCTTGACCTGACTTACACATTTTTCTTATCAGTTTCCTGGCTGGGTTCTGCCGATTTTGTTCACTGTGGTCTCTGCCGTGCCCAGAACAGCTCTTACAGTAGACACCGGAAATACCTTTTCAGTGCATGAGTGAATGAATGTTATTTGGTAACTGCATTGCTCTTTGAAGCCCTGGTGCATCCCCTAATTTCTACTTTTCTTTCTTCCAGTACTGGTTTCTCCCCAGCAACTTAGCTTTCACTTTCTCATCAGACAAGAGGACTAAACATTAGCAAGCTGATGGAGAAGACCATTCCCGGTCTGGGAAGGCCAGATAAGAGCACTGAGAGGTGATGTGGCCCCGCCCACATGGCAGGGTACAGGGAGACTGCAGGGATGGTGCAGCAACTCTTAATTACGCAAATGCAGTTTACAGATGGTGAATTTTTCCGTCTGGGCAACTCCCAAACTGTTTTCATTTTTCAAAATATTCCTGGCCACCTTTCTTCACTGTTGGGTCTTAGGTTTAGGAAAAGCAAACTACTTTTTTTTTTTGAGATACAGTCTTACTCTGTCACCCAGGCTGGAATGCAGTGGCATGATCTCAGCTCACTACAACTTCCACCTCCTGGGTTCAAGCGATTCTACTGCCTCAGCCTCCTGAGTAGGTGGGGCTACAGGCATGCAGCATGATCCCTGGCTAATTTTTTTTTTTTTTGTATTTTAATTTTAATTTTTTTGTAGAGACGGGGTTTCACCATGTTGGCCAGGTTGGTCTTGAACTACTGACCTCAAGTGATCTGCCTATCTCAGCCTTCCAAAGTGCTGGGATTACATGCATGAGCCACCGCACCCAGCCTACTTTTAATTTCAGGTTTACGGAGAATCTGATTAGAAGGACGACCAAACAAAATAAAAACAAGCCAACTCTTCAACCCCCTTGAAATTCTTATTTTAAAATCAGGTAAGAATGGGACTTGCAGTGATTATAGTAAACATGGATGTTGATATAACATCTAGATCAATCCTTCTCCCATAGAAGGGGTCCCTCCTTTCTTCTAGAAGGAGAACTGGGTTTGGCTGAGCAACAGCACAGTCCTCAGGCAGGTTTGGACAGCTGCATGGGGCTTTGTTACTGACTGAGCACAAGGAAGTAGAAGGTACAACTTCCTTCTGTGATAAGGTGATATCTTCAGCCAGGCAGTGGCTCTCAGGGACCCCCAAGACAATGATGAACCTATCAGCAACCTTTGGCAGGGAGAAGCCTTCATCTCTAGCATTTGCTGATTCCTGTGGTGCAAACGCTCCCACCCTGGCTGATTTCAAGACCCCCATGTGATGTCACCAGGTTGGAAAGACATGCTCGGCTCTCAGGGCCAGCACCACAGGCTCCTGCACGCCACTGCCCCGGTTCACTTAATGTGGAAGTGGGTCAGAATCAATCCCATGCAGCTCAGCCCTGCCCCAGGTTCCTTCTTCCCCAAGAGCTTTGGCCTTGGCCTCAGGCATCTTCCGTGCTCCTGCCCCCTGAACTGTCCAGTGATCAAAACAGCCAGTCCCTCTCCCCTGCACATCTTCCACTGCTGTGGGAGAACCGGATGATTTTGGTTCTATTTCCAGATGCCAAATCCCATTGCTTCCCTAGCAAATATAGTGTAAAGACACATTCCTAGGCAATGTCAACTGATGAGAGCTGAGAGCACAGATAGAAAGTATTTCTTTTGCTCAACTGGCCCATTTGGAAACCAAATAAAAAGGCAGGCAATGTAGGGCCACCATCCTCAGCTGTCCCAGATACAGACCTCTCCCCAGGACTGCGCTTTGGATCAACCTGCAGTGGTTCTTGCAGAGAGTGTGGTAGCACCGCAGGGGCTGAGGGAGAATGTGTGGAGGCATTCTTTTGGTTTTCACAACATGGCTGTAGGGAACGCTAGCATGTTAGATGCTTGGAGGCCAGGGACAAGAGACATCCTGCAAGGACAGGACCTCCCAGTCACCCAAACTGCCAACAGCAGCCAGTGAGAAACACGGGGGAATATCGAGGAGAAATGACATGGAAAGGAAAATGGTCCTAAGGCGCTCTGGGGGATGAATGACTTCTTCCCTTCCCCTCCCCCATCTTGTACCCCACTGTCTCCTCCTCCCGGTGACCTGAGTTAGAACTGCAGGTCAGTCCCCTTCCTGGTGTCCTCGGCAGGCACTGCCTGCTCCCGGGCTCCCACCACAATCCTCAGCAATGCATTCTCCAAGGAAGCCGCTGCGACAGCTCAATCATTTCCAATAACCAAATTCCAGTACCAGGTGTGTCCAGGTGCCAAGCAGTTACTTGCATGGGGATTTATATTCATACACAAGGAAGAAAGACCATGATTAGCAATGCTTGGCAGACAACTCCTCCTGTTCTGGCTAATGAGGAGCTAACGCTAAGAGCCCACTAAGGGATAATGAAAAACAAATTACAGGGGCTCCTTGAACACAGCATCTAGAAGATTCTGAGGGAATTAGAACCCTGGGCGGGCCGCCTCACAGGAAGGCGATCCCTGCGTACTACAAAGCAGGGTGGCTCAGCACAGGCACAGTAGCCAGTGTGGAAAGGATGCATCCCACCTGGCCAGGAATCTGCCCTGGAGCCCCCCGAGCCCACTGATTAAAAGCAGATAGTGGGTACTTCCAGGTGAGGTCGGGACCTCAGGTCTGCACTGACTAGCATGTTGCTCACCTCTCTGAAAGCAGATTTCCTGCAGCAACATTCCCCTCTGTAAACCTTGGGGATGTTCTGAAATCACAGTGCCCACCACACACACTGAGGACTCAGTGGTGGCCGTCATCACAAATGACACTCAGGGTGCCCAGCCACAGGGGCCACTGCTGCACCTCACAGCTGTTCCAGAGTGCTCTCCAGGATTCCAACAATAGCAGGAAACATGTGGTGCTTACTGTGTGTAGGCACTGTGCGAGGGACATCATCTACATTGACTCATCCAACCCTTATCACGGTCATGGGAGGTCGCAGCAGACTCAACCACTTGACAAGCAGGGACACTGAGGCACAGAGCTGTTGAGCAACTTGCTAGCTCACCCAGCTAGAACGTGGTGGAAGTGGAGTTGGATCCCAGGCCATCTGACCTCCAGTCTGTGCTCTCAGGCACTACTCTGTATTTTGTTTCAACATAAAGATGAGGGGGGACTTTTCACTGGATTCTGGGTGCTAAGGGGGATGTTGTCCTTTAACTAGGGCTTTAAGATGACTATTCTGGCCAGGGGCAGTGGCTTGCGCCTGTAATCCCACTGCTTTGGGAGGCCGAAGTAGGAGGATCACTAAAAGCCAGGAGTTAGAGACAGCCTGGACAATGTATTGAGACACTGTTGCTAATATAAATGTTAAAAATTAGTCAGGTGGGTGTGGAGACATGTGCCTGTAGTCCCAGCTACTTGGGAGGCTGAGGCAAGAGGATCACTGGAACCCAGGAGTTTGAAGCCACAGTGAGCCCTGACTGCGCCACTGCACTCCAGCCTGAGCCACAGAGCAAGACCTCATTTCAAAAAAAAAAAAAAAAAAAAGAAAGAAAAAAAAAGTGTTCTTTTCCTTGACTTCTCCTTTAGAGAAAAAGACCACAGGATAATGGTAAAATAAAAAACAATATTTTGTATTTTATGAAACATAAAATTATTTTATATTTTTGTATTTTGTATTTTATAGCTGTAATAGTCCACTTCCCAACTCTTTTAAAAATCTAGGCACCAAAAACAAAGGTACCAATGGATGGAAGAGAAGAAAATCCTAAACTGAGACAGGGTGAGAGCCCGCCCCCAGAAATTCAGAACTCTAAATGGGAACAAGCCCCTTTCACTTAGGATTTGGAGGAAGCTCCGCAGCAAGGTGCTTTGCATCTCTACTCCTCACTATGTCAGTCATCTAAGTGGACTGCAGAACACGGACACAGAGGACGGGAGAAGGACCTCCCACCCACCTGTCCGACCATCCCCAGCTCGTGCCACACTGCTCTCCCTCCGTCCTTTTTCTGAGCACTGTTTTCAGACTCGTCCTGGAAGGGCACATGCGCGTTTGCATCTTGCACAGTAATCTACTTTGAAGTCAAAGAACGGACCATGGCTAAGGGGGCATGGGCAGCAGAACACAGCACAGCCCCACGAGACGCCTCCTCCCTCTGCATGAGGCGCGTGTCCTGAGTGACCCGATGGGGTGTTGCAGGTCACTGTGCTGCAACTGAACGCCTGCCTCACAATGAGCTGACTGCAGGTCCCCCTGGCCCCCGCTCTGTGATACAGTTTCTTAGATGGTCAACAGCACTCGAAGCCGAGAGCGAATGTGGTGAGCAGATTTCCAGAGGGCGGTAGTGGTGGAAGTGCTGGTGCTGTGTGAGCTGAGCCAGGGCCTCACACACCTGGGAGGGCACGGCATGGGGACTCAGGGACGCGAGCCAGGTGCGAGGTGCTGCAGGTGGGTTTGCAGCCTCTCTGGATGGAAACCTGAGCACATCTGACCAAGCAGGCTTATGCACACAGTAAAGCTGTCAGGCCTGTCGAAGAGGCCTTTCGCCCTTCCTTAATAGTGTTTCTTCCTACTAGTGGACCATAATAGAGACCTAATGACTAACAGGAAAAAAAAAACTGTGCTCTTTTAGCCTGTGCAAAAACCAGACTTCTCATCTCCTTTCACTATCAATGGATGCTGCCTGGGTAATGGATGCACGCCAGCCTACAGGCGTGAGATTCTGCACCCAATGCGAGCCCTCCGGCTGTGTAATCTGGCAAAAGCCAGAGGCTGCAAATCGAGGCTTGTGTTGTGTTTGGTTTGGCTGGTCCTCTGCTTCAAAGATAGCGAATTTTAAACTTAGGAAACTCTACAGAAAGGCTCATTCTTGAGTGCTAACCACTCACGGGCTCTCCCTTGCCCCTGCCCCGCTTCTGCTTGTTTTGCCTGTAAAGAAAAAGGTTTCCCTTGAGTTTCTAGTCCAAATTCGCAGGCATAAGGACACAGTCCATAATGGTACAGAGTAAGAAATCACTAAGCCCATCATTGTAATTTATGAATTTCTGGTAAGAACAGGTGAGTAAGGTTAGGGAAATTTTACCTGACTTATCTCATTCTGCACTTTCCAGGACAAAGGGGAGACTGAATCGCAGCTCTGAGTTTATCAACATCTGCTCAGTGCCTCTGAGGCCAGTTCTCAGAATCCAAAGCAGAAGAGTGTGAAAATCAGTCACCCATGATTTTACCCCTGCCAGGTAAACTCCAAGGGGTTTTAATACGCACATATGAAGTGTGTCTCTCCAAGTCTATATTTTGCATAAGGAAATATCTTATCCCAATCTGTGGCCCGCCTGCCCCTGGCAAGACCACAGGACAAGTATGAAAATGCAAACTTCAGGGGCTGTGAAGGTTATGACCTCAGCACTTCTCCCCCAGGCACTTCTCAGTCTATACGGCAAGAACTTTGTGCGATATCTGGAGCATATTTTGGACATTATCTTCTCAGCAAGCACTTAAACCAACTGAATTATCATTTTATTCCTA
The DNA here is from genome assembly GCF_000951035.1 of Colobus angolensis palliatus. Classification (NCBI taxonomy): domain Eukaryota; kingdom Metazoa; phylum Chordata; class Mammalia; order Primates; family Cercopithecidae; genus Colobus; species Colobus angolensis. The sequence goes on from NW_012115666.1 coordinate 256,688, forward strand.
GTTTGCGTTTTTAAAAAAATGATTACCATTGTTATAAATTTTTTAAAAAATAGAGTAATTTAAAAAATTTTTCAATAATGTTTAAAGAAGAAAATGTTGAGTATAATAGCAAAATCGAAAAACATCACTTCTATCATTTTCTTTCTATGCATTTTAACATAGTAGAGATTATTACGTATACACAATCTGTCTTCTGCTTTGAAGCCCAGACCCCCCTAACTCCTATTAGTAAAACTCCTTAAAAATATTTAAAAGGTCAAAGCCATTCTATTCTATGACTGTAGGACCCTTTACTAGACATTTTGTGGGTTATCTGATGTTCTCAATTTTTATTACTGTATTATAAATAATACTGCGGCGAACATCTTTAAGCATAAAATAGAGTTCCTAGACTAAAGGGTATGGCTACTGTGAAATCTCCTGACACAACTGTTATGCTGTAGGCTGGAAAGGGTACACCTGCCTTTACTTATTTTTGTCATGTTTCTTTAAGCCTTAGAGCAACAATGTTTGATAAACAGGAGCTTAACAGCTATCTTGGAGCTCAAACATAAGAAGGAAAGAGGCAGAGTCAGCGTCCTCATGCCCCGCTACTTTGTGGGAGTGGTTTATTACAGAGAGAGTGGGAGGAGGAAAACCAGGCAGAGCAACTGCAAACAGGCTAAATGATTTCCAAGTCCAAATAGAGAAGAAAACAGAAAGGGAGCTGATGCATTTATACCGACTGACATGCAAACCACAGGACAGGGACCACTGTTCCTAAAACCTGGCTGTTTATTCTGTTTATTCTCAAATAAGGAAAAAGGCTGAGACTTTTTCACATAAACACGGGTAGAGAACTTCAGACCCATGAACAGAATTTCTCACCTTTCGAAGTCTTGCAAGGAGACCTGCTACGTGCTCATGCTGTTCTGATCTAGCAAGATCTTCTGCCGTCTTTCCATCCTGTTGGAGAAAAATGCGTTAGTTTCTTTTCTCTGAAAAGGAGAGCTGTGTGTGTTCCATACCCCAATTATGTGGGTCTGAGGCAGAAACAAGCATAGCAGGTGTGAGAAGCAAGCCAGGTAGACAAAGAGCATGTCCTGGTGTGTTTCTCTGGCTGTGCAATCCTTATTTCACTTGATTGTACAGGACAGGAAGATAAGAAGCAGGAACAAAGCACATGCTGGTGTCTTCCTGCCCAATAGCGACACCTTTCAGGTCCACAGGTTTAATCACAACTCAACTGCCTCCTCAGCTGAATGGCTCCTCCCTGTCCTGAACCCCTCTCTCCAATCTCCCATCACGCAGACAGTAAAGATTCTCATTAGGTGCCAAATTCTAGTTAGTGCAAGCTACTGTGTTACAATCCTTACAGAGACAAACCCAGCCCTTGCACGATACTGGCTCCTGGTAATTACTGTGCATTTCAAAGGAAATACTTAGTTTGACAGGCAATTTTCATTGAAAGATTTTTTGGTGAACAGAAAACAAGGAAATAAGAGTCCACAGCACTTTTATGCTTGCTTTTTATTTACAGACTTTTCATAGGCTGCAGTTTCACACTGAATAAATTTGTTTCTGTATCTACACCATGAACATACACAATGACAGCAAGTACTTATTGAACACCACCTCATAATACGTGCCCGACCCAGCTCTCAGTGCTCTGCAAGCCTCAGCCCCTGAAGTCACCCCCGGGAGGCAGAAGCTGTCACTGTTCCCCTGCCACCAGGGAGAAACGCGACATGTAGGGGCTATTCTGTTGCAGTTTTAGAGATCACTAAAAATTCAAAAGTAGAAAAGATGAAAAGCAATTTAAAAAAATAAAAATGATTTTTTTTTAATAAAAAAGTAAGGATTTGGTTTATCTATCAATGTGTATCAATAACAAAGTTGCATCCCTGTAGAAGCTTAGGGATATCTGAAATCTACATAACAGCAACCTCTCAATTCCTCAACCCAAGTCACTCCCGGAGTCATGCCTGGGGTCCCATTCAGATAGTGTTGCTCAATCTTGCCAACACTGACATTTTGCACCAGGCAATTCTCTGTTGCTGGGTTTGTCTTGCGCCTCTTAGGAATTTTAGTAGCATCTCTGGTTTCTACACACTAGGTGGCAGTAGCACCCAACTCCCAGTTGTGACAACCAAATAGGCATTGGCAATTGTTGGGGGTCGGGGGTCAAAATTGCCCTGCTGAGAACCACTGCCTTAGGCTGCCGGTGGAAGCCCAGGTGGCTGCTCTGGGGAAGGCTTGCTGTGCAGTCGGAACTGCCCGTCTCTCTCTGTTCCTTTAAATTCCTGAAATATCCCCCAGGGGGCAGGTCAGGGCTTCAAGCTTGCTTTGGGGCTGAAATAGGTGCCTTAACAGACACTGCATCTCCAACCAGGGATCCATGCCAAATGCTCTAGTTTCTTTACGGACACAAGAAAAGTCCATAAAGGGAAGGGGTTCTCCGTTACACTCTGGAATCACCTGTAACACTTGAAAATCTCCTGCCGCCTAGCTCCCACACAGACACTGCTGTCATCAGTATGGGATACATCCTGGTTCCCAGGTAATTCTATCATGCAGCAAGGTTTGGGAACCACTGCCCTAGTTAGAAGAAATCTGAGCCTTGACTGAAGTTTCCTGCCCCCGACACGTCTGAACAGGACGTTCCTCCTGTAGAGCTCAGATGTGCACAAAACACAGTCAGAGGCCTTTCACCAACAGGCTGAACTCTTCGCTGTTCAGCCTCTTCAAAACCAAGAGAACCACCATCAACAATACTTTCTCACGGCCAGGCATGGTGGCTCATGCTTGTAATGCCAGCACTTTGGGAGGCTGAGGTGGGTGCATCACCTGAGGTCAGGAGTTTGAGACCAGCCTGCCCAACATGGTGAAACCCCGTCTCTACTAAAAATACAAAAATTAGCCACGTGTGGTGGCGGGTGCCTGTAATTCCAGATCCTCAGGAGGCTGAGACATGAGAATCTCTTGAACCTGGGAGGCAGAGGCTGCAGTGAGCCGAGATCGTGCCACTGCACTCGAGCCTGGGCGACAGAGCGAGACTCCATCTCAAAGACTAAATAAAAATATAAAAAATAAAAATGTTTCCTCATAGTTGCACTGCACTTTACAGCTTGCAAAACATGTTGCTCTCAAGGACACTATTCAGACTTTCAACAGAAATGCCTGGCGGTGCAGGAGACAGTCTGAAGTTGGGAGAAGACCCAGTTTGAAGTCCTGAACCCACCCCTCACCAGCTATGTGGTCAGTCACTCGGCCTTCCCAGGCCTGGGTTTCCTCATCTGCACGATGGAAAATGGCACTCTCCCTGCACACGTTCTTGAGCAGGTGAGAGAAAACCAAATGCAAAGAACCAGCACAGTGCTAGGCACAGAAGAAGCAAGCAGTATCAGAAATTATTCATAGAAGAGCTGAGACTTGCCCTAACTACCTGGCCTTCTGTCTGAGAGGGAAAGGGGCAGAAGTCAGATCTCTGCATTTTGGTCTTGGCTCTACTGGACACCCCGATGGAGGCTGCAAAAGCAACACTAACATTTGCTGCCGTCCTCCTCACCAACAGGACTCATGGGCTCAATGAAGTGCATGCACTGAAAATATATAGAAAGATGGCCAAGTGTCTCAGCACTCAGCTGTCCATCATCTCAACGTGAGCCTTGGGGACCAAGTGGCTGCAGAAGGATGAGTTGGGTCCAGAAATCACGGTGTCTCTTGTGCACCCGCAGCCCCCCACACTACATTCTAGACTGTGGGCAGTGATTCCCAAGTTGGTCCCATGACATAGAAAGAAATCCATGGAAAGGTGAAAGGCCACTTCACTTATTGTATTCAAGAAGCCAGAGCCCCACAGGCCAGCTAGTTTTAGGAGCCTCCCTTCACAGACATGCTGCTTACTGACGTCTGGGGACGTGCTCACGGTCAGGACTTCTAGTGACACGTGTAATATGCTTTGCAATGGAACAGATGGGGTTTCAACTGGGGTAAGCACTGACAGGGCAACCTATTTGTGTAACTCCGAGTGAAAAGATGATCTAAAAGAATGTGCACAGTCATTTAAACATCTTTAGATAGTGTTGGGGAAAATGTGGATTTTTTTGTTAACCTATAGAATTATAAGGGTTCATCTACTTAGCACTCGGCCAACAAACACCTCATGTCCTGCTTGGACTATGGTGTCACTCATGTTTTCCTTCCTTCCTTTGTACTTTCATCTAGCAAGTATTTACTGAGTGCCTGTTATGCACAGGCCTATGAATACAGCAGTGAATAAAACCAGCAAAAGTCCCTGTTTTCATGGGATCCAGAATCTGGTGGAGACGGCCGACAAGAAACAAATAGGTGAGTAAAATACAGTAGGTCAGGTGGTGATAGGTGCTATGAAGAAAAATGGGGCAGGGGAGATGAGGGGCAATCCTAGGGGTTGGGGAGGGATAGGATTTAAATTAGGGTGGTCCAGAAAGTCCTCCCTGAGAAGGTGAAGCTCGAGTCCAAACCTGCAGAAGGTGAGAGAGCAAATCACATGGATACCTGGGGAAGAGCTGCTCAGGCCCAAGAGTAGCAAGTGCAAAGGCCCTGGGGCGGTGGATGGCCAGCACTTTTGAAGAACATCAAGGAAGCTCATGGGGCTGATGCGGAGGGAGAGAGGAGGCGTGGAACAGAAGATGGGGGTCAGGGAGGCAATGTCAGTGGCAGATCCTTGGGGAAGCCCCCATTTGAAGGGCTCTGATCCCCATGAGAAGCTGCTAGAGCATCTGAGCAAGGAGGACAAGATTCTACTTATGTCTGACCAGGCGGCTGTCTAGGGACCAGGCTGTGGACAGGTAAGGGTGGAAGAAGGGAGCCCACTTAGGAGGCAGCAGTGAATTCCCAGTGATCCCTGCCCAAGGGCTCATTCCTCCGAGGAGAAGTCAGGATACACTTCTAATAGAGCAAGGAAGGCAAAGAGACCAGCAGCCCACAGGGGCAAATCACACATGCTGGAGAGGCTGGGACAGAGGAGGTTTCCCGGGCTGGAGGTGAATGTTGATGGAGGAGGAGGAGTGGGTGCCACAGACAATGTTATGGGCTGTGTGCCCGCATGCCCACAGCAAGCATTCCAAGTCTCTCTCACTCTGAAGGCAGAGGGCATCAGGTAGCCTCAGGGCACAAGTGGGCAGAGAGATGTGTGCCTGTGTGTGCTGACGCTGTGGGCACACTATGCGCAGGGGGTGAAGGGGGAAACGGGGAGCTCCAGGGTGAAAGAATAAAAGGTGCCAACTCCATGATGGGGGAGCCGGCAGGGGCTTCCCAGGACCTGACCACAGCTGAAGGGGTGCGGGGGGCAGGGGAGGCTGGGCAGAGGCTGCGGAGGTCACATCCTGAAGGCACAGGAGCCCCAGATGGAGGTGAAAGTGGAGACCACCAAGCGGCTGGCATTTCTAGAAAGATAAAGGTGGGGCTGGGATGGACTGGTCCCAAGGGGCGGGAGGCTACCGTGCAGGGCTGGGTTAAGAGTCCGACTGGTCCGGAGGAGACTAAGGTTAAGGGTGATGCCCTTAACCAGGTGGGGGCTGGATGGGCGGGTGCTTCATGGTCATGGAGAACTGGGAGGAGACTTAGTGGGCTGCGGGTTAGATGCAAACAGGTGAGGAGAGAGTAAGGAGGGTTTCTGTGATCCTGGGCAGGGTGACAGACACGTGCTGAAGCCCTTTGCAGAGGCTGAACACTGGGGAAGAGGAAGCACAGAACTGGAGGGAGGGGCCCTGGTGTGGGGAGGCCAGGGGCCTCTGAAGGTGCTGTGTGAGGCTGGCACTCAGGGGCAAGCAAGGACCAGAGACCAGAGCATGGGCCTCAGTGTTGGGCAGCTGCAAGTCTGGGGGCCAGAGAGGACTGGGGGGATGGAAAGGGAGAGGCTGGACTGCAGGGTGGACCAGCAGGAAGCAGAGGCCTGGGGAGAAGCAGGATGTGGGGACTTTCTCATCCCAGGCAGGAGAGTGTCAGGGAGCACCAAGGGCACCCAGCCCTGGGGATATCCAGTGAAAGAGGCTCGGGGCAGCGGCTGGGACTTGGGTGGAAAGATGACAAGGACGCAAAAGGAAGAGCTGGCTTTGAGTCAGGGAGGGATCACCTGGGCCAGGGGCAACAGCTGGGCCAGGCTCATGGGGGCTTCGGGGTGGCTGGGAAAGTTTTATTTCTTGACCTGCATGGAATTCAAGGGTGTTTGTCTTACGGAAACCCATTAAGCATTATATTGGTTTATGTGCTTTTTTCTATTTGTGTTTTATTTTATAGTAAGAAAGTTTAGAAGGAAAACTGTCAAAAGGTGAGTGGGGACTCTGCTGAGGGTTGTGTGAAGTGGAAGACAAGACAGTGGAGGGTGCAGGAGTGAGGGAGGCAAGGACAAAGATGGGACAGGATGTGCAGCCTTGTTCAGGTCACCCTGGCTGAGGACTCAGTGGAGTGGGAAGGTGGCAGCAGGGGGCGCTGGTGGTTCTGAAGGAGAGGTAGATGGAACTGCTTCTGGAGGGTGGGAGGAAGGCATGGGTGCTGGGCCTTCCAGGAAGACCAGAGGCCCCTGCCCAGGCCTTGACTCAGCCTGAAACCTGGGGAGTAAGGACGCACTGTCAGTGCACAGAAGGAAAGCTTTGTATAAACCAAAGAATGTAAAAGATCTCAATAATTTAAGAATACTGGAAGCCCTTGCCAGATCAATTAGGCAAGAGAAATAGAGGCATCCAAACTGGGAAAGAGGAGGTCAAGTTATCCCTGTTCGCTGATGATACGATTTTATATCTAGAAAACCCTGAAGCCGTCACCAAAATATTCTTAGGGTTAATAAATTAATTCAGTAAAATTTCAGAATACAAAATTAACATACAGAAATCAGTAGAGTTTCTACATACCAATGATGATCTAGCCCCAAATCAGGAAGGCAATCCCATCTCCAACAGGTACCAAAAAAAAAAAAAAAAAATCCAGGAATATATTTAACCAAGGAGGTGAAAGATCTCTACGAGGCAAACTAAAAAACACTAATGAAACATACTGTAGATGAGAATTAATATTGTTAAAATGACCATACTGCCCAAAACAATCTACAGATTCAGTGCAATCCCCATCAAAATACCCACCTCATTTTTCCACAGAATTAGAGAAAACAGCTCTAAAGTTCATATGAAACCACAAAAGGGCCTAAATAGCCAAAGCAATCCTGAGCAAAAAGAGCAAAGCTGGAGACATCATATTGCCTAATTTCAAATTACACTAGATGGCTATAGTAACCAAAACAGCATGGTACCCACTTAAAAACAGACAATGGAACAGAAAGGAATAGGGAACCCAGAAATAAAGCCACATGTTACAGTCAATTGCTCTCTGACAAAATTGATAAGAACATACACTGGAAAAAGGACACCCTTTTCAATAAGGAGTGCTGGGAAAATTGGGTATCTATTTGCAGAAAAATGAAACTGTATCCTTCTTTCTCACCATTTGCAGAACTCAACTCAAGAGAGATTAAAGACTTAAATGGAAGATCTTAAATTATAAAAACACTGGAGGAAAACTCAGGGAAAACTTTTCCAAACATGGGTCTAGGCAAATAATTCATGACTAAGACTTCAAAAGCATAGGGAACAAAACTAAAAATAGACGAACAGGACTTAAACTAAAAGCTTCTGCACAGCAAAGGAGATAATCAACAGAGTGAACAGACAACTTGCAGAATGAGAGAAAATACTGCAAACTCTACATTTAACAGGGAACTAGTATCCAGAATGTACCAGGAACTCAAACAACTTAACAACAACAATGAAAACCACCAAATAATCCCATTTAAAAGTGGGTTAAGGACATGAAGAGACATTTTCCAAAAGAAGACAAATGGCTAACAAACATGAAAAGCATGTTCAACATCACCAATCATCAGAGACATGCAAGTTAAAACCACAATGAGGTATCAACACCAATCAGAATGGCCATTATTACAAAGCCAAAAAATAACAGATGCTGAAGAGGATGTAGAGAAAAGAGAACTTTTATACATTGTTGGTGGGAACATAAATTAGTACAACCGCTATGGAAAACAGCATGGCAACTTCTCAAATAACTAAAAACAGAACTCCCATTTGTTCCAGCAACCCCACTACTGGGTATCTACCTGAAGGAAAATAAATCATTACATCAAAAAGATACCTGCACTTGTGTGTTCACTGCAGGACTATTCACGGTAGCAAAGGTAGGGAATCAAACTGTCCGTCAACAGAGGACTGGACTTAAAAACTGTGGTATATATACACAACGGAATACTACTTGGCCATTAAGAAAAGGAAATCAGGCCGGGTGCGGTGGCTTACACCTGTAATCCCAGCACTTTGGGAGGCTGAGGCAGGTGGATCATAAGGTCAGGAGATTGAGACCATCCTGGCCAACATGGTGAAACCCCGTCTCTACTAAAAATACAAAAATTGGCCAGGAGTGGTGGCACATGCCTGTAGTCCCAGCTACTCGGGAGGCTGAGGCAGAAGAATCCCTTGAACCCGGGAGGCAGAGGTTGCATGAGCCAAGATCAGGCCACTGCACTCCAGCCTATCGACAGAATGAAACTCCCTCTCAAAAAAACAAACAAAAAAAAGAAAGAAAAAAGAAAAGGAAATCATGTCCTTTACAGCAACATGGATGCAAATGGAGGCCATTATACTAAGCGAAACAACTGAGACACAGAAAGCCAAATATCACATGCTGTCACTTAAAGTGGGCGCTAAATGATGTGTACACAGGGAAGCTGAGTGTGGAAAATGATGAACAGTGGGGCCTTGCAGGGGTGAGGCGGAGGGAGGCTCGTGGAGGATGGGAGTTTGTTCGGTGGGTAAAATGTGCTTTGCTCCAGTGATGGACAGGCTGAAGACCCTGACTTCACCCCAGTGTAATATACCAATGGAGAAAATTGCACTTGTACCCCATGAATATACACAAATAATAAATCAATAAATAAATTTATTGATTTACAGGTTAGCATAATATTTGTATTATCTCGTGCTAATACGTTATTGAACTTCGTTTCCTCTGTCTCTTTTTCCTCCTTCGATGTGGCTGCTAGGAAACTTAAACCGAGGGATGTGGTGTGGTCGTGTTTCTGAAGGCAGCGTCACCAGTGAGGCGCTCCAGTCTGGAGGGTCTCCCCGACCCCGCGGGAGAGGAAGTCTCGGTGGCCGGGGAGAGGGTAGGGGGGGTCGGGGGGCGGTGCACTGGGAGAAGGCTAGGCACACCCAGCTCTGCTCACCCTCCCATCTCCCGGGCCTCCGCGCCGGCTCCAGCCACTGCGCTCCCACCGCGGGAGGGCACCGGAGGCCGCCGAGCCCCGGCCTGAACAGGGCGATCCTTCCAGGACTCTGCCCCTCTGAGGACCGGGCGTGGCTTACAGGCTCTAGTGATGCCTCCCACAGGGGCGCCCCTAGCCCCTGTCACGCCCTCAGGACCCGCTCCGTTCTGTCACCACACGGTCCCATTCGCCCATTCGGTGACTGTAATTGACGGCTGTGACTCTCGGGTCAGCGTCCCTTTCCCATTGCCAGAAGTCTCCTGAGGGCCGCGCGCCTGTCTTGTGCCCCTGGACTCCCTGCTCGCACAGCGCCCCCGGTGTGTGCGGCGTGACTGAGGAGGTGGCAGAAAGAGCCGCACCCGCCTCGCAGGTTAGCTCTGGGCATCATGGGAGGGGCCTGGGGACAGAGGACGCTTCTCCTGCGGTGGGAAGCCAGAGAGCGAGGGGGTGCACGGAGGGACCTGAGGAGGAGCCTGGCGGGGACCACCCATGCAGCTGTCGTGGGGAAGGGCAGAGGGCCCTGAGACTCAGAAGGGACCCCACAGAGGGGGCCGCACATTTCAGCAGCCCCAGCCTGCACTGCGGTAGATGCAACAGCGTCAGCTGCTGGCATCTTCAATAATGGCCTGGCTGGGTCTTTCATGAGGCCACACATAGGACAAAAATATTTATTCGTCTTGAAAATGCATATAAATGCTCTATTAGGGAGTAACTGGAACCTGTGCCCAAGCATGGCTGGGCAGGCTTGACAATGGCCCACGAGATCTAACAAGTCAGGCACAGCAGGGTGAAGCGGGTATGGAGTGTGCATTTGCGGTGGGTGACCAGGTGCCCTAGAAACGGGCCTCATCCCATGCAGGGTATTTGGTAATAACTGAGCCTGCAGAGAAAGCACAGAGCTGGGCCCTCCCCCTCGACTGCACAGATCAGACCTATTACTTCTGGGGAGGGAATGACATCCCGATAACATGAGTGCATTCAGGGAGGCGACATCCTAGCCCCAGCGGTCAGCAAACACTTTCCGTCAAGGGCCAGGGGAGGAGGTGTTTGGGCTCTGTGGCACATATGGTCTCTGTCACAACTGCTCAGCTCTGACACCTGGCGTGGAAGCCGCCAAGGCCAATACAAACCTTAGGCATGGCTGTGTCCCAGTAAGACTTCATTTACAAAAACCAGCAGTGGGATATGGCCTGTGGGCCATGGTTTGCTAACCTCTGGATGATCTCCAGGAAATGAGGCTCTCTTCCAGCCTCGGGGCCTGAGCTGGGCTGACACATTAAAGCACCACTTGGTCTCCTCAGAGAAGCACCCTCTGTCAGCAACGCTCTAATCTGTGAGCCCAGGACTCTCCCACACAGGCTGGATGGTCAGCCTACTCTCAGGCCGGCAAGCACCCGAATGGTAATATTTCACTGCAGCCATAACACTGCAACCATACCTCATTAGCTGATGCATTTTCCTTCTTGAGTATTTCATGAAATGTGAATCAAAAGGTTTCCTCAGCAGGGAGGTGCTAGGTCTGGCATCGGCAGCAGGGAGTGAGGGAACTGAAGAAATCTCACTTAAAATACTCCACAGGCCTAAAGCAAAGCCTGACTCTTTAAGCAACTCCTGCTTATGGCACCCGGCAGTCTGGTCTTGGGCAAATATGGAGACTGCACCCAACACCCACTGAGGATTCTTCCTCCCCCAGCTCCTTCTAAAGGGCAGGGGCTCCAGTGCCCTGGGGCAGAGGAGCATTTAGGAAGGGGAAGTACACACATCCCACGATGCAGGGGCCCTGGTGTGTGACGCCGAAAAACAAAAAGGCCAGAGGGAAGCAGCGGAATCCCTGGCAGAGCAGGGTGTGGTGAGATGAGAAGAGGAACATTAAGGAGACATTAGGTTGGGCGTGTGTGGGCGAATGTCTGTGTTACTGCAGCGGAGGAGTGAAAACAGCAGCCTGGCTGCTTTAGAATGCAGAGTTGCCACGCAAGCCCTGTCCCTCCTGCCCTGGAGGCGCCAGAGGCTCCCAGCAGCTCCCTCCTGCACGAAGCCCTGTGAGCACTCACTGCGGTCAGCGCCTCCACGCTGGCTCCCATCAGACAGAGGTACCGGACCACGTCCAGGATGCCGTTGTTGGCCGCAAGGTGCAGAGGCGTTCGTCCGTACTGGGAAGAGAGAAAAAAGGTCAAAGGTTGTTCTTCTCATGCAGTTGCTGAGGATGACATTCTGGAGACACAAGGTTAAGGAAGGGGTCAGCGCCCACCAGAAAGAAGGAAGGAGCCATCTCCCTTCTCCTGAAACTTGCTCTCCACTGGGGCAGGCCAGCCAGGCAGAACCTTTCCAAGTGCTTTGCAGTTAAAACAGGAGCTTCAAAATACAACTTCAAAGATAACTAAAGTAAGTTTCCTGCTGTGCTGGCCTGAAGGAGGCAGGAGCCAAGGGCTCAAGGCCCAGAGTTCCAGCAAGATCTGCACCATAGATCAAATTTAGACACAGCCAGGGAAGAAGATACATGGAAGACAGATATTGAAGACATCCTAATGAGTGAAAATCCCAGGACAAGCCCATAAGCCCTGTTCGTGCCTGTGGTTCCCAAACTGTGTGCCAAGGTAGCCCAGGGAACTGCACTGAATTCATAGGGGTGCCCAGGAATATCTAAAGTTTTTTATAAGAAAACTGGTTCTGAGCCTTTTTGCTGTAGGCCTGAGTGGTTGCTGCCGAAATGGGCAAGTTCATGAAACCTGGGAAGGTGGTGCTTGTCCTGGCTGGACGCTACTCTGGATGCAAAGCCGTCATCGTGAAGAACATTGATGATGGCACCTCAGATCGCCCCTACAGCCATGCTCTGGTGGCTGGAATTGACCGCTACCCCTGCAAAGTGACAGCTGCCATGGGCAAGAAGAAGATCGCCAAGAGGTCAAAGATCAAGTCTTTTGTGAAAGTTTATAACTACAATCACCTAATGCCCACAAGGTACTCTGTGGATATCCCCTTGGACAAAACTGTCGTCAATAAGGATGTCTTCAGAGATCCTGCTCTTAAACGCAAGGCC
>NW_012115666.1:269628-272170 GCF_000951035.1 Colobus angolensis palliatus
TATTAGTTTTCTTTCTGTTTATGTGTATTATCTTTCTCAGCTGCTGCTAAGCTGTTAGGACATAAGTGGTTACTAAGTTGTTTGGATTGAACCACTCAATGAACAGAAGTGTTAGGGATTTCTTTTGAACTAGGGGAACCATGAAAAAATAATTACTGAAACCCTGAGGATGTTGTGAACTGAGAAAGCTTGGGAATGTCTTTTTTTATGCTATGTATTTTTAAATATCAGTTTTTGTTATACAGTTGACACATGCGCTTTTTAAAACTCCAAGCAACCTAGAGAAACATACAATACAAAATAAAAACCTTCCTTCTCCACTCCCCCCTTTACTCTCAAGCTCCCTGGCTCAGAGCTGTCCCTGTTTTAACAATTTGGTCCATTTCCTCCCAAGCTCTTATCTATGAATCCTCAACAGGAGAGAAATAATTTAAACAGCCGAGATGTGGTCATAGCCCACCTTCCACTCTGTCCCTTGCTTTGTCCATCTAACAGTAGATTGGGAACACCTTTCCATGCCTGTAACGGGAGGGATCACATTCTGAACGCCTGAATAGCATCCACTGCGTGGCTCTCATGATTCATTCAGCCACCGAGGGTGGACGCTAGGCAGCCTCAATTCCCGGCTAGTGTAAACACTGCTGCAGTGTGGGACACGCTCATATTTCTTTATTATTATCTTCTGCAGTAATGCAGAAAGCAGATATTAAGCTTTCAAGCGTCCTAGAGTTCACATGAGAAGGAAAAGGGAAGGTTTTGAAGACTGGGTGAAATGTTTAAAGGATGCAATATAAGGGAGATGTGATTTTGGTTGTAAAATGCACAGTTTTATAGAAAAGAAGAAAGCTGAGGAAGAGAGTGTGAATGAAGAAAAGGGCAGAGGAAATGGGACAGAATGACACCAAACCCCTTAGCCTTAAATTCCAGTTCTGCCACCACCTGGACCCAATGTCTCCAGCTTCATTTTCTCCCTTCCCCATAACCCCCTCCCTAAATACCTACCGCACACCCCTGTGTGTCAGCGATAGCCCACAGCAGACACACTGGCTTCCCTTGGTGGAAAACAGGCTTCCCACTTCTCCATCTGTCAAAGCCTCGATCATCTTAAGTGATCACCTCTGAAAAGCCTTCCCTGATTTCTTTAATATCTGAATTGTTGCTTCTGTGTTTCTGGAGCACCTTGTGCCCAACACAGCAGCAATGACAACATGAGATGCAGCTACATATGAATGTGAACGTGTCTAAAAGCAGCCTGAGGGCAGAGCCATTCACCTTGGCATCTAGTAGTTCCTCCCTCCACGCTGGGCACAGTGCAGCCCTGGAAGGGGATAAACACCTGACAGGCAGCGAGTCCTCTCTCATCCTCCCAGATGTGTGCGTGTGCACAGCGTGCCTTCTGTCTGTCCTTGAGGGAAGTATCAACTCAAAGAGGGACAAATGGGTAAGGGCCATGCATTCTGCGCCATCTATTTCCTTTCCTTTCTGTGCTCTCTAACACGGCCAGTTAAACAGCCACTCTCCTGATTTCCATACGAGAAGGAGGAAGAATGCAGAAATATCTCACTGCATGAGCGTCAAACGTAGCAATGAGGTCCTGTCACATACTGGTGACAGGGTAGGATTTGAATGGCCATTTTTATTTGTGGAGGAACTTAATCCAGATAAAGAAAAGGCAAGACCATGCAATAAAGAAAGAGCAACAGCCTCCTTGTGGAATGGGGGTGCCTCCCCACGCTCACAAGCGGTTACTTGAGTGTGTCTCTAGAAAGCTGGATGTGCTGTGGTGGGAAACAATCCCTTCTGTTACATATCTGTGCTTCTTTTAAGGCCTTCTAAAGCCCCCATCACCTTGCCTTTTTTAAAAAAAAAAAAAATAGCAAAACATGCCTGACAGCAACCCTTCTGAAGAAGCGGTGAGACCCCCCAAAGTCAGGGTGTGCTGATGATGGCAGCGTCAAAGCCAACCGGGGAGCCTGTCTGCGGGGGTGGAGATGCAGAGCTTGTGTGCAGCCAGCACCCTTCTGTCCAGGCGGCCTCTGAATTACGGGTCTGAATTATGCTGCTAATTCCAAGGGGTTGAAATTGGAACTGATGATTTTCACATCAGCTGAGCTTCATTCAATGACAAAATTGTCTACAGAAGGCCCTCTGTGTACAGCTGCTGTGCCACAGACAGCGATTACGCAGGTTTACGAGCATTTAGCGACTTTACTTATAGATATTTGCGGCCTGAAAAATGTGAGACTTTTCCAGTAAATAAGCCAGTGGTTTTAAAACACCAAAGTCTGGGACTGTAGATTTTTTAAAGAGTGTATTTAACAAGTGAAGTTGTGCATTTAGGTATGGAGTGAAACTGGGAAGAACACCATTCCCTGTTTAGGTTAGGGCAGAGAGATATCTGCTCAGCTCCTCCTCTCCCCCCTCACAAGGGGAAAGCCGATTCTTTTTTTTTTTTTTTGAGACGGAGTCTCCCTCTGTCGCCCAGGCTGGAGTGCAGTGGCCAGATCTCAGCTCACTGCAAGCTCCGCCTCCCGGGTTTACG
>NW_012115666.1:272750-322331 GCF_000951035.1 Colobus angolensis palliatus
CTGCCTCCTGGGTTCAAGCGATTCTCCTGCCTCAGCCTCCCAAGTAGCTGGGATTACAGGCATGCACCACCATGCCCGGCTAATTTTTGTATTTTTAGTAGAGATGGGGTTTCACCACATTGGCCAGGCTGTTCTTGAACTCCTGACCTCGTGATCCACCCACCTTGGCCTCCCAAAGTGCTGGGATTACAGGCGTGAGCCACCGCACCCAGCCCAGATATTCTTTTACCTCCAACAAACCATACTAGAATCCTACTGGCATTGTATAAACCATTGATAAACATTTCCTGAAATTAAAAAATTAATTGTACTTGGACTTCATTTTTAGCATAATCGTAAAAGCATAATGCTTGTCTTTAATACAGCTACACGGCCAAAAATCACAGGAATCTCCAAGTCTATGTTGTTTGGTAATGAAAATCTATATGGGATTCAGAGAAAAGGGAAGGTGGTGGCTAAAATCTAGAAGTCAACATTTTTTATGAACCTAAAAGCACAATTATTTTCATTTATCCATTTTTCACCAAATGATAGCATCTCTTTGGTCTTACCACATTTATTTAGCACAAAAAAAGGTACTAGGAACTTTTGCCCATAAAACTCTCAATGTGGAAAGCTAAGAAGAAAAATATAGAGCCAGGTGTGATGGCTCACGCCTGTAAACCCAGCACATTGGAAGGATGAAGCGGGCAGATCACCTGAGGTCAGGAGTTTGAGACCAGCCTGGCCAACATGGTGAAACCCCATCTCTACTAAAAATACAAAAATTAGCAGGGCGTGGTGGCACGGACCTGTAGTCCCAGCTACTCGGGAGGCTGAGGCATGAGAATCGCTTGAACGCAGGAGGCAGAGGTTGCAGCGAGCCAAGATTGGGCCACTGCACTCCAGCCTGGGCGACAAGAGTGAGACTCAAAAAAAAAATAATAATAATAATAAATAAAATAAAAAAGAGAAATATAGTCCTGGGATCAAATCTTAATGTCCTTAGACATTTTCCTGAAGACTTAGTGCTCTAGAAAGATGTTAGAATTTTACCATGCCTCTCTGATTCCTCTACAGAGCCTCATGCTCACATGCATGTACACACACACACACACACCACACACACACATACACACACACGATTCCCATCAGTGTACACTGAGTTATGCAAAAAGCACTTATTATAGTAATTTTGTTTATCTATGAAATTATTCAAAAGTCACATGTAAAATGCAACTTAAGATGGCAAAACCCCATAAAAAAGTACATGTCCATATAAGTAACATTCACTTTCAACAACAAACACATGCAAATAGAAACTTGGCCAAAATCCAGGATCACGTGGGAGGACACAGAAACAGGACCTGGGATCAGGCGGGCGGACACAGAATCAGGACCCAGAATCGGGTGGATGGACACAGAATCAGGACCTGGGATCAGCTGGGAGGACACAGAATCAGGACCTGGGATCAGCTGGGAGGACACAGAATCAGGACCTGGGATCAGCTGGGAGGACACAGAATCAGGACCTGGGATCAGCTGGGAGGACACAGAATCAGGACCTGGGATCAGGCGGGCGGACACAGAATCAGGACTCAGAATCGGGTGGACGGACACACTTGGAAGCTGTAGGGATCCTGTGCTCTGTGCGTACCTTGTTTGAGATGTCCAAATTGCAGTTTGCTTCACAGAGGGCCACCACTATAGGCACGTTGCCATCTTTACACGCCACGTGGAGGGGAGTATTGCCGTGCCTGTCTTGATAATCGACGAAACACCCTTGGCTGAGGAGAGTCTTGATTACCTCCATCTGACACCGTCTTACAGCCAGATGAAGGGCAATGTGTCCGTCCTGCAAACAAACCCCAGAGATCATGAGAACTTTACGCTTGGGCATGTGGCCTCCATCTCTCCACCTTTCCTGCCGCCACTGAGTGAGGTTTAATTGGCAACAAGATCACTACTAAAAGGCCTAGTGGAGGATTTAAATGAAGAAACTTTACTCCTATAGCAGGGGTAAGGACTGGGAGGATGCGGAGCTTTCCGTGTTCCTCTCTAAATAATCACATCCCAAGCTAACACCAGCTTGATTCACTCAGGCTTCGGCAGTACAATCAGATAGAACATAAGTAATTGTTGATACTCCAATGGCCTCTTTAATCAAAGCATTTGTAAAACACTTTTAAAAACATTTGCCCAGCAATCTTTGCCAATTTCCTAAATAGAGAGCCTATTATTTTACTTTGCACCAGGAAAAATGTGAAAGTATTGTGAAACAACTTGCTCAAGGGCTGTCATACAAATGAGAAGCAGATTTAACACGTCTAACCTCTGCATCCCGTGGAAAACCAGCCCGGGCCTTCATTCTACCTATTACAGAATCCCTGACGAATCGATGTGTCGAGTTTTAGGAGCTGGTGGAGAGTTCTGAAACATTTTTAAAACTTAGCTGTGCTAGGGTTTCTCAGCCTCAGCGCTACTGGCATTTGGGGCTGGGTGATTCTCTGCCGAAGGGGGCTGCCCTGTGGGCTGCAGGATCCCCAACCACTGGCTGGGATCGATGAGACGCCAGTAGCAACCCTCATCTCTAGTTGTGACAACCAGAAAGTATCTCCAGACATTATCAAACATCCCTGGGGACAAAGTCAGCCCCCACCCCCCTACTCAGAAAGAACCATTGCTCTATACCAAGAAAATAACTTCACAAAGGGCAGATATTAAATCAACTGCAGAATCCCAAATCTAACTGTACATAGCAACATCATAGCCTTGTTTTAAGTACAGATCACAATAGAAACAGATGAGGCTGAATTTGTTTAAGTAAAAACATGGAACACCTGGTCTAGCATCGAGATTGCCAGACAAGAGTGGTTTATTGTCTTTTCACAACACAGCAGATGATAGAAATAAGTAAAACATCTATTTCTTTGTTCATCTAAAAATTCATCGTGTGTTGCCAGTGTTAGTCCTCAATGAGGATTGTCTTGGATTCAGTGAGCATCACTGTACCTGCTCTAAAGCTTTAAAGCTAAAAATTTAGAGACCAAAGTCATTTGATCAATTCATGAATTTTGTTATATGCCACAAATTAATATTAATTATTATATACAATACAGAAAAGTTCACAGAATCTTTGGAACAGAGAAGAGAAGGGGTAATTACAGTTTGCTGCATTCAAGTTTGTTATCTTAGGGAAAGAAACTGAGGAGTCCTGTGGTCCCTCTAGACCCCTAGATCACTTCCCAGTGCGTATGAGTCTTCCCCCATAAGGCACCTTGTCGCAAGCATTAAGGTCGGCTCCATGTTCGGCCAGACACTCCACGATGTCGTGGTAGCCCCTGGCAGAGGCTGTCAGGAGGGGCGTCTCTCCTTCTCGGTTCTTGATGTTCACGTTACAGCTGGCTTCACAAAGGGCTTTGGCCACAGAGTAATAGCCGTGCCAGGCAGCACAGTGCAGGGGGGTTTCTTCTTCCTGGCCAAGGAGACAAGTGCAGAGAGGAGGAGAAAACAACAATGAGAAACAAAGTATAAAGCAAGGTGAGAGTCCCTGTCAAATTTGGCAGAAATGCAACCAAGGCAGCAGAGGGAAAGAGCTCATAGGTACTGGAGTGAAATATTAATCTGGAATAAAATAACAACATGAGTGTAAGCCACCAGCATTAAGAGGTAGATCTGATGTCTCTCCTTCATTCGTTCTCCTTCCTCAACACTTGTGTGTTTGATGAATTTGGCTTTCTCAGCATATGACTGACAATTGACTTTTGGGAGCCCGCTGAAACCATCGGCCCTGCTTCTCTGAACAATAGAGGCTTCATGCAGGTGCATTATAGCATCTTTCTAATAAGTGCCTCGCTGACTTTATCTGAAACTACTAATAGTAGGTGAGCACTTCCCTGAGCATGAATTCTTCCAGCAACCTTGATGCCTCTAGCTTTCTGTCATGTTTACAGCACAAGGTGAGTGGGAACAGTATTGTTGCTCTGGCAAGAAAGTAATTAGGAGAGCCACACACAAGTCAAGGGCAGTCCTTACAGACCGGGAGGCCTGTATTTTCAGGATCAACATCGTTAGATACACAAATGCACCGATGAGAGGCCATCCTAGTGCGGTGGTGACAAACGTGGACTCTGAAACCAGACTGTGTGTGTTCAAGCCCCAGTTCTACCACTTCTGAGCTTTGTGAGCCTGGGAAAGTGACAGAAACTTTCCCTGCCTCAATTTCCTCATCTCCAGAACGAGAATGATCATAGTCATCCACCTCATAGGGCTGTTCAGCAGACTGAATGCATGAATGAATGAAGTGGTTAGACCTGATCCTGGTATTAGCACCTTGCACACCTTAGCTAGTACTTCTGTTTGAGTCCCTGCCTTTTGAGTCCTTGCCCTCTGTAGTGGAAGACAGAAAACCTAGCTTGGATAAAACTCTAAAGGCCCCGACTGTACCATCTGGCTGCCTGTACACTCATGTATAGAGCAGAGGAAGGGAGGACGTCAGCCACGACCCACCTTGTCCTGGATATTGGGATTGGAGCCGAAGCTGCACAGTAACTGAGCCACGTCAGCATGGCCATAGCGAGCCGCCACGTGGAGGGCTGTCTCTCCAGACTGCAGAAGAAAAGGAGCTGGTGAGTCTGAGCCACATCTGTGAGCAGGCTATGGAGACCAGAACCCAAGGCCTACACCCAGGCCTGCCTGGTTCCACTCCATCCCCTTTGGTTCCACCCACCCACCTCGGGCAGATGCCCCGATAATGGCTAGGATGGGGATCTGGGGTCGGGGTGTCCACCACACAGTCAGTATTAAGCCCACACACTTGGCACATCCTGTGAAGTGCAAACAACTCAGGAGAAGGCTCTCCCTTTTCCATGATGGCTGTTCTCAATCTTCTTTATGTACTGACACTTCTAGCTGTGTGATTTTCTTCTTTTTTAAACACAACATTCTCTTTACGATTGGGTTCCTCATTCAGCAGTTACTTAAATGAACTATTTTACTTATTAACAAGCTTCTCATTTCATTGCCTATGATTAGAAATTTATTTTCGTATATTCTCAGAGATTTTAAAGAATATCACTATTTGCCCATGTAATAACTTTCTGAGAATTAGTAACAGGTGCAGATCCTTTAATATACTTTACTTCTATCCACCCCACAGAAAATCATCAGCATAAACAAATTTTAAGAAGACAAAACAAGATATATGGTTGCCACCTTCCAGAGAGCTGCCATAATAAATATGTGTCTCTGATAGCAATGTTACCCCTCAGATATGGTGCAGTGCACAATCCATGCAACTGTGTGTGGCAGCTTGACTAAGCATATTGAATTAGTCTGCCAATACTGGAAGCAGAGAAGTGTTGTACAGTAGAATAAATAATGGATGAGTAGGTAGGAATCCCAGGTTCAGGTTCCCGCACAGCCAATTAATTCACAGGATTGTTGTATGAACTTAATGAAACACACATATATGAAAACAAAGTATCTTGATAAGTCAGTAACTTTTATAACACCGTTGTGCCAAAACAAAAGCCTTACTTTATTACTTTATGTGCATTGTCTCATTAGTATCTTCTAGTGTCTGTGATTGTCAGGTCAGCATTATCAGCCACTTCAGAGAAGAAGAGAATAGGAGAGATCCGCTTAAAAGCACAAGATTGAGTCAGGAAGAAAATCGAATCGAGACTGAGGGTCTCTGTCTGGTTGTCTTTCTACTAGAACTTTGAGGTTTTTAAGTTATGGGGATTATAATCCAATGCGTGCGTATTATGGCAACTACCTAGAAGATTTTGGCTTAAGGCTGATTTCAATATTAAATCAAACCACAGGCAACAAGAAATTTCCAATTTAAATTTTCTGCTGGTGAATGTTGGTGCTGATTCCTTTCCTTTGGGTTCCGATGCACATGGTAGGCCAGCACTCACTCTCACATGCATCCTCAGGTTCCTCCTAAGAGAAGTGGCCTTACCTTGTCTTTCACGTCCAAAGGGCATTTGTTCTCATTGAGAAATTTCAAGGTATCGACGTGGCCATGCCGAGCAGCCCAGTAGATGGCATTGGACCCACCCTGCAGGAAAATCAACCTGGGGTCACATTTCTAAAAAGCTGACAGCGCCGGACGCATGCATCCCTCAGAGTCACTGGGTTTCCCTTCCTGCGTGATGACAAACCCCAGAGGAACGAAGCCCTCATTCTCTTTCACACCTTTGACAATGTACTGCGGTTACACAGGATGCTAGCATTGGGGCACCCGGGTGACGCAGATAATGGAACTCTTTTGGAACCTTTCCAACTTTGTTTTGTAAATCTAAAATGATTTTGAAATAAACAATTGTTTTCTGTTTGTAAACCCTCATCTCCCCCTCTGGTTAAGAATCCCTTACTGCAGAGGACCGGATCTACTCCACTTACAGCTCTGCTGACGTCTACAGAAGCAGGCAAACACATTTCTGATGTGAATAATTAGATAATAAAACTTTTTCATGTGTGGCATCTAACACTGTCGAGTAAATGTGATCGGTAAGAAGGAAAATCTGGGTAGTGTACAAAGAAATGCAGTGCCACGGGGAGGATAAATGATAAATGTTTGACTCTCTAATGCACGTGTCAGGCTGTACCAAGCTGTTGAAAAAGTAGCTTATCTTCCTTTACAGGAAACTGAGAAACAAGTTAGGACATACATTTTTTTTTCCTCTGTTACCCTGATAATTAAGAGACATTTGATAATACTTTAAAATTCAATTCATTTCAATAAAACAATTATGACCTTATCCTGGACATCGATTCTTGAGCCTCTTTTAATGAGTAACTGTAGTATTTGAATATTCCCACAGCCAGCAGCAATGAGTAATGGAGGTGTCCCATGCTAGAATAGGCAAGAAAAAAAAATTACTAATTTTCAGGTTTGGTAGGAAAGGAAAAGCCCAAATGATGATTGCTGTTCCCACACACCTTCCCCTGTCTCAACAGACATAGAGCTACTGCTGAGTGGCAGGAAGAGAAGACAGGTAGAAGGGTATAAAACCTTTCCTTCCCCTTTTGGATTCTCATCGGGGACATTTTCATTAGCAGGATGAGAAGATCCCAAATTTCATGGGTAGAGATACAATATGTGAATGAAGGAAGGTCCTCAACGCAAAAAGACCCTATTTGTAACTCAAATCACACTCTAAACAGAAGTGATTTTCCCCACAGTATGGAGCTTCCAATTGGAAGGGAGAATGGAGAAGCAGATGGGGTCCTTCCTTTGATATGGAAGAGCAAGGTCACTGTGACCCACCCCTCCACTATGCTGCAGAACAGAACCAGACCTTGTTGGGTTGGTTAACATCATAGTTGGACAATGAGCCCAGAAGGTGCTGCAGGCCTGGGACGTTGTCATCGTTGATAGCATGGATGATGGCTTTCATCACAAAGGAGTCTTCCTCATCCTTGAGAGAGACAGCCAAGATGGAAACAGAGTTACATTGCTAGCCATGATTCTCTTACCAACATAAAAGAAACCTGTGCTCACCTGTTAACAGGGGGATTCAGAGGAAAGTAAGCCATTTATTCCCCAAAACCACACAGTCATGAAGGGACCTAGGAGGGAAATTTTTGCTCCTTCCATGTTGCAAACGAACACTATTTACTGTTTACCTGGGCTTTAATGTTATCTGCAGTATAGCCCAGAGACAATGTCTGAGATCCAGATTTCAAATGATGATGACGACAAGTAACCCTTTGTGTTTATCTTAAGAATCTGTCAAAACATAGTTCCTAAAACCACCATGAAAATTTTTAGGTATAACATACTCTCTTTCTGGAAAAGGAAAAAGAAAAACCTAATAGCCAGGTGCGGTGGCTCACGCCTGTAATCCCAACACCTTGGGAGGCCGAGACGGGCAGATCACGAGGTCAAGAGATCAAGACCATCCTGGCTAACACAGTGAAACCCCACCTCTACTAAAAATACAAAAAACTAGCTGGGCGAGGTGGCGGGCGCCTGTAGTCCCAGCTACTCGGAGGCTGAGGCAGGAGAATGGCGTGAACCCAGGAGGTGGTGCTTGCAGTGAGCCAAGATTGCGTCACTGCACTCCAGCCAGCCTGGGCGACAGAGCGAGATGCTGCCTCAAAAAAAAAAAAAAAAAAAAAAAAAAAAGAAGAAAGAAAAAGAAAAAGAAAAAGGAAAACCTACTGAAGCAAAGAAATGATGCCTTTGAATAAGATATTCTCAATTTGGAATGTTTCCAATTACAGAATTGTTTTCTGATCACTTGTATTTCTTCCATCACTATGTACAGAATAACATGGCAAAATTCTCTGAAAGCTGGTCCCAATTATAAAAAAAAAAAACAAAAATTTTAAAAATAAGCTCTAAATAAAGAAAACAAAGGCTAGAAATCAGAAAACTGATGCATTTCTAATTACAAAGGAAAAATAACCGGAAGAGTAGTGAACAAAAACTTGAAAAATCTTTGCCACTCTGTCAAAATTCACATTAAAACTAAGGAATCAGCTAGAAAAATTCTAAACAAAATTTTTGAAGTGATAAACATAGAATTATGACCACTGGAATTTCAAATCTGGAAAAGTGAATCTACAGAGGCTGAATCTCTGCTTGTGGGGGAGAATGGAGAAAGCATGTCTCTCCATCTGCTTTCTCTTCTCTACAGATCTGAATCCAAGCACTTTCCATGTGGGCTTTAGTAATATTTGTATAAAATGCATGTTTAAGAATGCCACCGGTTTTGCTTTTCTGTCACAATTCAAGTCAATGACTAAGAGGCATTTACATGAAAGCGCAAGTCAAGAGAAATGGGGAACACAGAAGGAATAAAGCAGATTGTCATGACTCACCCCATGATTAGAATATGGAGATGAGGGAATCTGACCTCTGGCAGAGTATCTTTCCACCTGGAGCTCCTACACGACCCTTGGTCCCTCTCCCATCCTAAACTTTTCACTGTGACACATGTAACGTCTCCCAGTTGAATATTCAGTGACTTCAATCTGCAATCTTTAATCATCCTCATTATCTTACTTAGAGTCACAGTTTTTATCTTCTCGCTGGTTGCGCAGCCACCCTCTAATGATTCCCAAACAAAGCCTCCTCTTCTCTCTCTTTTCGCCCTAACCTGCTTCTCTTTTGTTTTTTCGTTTTTTTGGTTTTTTAAAATATCTCCAATCCTATTTCACTCCACAAGGCTAGATGTGGAGCCTCAGTGAAACTACTACCTTAAGGGGAAAAATGGGGAGCTGGTGTCTGCAATTCCCACCCTGAAGTACCCTGAAGTACTCGGCTCCACCGGGGAAATGCTGACTGTTCTGTTACAGGGGCAGGGTAGTTCCTACAGGACAACCGTGGTTGCCTCGTCTGGAGTCCCCTTCACCTCCTGACTTAATAAAGGCCCATTGTTTGACTGCCAGGGGAAAGTCTTGTTGAATTCGGATGCTTCTACTCATATCTGAAGAGCTTATCTGTGATTAGGTTTCCGTTTGGATTAGGGGGGAAAATAAAGAAAATAAAGGCTAGAAATTAGAAAATGAATGCATTTCTAATCACAAAGGAAACATAACTAGAGGATACTGAAAAACAAATTTGATAAATCTTTGCCACTTTGTCAAAGTTCACATTAAAACTAAGAAAGCTGGAGTTATTCTCAAGGGCCTTGGGCAGTCAACACCAGGCCAATAATGCAAGTGAGTTAGGCCTTCTGGTCTGCTACGAGACACACCAGCAAGCAGCACTGCATTCTTCCTGATTCTCTGGTGCATGTGTGTGGGAAGGAGGTGGCGGTTGTCCGTCCCTTCTGTGCTGTTAACCAAGATTCTTCTATGTCAGCGGCAACGGTTCATGCAAATTAGAATAAGCTCTTTTCTGCTGGCTAGCCCCTCTTTTACCAAAACATCAGCGAGTGTGTCTCTGTGTATGTGCATTTGCTGTGCGTGTGTGTGTGTGTGCGCGTGTGTGTTGGGGGGGTGGTCTGTGCCTATGTTTGCATCAAGGTGGAAGGTAGTGTTAGAGGTATGGGGCTATGAGAGGGGACAGCAGCATCTAAATCAAAGAGAAAAAAAGAGGAAAAAAGCAAGAGGGTGCATAAATCAGCACCCCCAAACCCCCCTGAGGGGATCAAGAATAGGCTTGCCATTTCCACAACTTCAGGTTCCTGGGAGGTTGAACGAATAGGACAGCTTGGACATTCTGAGTACCCAGTGCTGAGAAAGGAGCACCAGGGCACACGGGTTTGCTTACCAGAGTATCGTCGCTTCTGGCAACACTCATGTTACTTCTGGACAGGAACGACCTGGATAATCTTTGGCACAGCGATATCAAGCGAACGGATTGCTTTTTTTTAAAAACAAAACAAAACAAAAAAGGTAGGGTGAGAGGAGGAGAGACAGCTTATGTAACAATTGTCAAATGACTACAAACGACAAAGCCTTTGAGATCGTGTTCACAGGCATGAGCACACACTCTCCCAGGTGGGCAATGCTACAGCGAATTGGGTTGTATTTGCTTAAGGAATAATTTTAAAGGTGTTATAAATCAAGACAACAGGATATAGAGATTCTCCTTCCATGTTTCATTATTGAACTACAGAGCTGGACACCCCACATCCTTTCTCTCTCTCTATTTTCTTCTCTGCTCTTTGGAGAAGGTGATTTGACCCTTGCAGGTCCCCCCTCAGAGAAGCACAGAATGCAGGGGCCTTGCTCTGTGTCCTTTGTGCCACATAAGCAGTGATGGTAGACAATGTGATGACCAAAACGCGAGAGCTGATGGAAGTGAACAGCTGGGGGGCCTCTTATAGAAAAAACATTTCTGCATTTACTCTCAAAGGCAAAAGCACAGTTAAAGAATGAGAGCGAGAAAGAGAAATGTATGGTTGCTCTCTCTCTACTTTAAGCCTAATTCTGAGGACTTCTTGAAAATCTAGTGCTGTGGTCTTCCTCATCCCTACCATAGCACCCCAAAATCGGTAGGTGTGAAAATGAGGTACATTTCTGGCCCTGAGCTGGGAAGACACGGTAGGTACCCACTTCCTCTGGGTTTGACATGACCCTGGGCACAGGAAACCATCCCATCACCTTCTTAGCCCTGAAGTGTGATTTCTTCCAGGATGTCTGCAATGCCTTCCAGTCTATGTCCCACCCAGGCCCTGTGGAGGCCATCCACACTTAGGAAGAAGAGGCCACCCTGCAAATGCTCATGGCCCCAACCCACCCCCACTCCAACCACTCACAGATAAAGGCAGGGCTGAGAGACCCACTTACACGAGTTACAGCACAAATGTAATCTCATGCTGCTTACCACAAAGAAGGAACCTATTTAAAATGTGGCTTGTAGTATTAGAAAAAGATTTCACTATAATTTTATGGCGCTGCTATAAAAATTTGCATTGAGAATGGTTTCGATGGAAAAACTACAAAAGTACATTTGATGGTATGAGTTAAAGTGACTAAAATATTGTTTTTGCTTGTTTTTGAAAATAGAGTAATGGTGCAGAGCACTACAGGGTGGATTAAAAAGAGGAAAGGATGTATTTTCCATATTGCCAGTATCAGAGGAGACGGACCCTGACCACACACTGCTCTACACAGGAAATAGAATTTGTTAATCCCTCCACAACAAACAATCTTACTTTCCATTTTTTCCGGGCTGCAAACTTCTTGAATTTCTCCATGTTTACCGCTGATGCTTTTCTACTGAGTGCCTGTTGTGTATCTTTAGGCTAAAATAAAAATCCAAGAAAAAAATTAAAGCTCTCAAATTACAAAAATGTGTTATATGACAATTTTTTGAATCAGGATGCTTATGCATTCACCTTATTAAATTAGCATAGGAAGTTGGGATAACATGGAATATCTAGGCACCTAGTCTTAGCCGGCTCACTCTTATATCTGAGGGTTTCGTATCATCCATATACACTGGGGAGAAGTAGAGCTTGGGGTCAAACTAAATCACGACTTTCCACATTGATAGTTTGGGAATGAAAATATTCATGGTGAGGCTATGTTATGAGGCATTCGAACTTGGGTATCACCAAGTAATGTAGAGCTTGGAGGGATCTCAGAGGTCAGCAAAGTTACTTTGGCCTATAGCAGGAGAATTCCTTGTACTGTATCTTTTCCAGTAGATGTGTTTAGCTTTTGTCTTCCACCTCTGGGAGGAGGGGACACCACAGCTCGCTAGGAGAGCCCAGGTAACCGCCGGGAGCTCGCACAGCAAAGCTATTTGCCCCCAAAGCCTGTTTCTGTGATGTCCACTTCTTTGTTTCATGATTTTATTCTGTAACTATCATCCTTTCCCACCCCTCATCCTTTCTGCCCTGGATTGAAGCAACTTTAATCCAAATGTCAATCAGGCCAGACAGGTAATGTAAAGGTGTAATGTTCCAGAGGACCCTGTTCCCCAGCGCCAAGGTGCCTGTGCCACTTCCCAAGGCCATGTGGAATGAGGGCTCAGTGTCAGCAGATCTTCAGATTTCCCAAGAGAAGCTGGAAATCCAGATTTGATTGATATTTGCATGCTGGAATCAACATAAAATTTTAAATATACTGTTAGGGCCAACACCCCACAGGTCACTCCAAACATAGTTGTTGAGTGGGCTTGGCCTTTTACAATCCTGCTCTGTGCTGGCTTATTCCTCTCTCCCCACCTCTGGGATCATTAGGATACAGTCTAACCTGTCAGCTTTTCTTAAAATATGATGCAAAGAGCAAACTTAACACTCCAGGTGTGACCTGTGGTTAGCAGTACTTTAAGACACACGAATACCAGGGTGCCCAAACCAATCACATAGAAAGTGATCTAAACAGTGAAGTAAGATGCAACTCACCTTGATCCAGGGATGCTGTAAACTATCTTGAATTGTCATTCTCTTCCTTGAGGGGAGGGGGAAAAAGGAAAAAATGCTGTGACCATAGCAGCAAATACTAAGGTTGTTTTCCTGCTGGCTGGGCCTGCCAAGCAGATACTCTGGAAAATGCAGTTCAGGGAAGAAAGCCAAAAACGACATCGGTCCTTTTGTGATTATTTCACTGTGCCTGCAGGGACTGACTGAGCGGGGGCAGAGGGCCCTGCTTGCATTTTCTGAAGCGTTTCACGCGGCATGCTGCCCTTTGGCAGATGAAGCAAGCAGGGTCTGAGAAACACGGCCCTGTGCATGGAACAGGCACGGGCTCTGGGCTGGCTGAGGCCGTGGCCAAGGACCTTTCAGGAACATGGACACTCACTTTGGATCCTTGACCAGAAGTCTTCTTATGAAATCTTTGGCTAGGGCACTGGTATTACTGAAGTATTCATCCTCAAATTCATAGTTGACAGCGGACACGTTTGCTAACGTTTCTTGCTTAGTGTCTCCAAGAAATGGGGAAGCCCCACTTAGGCTGTTAAAAATGAAGTTGGGCACAGAACATTAATGATGACCCCTTATTTCAACAAGAAGTTGTCATTTTGCTCCTATAACATCTGGAGTGTGGAGTAAGATTATAAGCTGGTGCCTGAATCATCTCTTGAGAGTTTGACTATATTTCATAGGCCTTTAACTGTCAGGACCAAAAGCTTCAGCTTCATGCAAAAGGATTCACTGAACAAGTTAATTTGGAACAGCATCTGGTAGTTTACAGGAAACCTGTTTTCTCGGCAGTGATGGACAGCTATGCTTTCTTTCAGTGATTATGCTACAGTTTCTGATGACTCATTTCAAATTAGGAGAACATGTTTAATTAGTATAAACTAAACATGTTTTGAGGGTGTAAAACGAATATGTTTATATCAAAAGCATGCATAAGCTAAAGAGATCAACACAGCACATTTAATGGTTAATTAAACCTATGGTCTCATAGAAGAGAAGAGAGTATGAGTTGTGGATTCTGGTACTTACAGGATATAGGTTATTACCCCGATACTCCTAAAAACAACACAAAACAAACAAAAGAACACATCAGGAGAAGAGTCAAATAAATCAGAAAGAAAACACCACCAAGGACGTACTCCTTACCACATATCTGCCTCAAGACCAAGAGGTTCATAGTTGACTATCTCAGGAGCTAAGAGGAAACAAACACTCATTTAGCTTGGGAGGAAGAAAACTAACCAATTCTATCTTCATGCCACAACCAGGAACATGTAACAGGGAAAGAATCTTCCAGCAGGGGAGGTTTGCCAGAATAATGTTTCTGAGATGTAAATGACCACAGGAGCAAAGGAGCTTACCGACAAACTCTGGAGTCCCAAATATGTTTTTAAATTCATTTCCAAAGTCCATTTTGTGGGCCAACCCAAAGTCAATGATCTTGATCCGAGGTTTGGGGACATTTCTATCCAAAAGCATTATGTTCTCAGGCTTGAAAAAAGAGAGAAATAAAAGGCTATGATATGTTATGCTGAGGACAAGATGGCAGAACAGTTCTTCTTTTCCCACCCCCGAAAGGGGAAAAAAAAAAAAAAAGGCCAAAAATTAAGGAAGAAAGGGTGGTTGAAAGAGTATACCAGGAAAGAGTATACACAGAACCATTTTCCTAAGGTTCTGTGTTCACAAATGAGAGGAGGGGCAGAGACGAAACGTTGTGAAGAAAATGTCAGTGTATCTTTAAAACATCATTTTAATTAAACGTATTTAGAGGTGATGTCTTAACTCTAATGACGAGAAAAAAATTCTGCAAGCCAGCTTTGTACAGAATTCATAGGGTATATCTTCTTATTTCAAGAAGGAAATACATGTCTTGCTCTAGGTTCTCCCTGAAGCAGGCCTGAGACAAGGAGGGGACACCAGGAAACACTTGGTAGCAGAAGGAGATACAGGAAACAGAAGGAAGTTGCTACGAAGTGTCCTAACAAGGTGGGGGTAACTAGGGGAATGGGAGGCGAAAAGGAGAACTCAGTGTTATTCCAATTATAGCATGAGGGAGCTGGGGTCTTTATCCACCATCTCTCCATCCTCCACGGCTGACAGCTGCTTCTGTGGAAATTTTTCTTTTGCATTTCCAGCTCCCAGGGCTAGAAACAAGATGCCAGGAAGAGTCACAGGTATTCGCAGCAAGCCCTCTTTTAGGTTGTATATGAGTGTGTGTCTTTTCACATGTTTGTGGGGCCAGGGGGGACATGAATGGGACATTGACAGCTCTGCTACAAAAAGAATGGGGACAGTCCTCCCTCCTCTGAAATCCTGTCCCAGCTTTACAGGTCTGAACCATCTCCTCCGACGGAGCGCACACTGCTTTACCAGACCACTTCTCGCTGGCTTCAACTGGAACTTCTCACAATTGCCACTTCCTACTGCTCCTGTTGTGTCTTCCCTTCCCAAAGAGACCACACCTCTGTCATGGCTGGGAGGATGGCTTACATGCCCTTTCATCTCCAACTACGTTCTGCATCCAGCCAGGCAAATGTCCCAATTAGCCAATCTGAGTTTGGTTTGCTTGATTATTGGTGACAGAGTCAAGCCACAAGCCTTTGCATCACTCAACACATTTTCTATCTTAACATGCCCAGAGCCACAGAAGGAACCAGCGCCAGTCACTGGCTGCTGGCTAATGTCCAAGTAGCCAAGAGCATTCCCCTTACTAAAAAAACCTGGTTCCTAAGACCCCTTGTATTCTTTACCAAGAATTCCAGAATGTAATCAATTATCAATTAAGCCTCTATCTCACAAAAAGGTTTGCCATCCCAGTGGGAGGCATGTATTCTATGCTTGCTGATTTATATTGATAATTCTGTTTGTTAAGCTGGTACAGGAAAAATAATGTAACTCTTTCAGATGCCTCAATTTTTCTTAGCAGAGAAACAACCAAGGCTGTGATCTGCACAAGCTTCTATCTGGCTTATACTTTGAAACGTACCTTAAGATCAAAGTGGGCGATTTGAAGGGAGTGCAGGTAGTAAACACCATTAAGAATTTGTTTGAGAAATTCAGTTGCTTCCTCTTCAGTTAAAGATTCCTTTTCAGCTAAGAAGTCAAACAGCTCGCCACCTGCAACGCTGAGAACCCGGAAGCAGAGGTTATTGGTAACAATTCTGTTTCACATTGATTCCTTCTCTCATAGACTACTGGTGTGCTCAAACATCAGACAAGAAAACAGCATAAAGATTATGCTGAAACTACCAAGCATGGAGTCAGAATTCTCTGTGCAGGTTGTTGACAATTCTGCATTCGGACACATTTGTGCTGGAAAGCACCTGGGAACCATTTTCCTAAGGTTCTGTGTTCACAAATGAGAAGAGGGGCAGAGACGAAACGTTGTGAAGAAAATGTCAGTGTATCTTTAAAACATTTTAATTAAATGTATTTACAGGTGATGTCTTAAGTCTAATGACAAGAAAAAATCTGCAAGCCAGCTTTGTACAGAATTCATAGTGTATATCTTCTTATTTCAATTAGAGAGTACCTGAAAATTTTGTAACCTGCATGTTTAATTAATTCTTTAAAATTCAAATTCACAATATATGGTCTGATAAGGGTTTTTTCCTTTCTTGTTTAGTATTGGTTTGTATGTAAATACTAACACATTTATAAAAATCTATTTAGTAGCCCGGGAGCGATGGCTCACACCTGTAATCCCAGCACTTTGGTAGGCTAAGGTGGGCGGATCACAAAGTCAAGAGATTGAGACCCTCCTGGCCAACACAGAGAAACCCCGTCTCTACTAAAAATAAAAAAAAAAAAATTAGCAGGGCATGGTGGCGCATGCCTATAGTCTCAGCTATATGGGAGACTGTGGCAGAAGAATCCCTTGAACCCGGGAGGCAGAGGTTGCAGTCAGCTGAGACCGCACCACTGCACTTCAGCCTGGCGACAGAGAGAGACTGTCTCAAAAAAAAAAAAAAAAAAAAAAAAACTAAAAAAAAAAAAAAAAAAAAAAAATTTACAAAAAAAAGCAAAATGTACGTGGTTGGTTGCAGATTTATTTAGTTTGTTTCTCTGTCCAGACTGTAAGTGGGTGGAGGGGAGTGGTCGGCACCTCCCACCCCAGCTATTGGCTACTGCTGTATGCCCCACTCCCCGCACAGAGCCAGGCACACAGCAAGCACTCAAAACCTTATCAGGTGGATGGATGAACAAGCTCCCCTAAAAACTGGTAGCGATGAATGGCAAATAACAGGGAAGTTTTAATAAGAGATTTTATAAGTTAATCTTTATCAAGTTTAACCATATATTCACAACATAATAATTAAGTGCAATTATGCACAAACTGCTGTATTCATTATCTTTCTTAGGGCAACAGAGCTCCCTAAACATTATACCTTCCGTATCTACATCCATTTAGAGTTAAGAAAATTGGTGCTCATAAGATCAGATAAGAATGACAAAAAAGCTGTTTTCTTAAAAGTTTCAGATCCCACACGCCTTCACCCTCCAGGTCGGTGTTTTCTTTAGCACGGTCGAGAGTCTGTGGGCATCAGAATTGTTTGAGGATGCTTTAAAAATGAAGATTCTGAGCCTCACTTTCAATCCGCTGTGGGAGGGCTTCCAAGAATGGTGACCAGGAAACTCAGCATTTTTAACAAGCACCTGAAAAACTGAGACCATTTTCCCATGTCTTAATTCCACGGTCCTGCTGCCAGGCCTCCCAATGGTTTATGGGGATGATGGAATGACTCTCCTATCCCAGGGGCCTGGTGGAGGTAGCCGCACCCTCCTGTGAACAGTCCACAAGCCTCCCCTATCCCCCAGGGGACACAGCAGAGCCTGGGCCCAGCCAGGACGCCCAGCAGTCCAAGTGAAAGCTGTCCTGCATGGACCCAGTCTCAGGAGTGGCCATGCTCTCCTCCTGACCCCTCCCTGCACTCCCCACCTTGCTCTTGGGAGATGCAGTCTGCCCCACCCTCTCCCCTCCCAGGTGCCCTCGGCCTCACAGGTCCCCCACACTGTCTCCCCAGGGAACAAGGCAAGGCCTCCTGCTTCTCACTTTTTCATCTTATTCTTAAACAGCAGGGGGAGAGAAAATCCTTCAACTATACAGGGGAAAAAGAAAAAGTGGGAGATTGTGAACCAACCCAACCCAAAGAAAGCTCTCCCATCACCCCCGGGTCTCCAGCCCTGGCTTCCGTGCTCTCTGGGGCGCCCCGCACCACTGGAGCTGACTCAGGCACCGCGGCCATGTGGAGTGGAGAAGTCAAGTGCCTGCATCCAGTGCAAGTCTTAACTTCTGCCATGAGCTCACCCTGAAACCCGGAAGGTTACCCCTTCTCTTGAGCCTCATTTCCCCAGAGGAGTCATAAGACCTCTTCCCTTGAAGGTTATGAGGATGAAAGGTACTAGACATGTGTAACTGGCAAGGCTGGCACGTGGGTAAGGTCCAGCTTGTGGGAACGAGTTGTTATAAAGATGGCCACTGTCACCCCTGTAGCATACCACTGCTTCCTCCAGGATCCAATATGAAAGCCCCTTCCTGCCCGTTTCTCCTCCTTACACCGGCCCATTGGTTAAGCCTAACCGCTGTGCTTCCCAGGAAGAAGGTGAGGGGAAGGAGTGAAACTTCTGCTGTGAATGTGGTGCCCAGCCGCCGGCTTCCTCTCTGTGGCCCTCTTCAGGGCCTCCCGATCCCCCCACTCACACCCTGCTTGCATTGTCATAGAGTACGGAGATGCATTTTTCAGACAATGAGAAACATCTGGAGTTTGGTTGCTTGGTTGGGGTGAATCTTCTAGCACCCCCACAGCTGGCGCAGCCTGCTGGCCCTGAGTCCTTTCCGGGGGCTCCACTGTCCAGCCTTCTGGCAACCCCATGCTGCCCCGGCCTCAGGCTTTGCCCGCTCTTCTTTGGCCAGCTTTCTCTCCCTCCCTGCCGACCTAAGCTTTCTTCAGATCCACGATCTCCTTCTCCTGCCGGCTCTGTCTTCTGTGAGGCAAGATGGCAAAAACGAGAGGACCGTGGTTCAAATTCTGCCAGGGCCTCCAACCTCGCTGAGCCTCAGACTCCCCTTCTATAAAATAAAGGGTAAAACATCATAGCTTACGGAGTCGTCCTGAGGTTCCAGGACATGCAGAGACCCTTCTCAATCAATGCTGCTGTCTTTTTTCCCAGGTGGCTTCAAACCAGAAGTCCTCCCACGGTGGTAGGCGTGTGCAGGTGCGGGTTTCACAGCAGGCTCTTTGGGGTTGGGGTGGGCAGAGCCCATTCCTGAGGTGTCACATTCTCACCATGGCCGTCTCAAGCTCCCCACGTGAGATGAGGGACGTGGAGTTGGGGAGGGAGGGGCACTGCAGCTGTGGCCTGGGTGAGCGAGGATTGACACAGAACTGCCGAGCAGCCACCTGGCCTGCCATGACGTTCCACATTTTTCCGAAGACGGTCTGATGGCATCTCATCCTCGTGCTCTTCTGCACCGTGATTGTGCCATCCTCCCTCAGGCAGTGGGCAGAATCTGTGCCTTCACCTCTTGAATCTGGGCAGGCCCCGTGACCACTCTGACCAATGGCACAAGTGATTCTGCCAACCCTGCTGTGGTTTTTCCGGGACTGGGGGCCTCCAGGTCCCACCTCCTGAAGCCCTCAGGTAAGATGCAAGAAGTATGATGATGCCAAACCACTGTGCCATGTGGAGAAACCCAGGAGAAAGAGATGTCCTTGGAGAACAAGGCCAAGGAGACCTGAGCAAGGAAGGCACCTTGGAAGGGGACCCTCCAGCCCAGCCGAGGCCACAGAGATCAGAGACTGTCCATTCAGCGACTGAGCAATGAGGGAACATCACAGGGCCTGCCAAACTTCTATCAATGGCAGATCCTAAACATTTTAGGCTTTGCCGGCCTTGGAGGCTGCCCCAACTACTCAACTCTGCTAATGTATCATGAAAGCAGCCACAGATGACATGTACATGATGGGTGTGGCTGTGTTCCAATAAAACTTTAGTTAAAAAATGGGTTGCAACCTGGGTTTGGCCTATAAGCCGTAACTTGCTGACCCCTGGTATAAAGACTAGGTCATCTCAGCCCAACCTGGGGTAACTCTCAAGGGTCATTCTGGCCCCAGAACTCCCTGTTGGCCAAC
The DNA here is from genome assembly GCF_000951035.1 of Colobus angolensis palliatus. Lineage (NCBI taxonomy): Eukaryota > Metazoa > Chordata > Mammalia > Primates > Cercopithecidae > Colobus > Colobus angolensis. The sequence continues at coordinate 292,702 of NW_012115666.1, forward strand.
TGGGGCTGCCACTGAACGCATTCCTGCTCCCTTCTCCTCCTCTCCAAATCTTGATCCTAAATAAAGTTCTTAATAAACACCATGCACACTTTTCTCCATCTCAGAGTCTGCTTCCCAGGGAACCCAACCTACACCCCCACTGGGTCTGGAGTAGTTTTTTTACACAGTCAGAGAAGGTTGGAACATGGGCTTGTTTACTAGGCTCAGTCAACAGAAATCAGGCTTGCTGTTCTCTGGCCTGGTCATCTTGTGCCTTATTCAGTATTTGTGTCCTCAGAAACTCAACTCCACAGGAGTAAGGACAGTGAATAACCCTGGAACCCCAAGAGTTAAGGACCTAGGAGTGCAAAGTGATAGTGCTGGATCAAGACTGGGAGAAGGAGAGCACTAGTTGATCCTCTCAGTTTTCATCACCGACCCTTCTCACAAGTCCCTGTTCAAATCTCAACTTGTTATGAAGCAGTCCATGTCATGGCTTGTCTGGGCAGCCAAGTCCTTCAGTCAGACATTAGAAAGCTTAGGAGAGACCCTATCCCACTAGGTCAGGACCCATCAACTGATGCCCAGAAGGCCCTATGTATTCACTCCATCCCCCATCATCCATACACATATACGTATACTCATCATACACATATACTCATCTTTCTTCATAGCTACGTATGTACATATCCCCTTTCATCCCTACATACTCATCCCCCTTTACCCCCACATCGCCTTCATTTCTACATATGTACTCATATTCCTTCATCCCTACATATGTAATCAATCTCCTTTATTTCTACATACTGATCAACCTTCATCCCTACATATATACTCATCCTCCTTCATCCCTACATGTATACTCATCTTCCTTTATTTCTATATATGTACTCATCTTCCTTCATTTCTACATATTCATCTTCCTTCATCCTACATATATACTCACCCTCCTTCATCCCTACATATATACTCATCCTTCTCATCTCTAATGTATACTCATCTCCCTTCATTTCTATATATGTACTCATCCTTCATTGCTATGTATATACTGATCACCTTTCATTTCTCTCTCTATATAAACTTATCCTCCTTCATCCCTACATGTATACTCATCTTCCTTCATTTCTACACATGTACTTATCATCCTTCATACCTACATATGTACTCAACCTCCTTCATCCCTACATATATACTGATCTTCCTTCATATCTACATATATAACTCATCCTCCTTCATCCCTACATATATACTCATCATCCTTCATTTCTACATATGTACTCATCCTCCTTCATCCCTACATATATACTGATCACCCTTCATTCCTATATACATGCTCATCCTCCTTCATCCCTATATATAACTCATCCTCCTTCATCCCTACATGTATACCCATCTTTCTTCATCCCTACATATATACTGATCACCCTTCATTCATATATATATATACTCATCACCCTTCATTCTCATATATACATTCTCATATATACTCATCCTCCTTCATCCTTACATACACACTTATCTTCCTTCATCCCTACATGTATACCTATCTTCCTTCATTTCTACATAGGCACTCATCCTCCTTCATCCCTACATATGTATTCAATCCTCCTTGTCCCTACATGTTTACTCATCTTCCTTCATTTCTACATATGTACGCATCCTCCTTCATTCCTACATATATACTGATCACCCTTCACTCCTATATATATACTGATCCTCCTTTATCCCTACATATATACTCACCCTCCTTCATTCTACATACATACTCATACTCTTTCATCTCTACATACATACCCATCTTCCTTCAGTCCTACATACATAGTAATTACCTTTCACCCCTACATATATACTCATCCTCCTTCATCCCTACATACATACTCATCCTCTTTCATCTCTACATATATACTCATCTTCCTTCATTTCTACATATATACTCATCCTCCTTCACGCCAATTCATGAAGGCAGATGTTTTTGCCATAAACTCTGCTTGTAAAATCCTCAGTAATTAATCAAAATAATTGAAACTAAATGATTTCAGCAAAGGTTTGGGAGCATGATAAGCACTGTTTGGTAATTGGTTTCCTGTTTGGCCCCCAAATCTCTGAAGGTAGAAAATGACTTGAGGATTTTTCACATGCATGCTGAGAACCAGAACTCAAATGCTCACAATGTGCTGAACAGCGGAATCTGGTTAATAAGGGAATCAGTCAAAAAACCTTGCACTTTTTCTCTTTGTTCCAAATTCCACAATTTGCTTAGGAGAAGGGAGGCTGATGGAAGGAGAGGTGAGTAGTCTGTGCAGCAGATTTAGAAAGCAAGTTAACTGCCTTTATTAGGGCTTTGAGTCAGTGTTTTAAATTACGGCTTTATCAGGGAAATCATGTGAAATGAATACTAATGAACATTTGCTGTTTTCACCAAGAGAGCTGGAAAATACCATGGTTCTTTCTCCTCCCGCCGTGTCTTTTACTATCACCAAAGCCTCCCTAAAAGTTGGCATGACAGAAGGTATTTAGGACATGCCACTACATTAAAAACAAAGTGGGCCTTTTGAATAATGCAGGAGAAGGTATTGCAAGATTCCATTTTCTAAATTAACACATTCTGGAGGGTTCCTGACTTTTGCTAGGAATGGCCCAAAATATAACAAGACTTAATTTGGGACCAGCTCTGGTTATCATTGAAGCTGCAGTGGACCCCTGTCTACATACTAATTACCCTATGAGGCCCATTTCAAGGCAAACATTAGGATTCTTCCGAGTAGAAGAAATCAGGCACCAAGTATGCTCCCCCAGGGCACACCTTCGAGGCGTGTCTCCTAGGTCACAAAGCCCTGGGAGGCAGAGGCGCCAGCTCCAATTCTGGCCTCAAGGGGTGGGTGACTGCAAGAGGTGTAAGGAGGTCATATATCACCTCTCTGGACCTCACCTTTGCTCTATGTACAATGAGAGGGTTAAGTAACCAGGTTAAGTGGTTCTCTAACCTTAGTGCACACAACAATAATTTGGGGAATCTTTTTAATGCAATTTCCTAGTACCTACTTCCTGAGTGAGGTCCCAGAATCTATATTTTAACAAGACTCTGTTCATCCTGATGCAGAGATGACAGGCAGATAAGCTCATTTCTCAAGGCCCTTCCAGCTCTGGTATTTTGAGATCCTCTGATCTGTGTGCAGATGTGGCAGAGCCTCGGCTATGTTCCCATCATACTACCTTGTTTCTTGGAGACCCGCAACTAAGGGGCATTTCCCAGCTCCTTGAATCCAGGACTACTTCTAGCCAGTAAAATATGGACCAAAATAGGCTGGGCGCAGTGGCTCACACCTGTAATCCCAAAGTAATCCCGGCACTTTGGGAGGCCAAGGCAGGCGGATCATGAGGTCAGGAGATCGAGACCATCCTGCCTAACACGGTGAAACCCCGTCTCTTCTAAAAATACAAAAAAAAAAAAAAATTAGCCGGGCGTGGTGGTGGGGGCCTGTAGTCCCAGCTGCTTGGGAGGCTGAGGCAGGAGAATGGCCTGACCCCAGGAGGCGGAGGTTGCAGTGAGCCGAGATCATGCCAATGCACTCCAGCCTGGGCGACAGAGCGAGACTCCGTCTCAAAAAAAAAAAAAAAAACCAAAATGATGTGTGCCACTTCAGATGCAGTCCAAAACATCCGATGTGATCCCCCACCCATACTCTCTTCTCTCTCTTTGGCCACCAGAACACAGGTGACCCAGCACAGGACTCCAAGAAGGATCGGGGGCAGCAGAGACTAGGCAGAAGGAACGTGGACCCCGGAGTCACTGCCTGGAGGAGGTCATCAACCTATCCTATCTGCATGAGACTTTGAGTGGGTGAGAGACGAATCCTATTATGTTAAGCTACCAGATTTTGTGGTTGTCTTCTGTCTGCTTTAAATATAAAACTATTTAATCAGAAGTAATAATGTAATACATTTTATAAATTCAAAGACAGTGACCAATGCAAAGCACAGATCATGCTAGCTATTATGGTTATCTATTGCTGTGTAACAAATCTCCCCAGAATGTTAGGCTTTAACCATGACAATCATATTATGGGTTGGAAATTCAGGAAGAGTTGGCTGGGCAGTTGTGGCTTAGGGTGTGTCATGGGGTTACAATCAGACAATGGCTGAAGCTGAAACGGCAGGGGCACTGGAGCAGCTGGGGGCTGTCTGGGCACCTTTCTCCTTGTAGTCTCATGTCTCTGGGTGGTCTCTCCATCTGGGCTAGTTTGGGCTCCCTCATAGCACACTGGCCTTAAGACAAATGGACCATTCATGGGCAGGTCAGGGTTCCAGAGCAAGTGTCCCAGCAAGCAGGTGGATGCTGCTTCAGAAGTCACACAGCATCAAAAGGGTCCAGACCTGAGGGAGGGGGGATTTAGAATCCAGCTCCTGAAGGGGGATTTCAGGTGTTTGGTCCTACAGGTAGGACAGCAAGTAACGATGAAGCCATCTTTGAAAAATACAATGTCACACTGACTATGAGAGCAGAACTAAAATTTTCAAAATTTTATTTCATCCTAAATGTATACTTTAACAGGGTTAGGTCCAGGCATGGTGGTTCACACCTGTAAACCCAACACTTTGGGAGGCCAAGGTGGGATCGCTTGAGGCCACGAGTTTGAGACCAGCCAGGGCAACACAGTGGGACTCCCATCTCTACACATTTTAAAAATAATAAATAAAAATAAAATAATAAAAATAATAATACAAAAATAAAAAAGTAAAAGGGTTAGGTATAGGTAGTATATTAGTTTGCCGGGGCTACACTAACAAAGTAGCACAAATTGGGTGGTTTAAAATGACAGAATTTCTTGCCTCAGTTCTAGAGGTTACAAGTCCAAACTCAAGGTGTCTACAGAGCCGTGCTCCCTCTAAAGCTTAGTGGGGAATCCCTTCTGGCTGCTTCCCAGCTTCCGGGGCTTTGCCAGCAATCTCCGTGCTCCTGGGCTTGCAGGTGAGCACTCCTGTCCCCGCCTGCACCTGGTGCTGTCCCTGAGTCTCTCCCTGTAGGCTGCCCTCTGCACACGTCCGTGTCTGCATCCACACTCCCCCTTTGTGAGAACACCAGTCATATGGGATTAGAGCCCACCTAAGTGCCCTCATTTTAACTTGGTCATGTAACCAATGAGAAGAATGATCTTCTCTTTCCAAAGAAGACCACACATTCTGAGGTCCTGTAGGTTACGACTTCAACAAAAATTTTTGTGGGGGAGTATCCAATCTAACCCATAATAAGTAATAACTCCTCACAAGCTGCAAGCAAAATATTACAGGTTGGCTAAAGCAATTCAGGAAATAAAGAGAAGCAAGGAAAGGGGAAGATAATTAGAATCCCTGAAGTGTTTTCTTAGTCTTGCATTTGGATTCTCCTGTGAAGGAAGGGCTCATTCAGGTACTGCTATAACAATGTTTTCATTCAGGTCAGAAAAATACGGGTGAGCAATATATATCTGGGGCTCTCTTTGAGGCATAAGGAATTCCCCAAGCATTTTAAGATGATTCCTCCTTTACCATAACTATCCTGGTATATATGGCGTGAAGGAGTGCGGTGGTCCGAACTACCTCTTGGCTTTGCCTCTAACTAAACCAGGAACTAAAACTCAATGCTCCACCATCATCACTGTGTTGAACGTTCTTTCCTGTTAACTTAGGGGAAGCCTTGAAGGGTGTTCACACGCTCACCTCTCACACTTTAATTTCAGTTCCTGGGGTCGCTGGAGGACTCTGCTGAATGAAAACTGAAGCTGGGACACAGGAAGGGAAAGAAGGAACCTTAAATTCACTCCTGTTTGACAAATGCAAACAGGAGTGAATTTAAGGTTGGAAATAGATTCAGGGGGTCGGAGACATTTTTTGCTTCTATGCTCTGTTTCCCTCAAATTAAATGAATCTTATCAACGAAGTTCCGAACCTTAAGACCGCCCCTGAATTAGCCCTACCTTCTTTAAATCCCAAATGCAAGCTGTATCTGAAAATACATGTTCTGTCTGTTTTCACCTCAAATTCAAGTTCAAGTAACAACTTAAAAGGAGCTGCACGGATTCCCATAGAACAGCATGCACGCCTGGCACTCAAAGTTCATGGAGGAGGGGATCTTTCCTTTTACCCAGGGAGGTTGTGTGAAAGCAGGAAGGAGCCTCCTGAAGGTCCCTAGAACAAACTCCTAGGAGAAGAACACGGCTCAAGGGTTCAGAGGCACTGCAGGCAGTAGCCTGGTTTGCATCGGGATCTGTGTCCTCAGAGAGGTTAAGTTACTTTCAGAGGCACAGTTTCCATGTCTGTAAAATGAGGATATTAGTTCCTATGGTTCTAATGGGACTGATGAAGAGAACATGGCTAGGATATGAGCATCTGGCACATGGCAATGGTGCCAATATTCCCTGCAGCAATCCTTGGCCTGAACTCCTCAGAGCCATAGGAGAGAGAAAACCTTGAAGCTCCTGTGAGTGTCTCTTGCCCAGGTCCTAGGTTTACAGCGTGGGACTCCGATATGGACCTCATGCTAATGACAGAATAGGGCCTGAACTCCTGTGGTTGAGAGTAGGGTTTTGCTGAAACAGATGGACATTCCTGGGGCCAAAAATCTGGGGAAGAGGTTGGCTCTTAGAGACGAAATAGGAAAGCTGGAAGGTGGGCCACGGTTACATGGGAGACGGGACACTCTGTCTGCATCTTTCCTTTGGGTCTAGACACAGTGGAGTTTAGACATTCCTGAGAGCAGCCAGCAGGGCAAGGGGAGAGCGAGCAAGCAGAGCGGGTGGGTGGCCAGGCTGAGCAGGGAGGAGGTGTTGGCCATTCCAAGCTTGGCACAAGAACCCTGAGATTTATAAGCAACACCGCCTACTTACTGTGACTCTATTTTCCTCCTGTCATTCTCAGCTCTCAGTAAAGTCTTATTTAAAATTCTTCAGTTGTCCCAGCTGTGCAACAATAAATTAAGCAAAAACCATTTTCCTGCTTAGCCGAGTGTCAAGGGGACCTGAGGCCAGGATGGAAGTCACACATATGATGAGAGAGGACCCTCAGGAGCAAGGTCAACCTCATGGGCTGAGGCAACCACACCCAGACACCCCTCTCCATGTGGGCGCCTCCCCACGGCCAACCTGCTGGGCCTGAACTTGCTGAGGAAGATGGTAGGTTCCTTTACAGCCATGGTTTCTGTTTGGAAAGAACTGAATTTTGGCTCGGTCTCTTACAAATATACTGACCTTTAGAAAAAGTTAAACCTCCATCTATAAAACTGAAGCTGCTTCTGAACATCTCCCCTCCTCCCTAATACTGGTCCCTCCCGCCACCTCCCCAAAAGCATGCACTGTCGTGAGTATGGTGGATAGCCCTCCAGAACTTTTTATATGAAAAATCTATGCACCATATGGCATTGTTTTATTTACATTTTAAGAACATAAATGACAACAGAGTCTATGCATCAATCTGCAATTTGCTATTCCACCTCAGCAATATCCATTGCTATCAATCTCTTGCATCCTTATCATTGTAGCCTAATGTTCACCCAAAGGTCCACATAAGAGTTTATTTAGTCCTTTCCTAACTGATGGTCTTTATGTCCATTCCAAATTTTCACTATCACAAACCAGAAGGCAATGATTCCCTGTGCATCTGACTACTCCGAGGATGTGATAGGTTTTCTAGGCTCCAGGATATCTAGTTCACTTTGGAATTTCTGGGTCAAGGTAATGCTCAGTTGCAGGCTGTGCTGCATAACCTTATATTCCTCCAGCAGCAGTTCATGAAGTTGCTTTGGCTTCATGTCCTCACTTGCTTGGATTTTTTTTTTTTTTTTTTTTTTTAAAGAGACAGAGTTTTCCTCTTGTTGCCCAGGCTGGAGTGTAGTGGTATGATCTTGGCTCACTGCAACCTCCACCTTCTGGGTTCAAGTGATTCTCCTGCCTCAGCCTCCTGAGTAGCTGGGATTACAGGCGTGCGCCGCCACACCCAGCTAATTTTTGTGTTTAGTAGAGACAGGGTTTCACCATATTGGCCAGGCTGATCTCAAACTCCTGACCTCAGGTGATCTGCCCACCTTGGCCTCCCAAAGTGCTGGAATTACAGGCGTGCGCCACCACACCCAGCTAATTTTTGTGTTTAGCTGAGACAGGATTTCACCATGTTGGTCACAGCGATCTCAAACTCCTGACCTCAGGTGATCCACCCACCTTGGCCTCCCAAAGTGCTGGGATTACAGGCGTGCGCCACCACGTCCGGCCCTTGCATAGTATTATTTTTGCCAGTCGAATAAGTGGAAAACATGAACCAATGTTTTATCATATACTTCCCTGCTTAGTAGCAAGACTGGTCATCTTTCACGTTTAGTAGCTGTTTGTACTTGAGTGGGTATAAACTGTGTGTCCACATCCTTTGCCCATTTTCTCACTGAACCATCATAGTCATTAACTTTAATTGATCGATGGGTGCTCTGTACATATTCTGGATACTGTGTCTTGATCTCACATATTCTAAATGTTTTCTCTCAATCTGTTATTCGCCTTCTAACTTTGCCTAAAGTGATGTTTTGTTAAACGGATGTTTTAAATTTGAATGTAGTCAAACTTATCAATCTGTTTGCAGAAATCAAGATTTTCTAAACTAAATGTGAGAACAATAAACTAGCATGTGGAATTTAGCAGCTGTGTGGCCCAGGGCAAAGTACTTAATCTTTCTGGGCTTGTGGATGTTAACCATGGCTGCCTGTGGCCCCAGAGCAGCAGAAGGCATCTCACAGAAGTCTTCCCCAGCACTACTGTCCCTCCCCAAGACCCTGCAAGTCTCTGCACTGGGAGCTGCTCAAGAGCAGCGTTACATACTCACGATCACCTGAGCCCATCACAGCGGAAGCTGGAGCTCCCGAGAGAGCTGACCGCGTGCATCTCCTCCCGACTCCGCATTTAGTGCTGCTATGCTGGCAGCTGGAGACTGGCCATGTGGGAGCATTTATACCACAGAAATAGGCAAACATTACCAACCAAGGCTCTCTCCCCTGGGGAGCCTGTTGTTAGAGCTTTACCAGCACAACACCAACCTATAGTGTCCGAGGCACAGCATCTGCCTGCATGGCCTTCAGCTCAAAGCTGCTGTTCCTGCTGACGGACAACTCTAGTTAGAAAATTCTTTCTTATAGCGACCCGAGATCTACCTCTGGTCACACAGGTGCTGGTTCTGCCTTCTGGGACAGCAATTAACAAGCTGTTTCTGTGAGAGGCTTGCTGGGCCATCCACTCTCTCTCTGCATCTGTTCAACTGTGCTATGTATTCTATTTTGCTTTCATTCTTCCACCATCTGAAAACATAAAAACATTTTCATTTTCTTCTTAAGGACTGCACATATGCAGGTGACAGTCTCGGGCCCACCGGCTGTAGTTTGTCAACTACTCAAGAACAATGGAGGCCACGGAACCCCAGCTGTGCTGTGACCTGCACAGTCAGCCTCCCACATCCGAAGACGGTTATCACGTGCTCCCTGGGTGTTTCCTTCCCAAGCCTAGGGTCCTGCCAGTGTTGCTCTTAAAGTCAATTCCAAATAAAGGTGATTTAGTAATGCTCAGAGAATCCACTTCACTGGGCCTCTGGAGCTGTGGTGGGCATTGATGCTACAGGTACAGTTGATGGCAAAAAATGGACATAGGAAGCTGACCCGAGGTCAGTCAGGTGCTCTGGCCAACTCAGGAGTGTCACGGGATCTGGAAGAAAGCAGGGGATGGGGTACTGTCCACTTGCTGACTGAGTAATCCGGGGGAAGACACTTAACATTTCTGCACCTCTGGTAGAATAAAGATGGCTGTAAACTCTCTGCACCACCCATTGAGAGCTGTGGTTTCTTTTGCTGCATTGCCTTGAATCTGAGCAAGCTGTCTCTGCTCGATCAATAGAATCTGAAAGAAGTGATGCTGTGCCAGTTTGCAGGCCCAGGTCTTAAGAGACTGGCAACTTCCATGTCCTGTTTTGGAGGACCTGCCCTTAGGTCTCAGCTGCCATGCTGTGGGAGAGCCCAACTAGCACCGTGGAGGAGCACAGGTGGAGTGGAACCAACAGCCCTGACTGAACTCGCGCTGGCAGCCAGCACTACCTTGTCAGTCATGTGAGAGGACATCTTGGAAGGGGGTCCCCTCTGAATGCTCCGCAGCATGTCAGGGGCCATCTAAGTAGGAAATCCTCTAGCCCCAGGCATCCGCTCCAGCTGTGGCTGCAAGGAGTAGGGAAAAGCTGTCCCTGCTGAGCCTTGTCCTAATTTCAGATTTGTGATCAAAACAAATGACTGTGGCCACTTCACATCAAGAAGCTTTGAAGTGCTTTCTTTTGTAGCAATAGAATCTCAGAACCCTCCCTCCTTGGGCTTTTGTGAGGATTAAATGACACGATGTATATAATACACCCTGCATATAAAAAGTGCTCAGTGAATGGCAATTATCAGCATTCGGAAAAAATAAAGCTGCTTGAGTTCCCCTCCCAGTCCAGGAACAAAGTGTTACCTCCTATCTGAGGGGTTTTGCTCCTCAGGCCCAGCTTTCTACAGAGGTGGATGGTTTTTCACTGTCTCTACATTAAATGAGATCAAATGAAAGGTGCTTATGAGCAAGAGCATGGCACACGGTCCTTGTGTAGAAACGTTAGCTCGATCCCCTGCACAATCCCTTCCTCTCAGGAACCCAGAATCTTTCATAAAAACCATCTTGTCTTACACCTCCACCCCCAACCCACCCTCTAGCCCACAGTGTCACCACTGCACCCAGTCCCCAGTGTCTCCTAAAACTAACAGGCAATTTTATTCCAGTTCCTTTGTGTCCTGCTTGATCATGGGGACAGTCACTGCCAGCACAGAAAACCTTATGTTTCAGGGATGTATGCCTCGTACATGAGGGACCAAACCTGTTAGCTATGCCAACTGTGCCAAGAAAAGAAAGATCCACATTTGGAAATACTTTGGGATCCCCAAAAGGTCTCTAGCCTCAAAAACGTGGTCTTCCAAAGGCATGAAAGACTAATCTGTGAAGCTGCATTAAGGTCCAGCCTGTGTGGAAAAGGAAGATTTTTAAGGTAATCACTTTCACTCATAAATGAAAAAAGCAAAACCGTGACTTTCTTTCAGCATCCAAGATGGAAACAGAATGCTGGATTGGTGAAAAGAAAATGCACCATGATTTATTAACACCAGCAGGCCCGGGAAGACGTGGGGCCAGACCTCTTCACTCAGCTGTTAAGAAGGTGGAAGTCATTACTAGCACAGCATAACAAACAATTGTGTTTTCAAGTCCTACTGGGCCCCTTATATGATTACCCAACCCACTGACTCAAATGATGGCATGCTCAAATTCAGGGCCAAATGATCGGGTGGCAGTTTGCTGAGGTGTGGATTTTCAAACAGGAGGCTGCAGTTCTCAGCTTGACATGGATTTTTTTTAAGTCCTATTATTTATTTATTTTTTTGAGAGACGGAGTCTCATTCTGCTGCCCATGCTGGGGTGCAGTGGTGCAATCTCGGCTCACTGCAACCTCCGCCTCTCAGGTTCTAGCAATTCTCCTGCCTCAACCTCCTGAGTAGCTGGGACTACAGGCGCGCCCCACCACGCCTGGCTAATTTTTTGTATTTTAGTAGGGACGGGGTTTCACCATGTTGCCCAGGCTGGTCTTAAACCCCTGAACTCAGGCAATCTACCTGCCTCGGCCTCCCAAAGTGCTAGGATTACAGGCGTGAGCCACAGCGCCCAGCTTATTTTTTTCTTAAATTGAGGAAGCGTTATGTGGAATATAAGGAGGCATTTATGAAACAAGGCAACAAACCAAAAACAATCTTTTTTTCTCTCTTCCCCTTTCAGGGAAGAGAATCTACCCTCCTTCTACCCACTGAATATATCAAAATGACTGGAGTTCTTGAAAATGTGCTCTTGGTTCAGAGACTTGGTTTGTAAGAGACAACCTTCAGGAGAGGACAACCTTGAGTGCTGTTTTGGGAGGTACCGGCGCCTGCTGCTCAGGCAGCAGGGTGACACTCACACCCTGCAGGGTGTCTGGTGTAGGAGGTTGTCACACCTACGAAGGATTCACAGAAACCACAGCCTCCTACCCCAACACTGGGCACTGGCTCAGGTTCTGATTCTCCGCTTGAATGTTTGCTTCCACAGGGGATAGGGAGCGAGGGGGCACGGGAAAGAGAAATGGATGGGGGAGGTACCATAAAAATACTCCAAAGAGATGAAATCAGAATTTGTTAAAAGTTCCCAGAGACCTCTTAGAAATGAAAATGGTGGAGGCCATCAACTCAGAGAAATTAAAAAAAAAAAAAAGTGCAAGTCAGCAAGCACAAAAGCCATTCTAGAACGGTGGCTCTATGTGCATCCCAAGTCATTCCATGAGTCCAAAGGATGCCCTTGGAGAGAGGTGGTAATGTGTGAAAAAGGGCTCTGAGGTTGCTGAGGCTCTACCGAGCCCAGCTTGGTATGATGTGGGGGAACTGCGGATTGCCAGATTGGTGATGAGAGGCTGAGGGTCTAGAGTCACCCAGACCACTGTTCTAACAGGCAGGAGAGGGTAGAGAGGGTTGCTCAACAGTGTCCACTTCAGGTGAAATTAAAAACAAATTCAGATGAGAAACTCTGAATGAGAAAAAAAAGTCCAGAGTCAGTGTGAATCCTTAGCTGCCTGCATCAGGAATGCAATTGATTTCAAACCCAAAGCAAGAGGCAGACCCCCTAATGTTCAACATCCAAAGAACTGCAGACCACAGACCACCCTGAGCTCTAGATTTCAAGAGAAACACAGAGTCTGGCAAATACTCAGAAAATGGTACACCAACAATGGGAGCGATACACACAAGGAAGATGATGAAGACTGTTTCCTTACTGGGAAGGTCAGGGAGGCCGGGAGATGTGGAAATGCTTACTGCAGATGGCTCCAGGAATGCAGGGAATCTGCACTAGGTGGTGCAGATAGGAAGCCCACCAGCCTCTGGGCATGGAGTACCCCAGTGCAAAGGCCGAGTCCGATAACTGGGTCGCTGTGAACGGGATGTGGGTGTGTAGAGGCTCAGGCCTCTCCCCACACCTTCGGGTGTTGCATGCGGCCCTGGGGTATGCAGCTGGACCTTCCAGGTAATCATCTACAGCCACAGACAACCTCAGCCATTTACCCCAGTGCTCAAAGTAAGTGGTCATGACCAGTGCATGTTGTCCCAGGGGAGGAAAGGGAGGGAATCCTTGCTCTAGGCAATACTTGGAGGAGGGAGAGTAGAGAGGAAGTGCCTGAGAGACAAACTATAGCTCCATCCTCCAGTGGGCACATGGAGATTCCTGGGCTGGAACTAAAGAAAGTGCTCAGGCACAGAAAAACAAGACACTTAACAGCCAGAGTGGCCGCAGCACATGCCAAGTCTCTGGTTCCTTTAATGGCTTCAGCCCAGGCTTTGGAGACCCACAGAAATAATTAGGCCAATCAAAAGTGGGGCAAACGGAAAAGCAGGGGCCGCCAGGCATCTCTCCAGCCTGGGTAATTACAACTGGCACTAGAACAAAAGGCCGGCCGGAGTAAACCAAGCAGGGACAGCCATAGATGGGGTTTTTCTCCAAAATCAATCTGCCTGGACTAGTTGAAAACAAGGGAAGGCTATTATCCGGGGAAGCACAGACCACCAACTCCTCCATCACCATCTCCTCCTCCTCCTCCTTCTCCTTCTCCTCCCTGTCCTCCTCCTCCTTCTCCTCCCTGTCCTCCTCCTCCTCCCCCTCCCTATCCTCCTCTTGGTCCCCCTCCTCCCCCTACTCCTTCTCTTTCTCCTCCTTGACTGGGCTTAATTCTCCCTGCCCTTTCACGACCTGGAAATCCCAGGACAGAAGGCCACCAGCCCATCAGAGGCACACAGCTGATCTGAAGGATGTGCTGCCTGTTCCTTAGCCACCTTGAGACGTGGAGAGCTGCAATTTTAACAGGCATAGAGCAGAGCGATTCTTCCCTTAGTCTGAGGAGGGGGAAGAAGGGTTTGAGGATGAGGAAGCGATGGAAAATGGGAAAGATCTGGAATTCACTCAGCAGGTGGTAGGGCTGTCACTTGTTTTCTATCCCACTTTCCCTCTCTAAGCTCTAAAAAACCTGGCCCTGAGAGGAGAGGGAATCAGAGTCCAAGGAGGGGCATGAGCAGAGGGTCTCCACCACCCACCTGGGGAAAGGGGCAGGGAGTAGGTGGCCTGAAACCCCGCTCTGCTGAAAGCAGGAGCTAAGAGCAGAGATCTGCCCCCACCAGAGGCCTCTAAGGAAGGGCAGATGAGGTTCAGATCTCCCTTTCAATAGCATCGTCTGTCTGGGCCCATGCATGCCAGGGTAAGAGCGGGCTGGGTGCCATGGAAGATGCTGTAATGGGTAAACGAGACTTACGATAGTCTGAAGAGCTCATATTCTGAAGAGCTCATCGGCTTTCTTTCCTTCTTTGCAGAAATGTGCACTGGTACCTGTTTCGTGATGGACATGACTCTACCAGATGACAATGACAATCAGCAGCATTACTTTCAACTGCCCACCTTTGATTGTCATTGGCTTCTAGCATGACAATGCCAGCCATATAATAGGTTCTCAATGCCTGCCCGTGGAGTCCCATCGACTGTCCTTCTATTGGGCTCATTCCCATCCCATGCATCCAGCTCGAACACATGGTCCTGAGTCTCAGTCCTCTCAGGCTCAGGGTGGAAATCAGCTCTGCTGACAAACTGCCTTGTTTTCATGAGACAGGACTACTTAGAGTATGGCAGGTCACGTACTAGGTAGAGCCTTCTGGAAGCACTGCCTGTGGCTCTGTTTCCTCTCTTCACCCCACTGTCCTTGCCATGAAAAAGCTCCTCATTGTGGTTCCTCAGGGTCCTTACTGTTGTTTCCCAGCCAGTCTGCCTGACAGAATTCAACTTCGACCACTTTCACTGGGCACTGACAGTGCGCTAGCATGTATGCCCTCTCCTACAAGCGTGGCATAGAAAAACAAACCAGTAAAATACTGGTACATCCCCAGGAAGCTCACAGTCCACTGCAGGAGAGACACACAAACATTTAAAATATAGTACAGTATGTGCTATAATCGACACACGCCTAAAAAGTGAGGAAAACACAAGTACAAAAACAATTAAACCTAACGGGAGTGGGCAGGAAATCCAGAGAGGGTGACATGTGAGCTGGGTTTTGATGGATGAATAGGAGTTCTACAGGGGAACAGGTGTGATCTGGCGATGGCAAGACATTCTCTGTGTGGGGAGCATCAGGGCAGAGGCAAAGTGGGGTGGAAGAGACATGGATGGATATGGGGACTGGCCCGGACACAGGTTCAAAGGCTCTGCACCACTCTACCAATCATGGACCTCATTCTGTGAGCAGGAAGGAGCCATACAAGATTAAATCTTTTTTGATATATAATTCACACACCATACAATTCACTCTTTTAAAGTGGACCACTCACTGGGTTTTAGTATTTTCAGCGTTATGCAACCATCTCCACATTCTAATTTTAGAACATTATCACCCCCAAGAGAAGCCCTGTGTCCATGAATAGCCACCCCTGTTTCCCAACACACTCCCACCTGCCCTCGGCAGCCATGCAGCTACTTTCTGTCTCCACAGATGTGCCTACTCTGGACAGTTCATGTCAATAAAACCATAGGGTGTGTGGTCTATTGAGTCTGGCCTCTTTCACTTAGCATGTTTTCAAGGTTCATCCATGTTTTCGCACACATTAATACCTCCTTATTTTCCTTGCCAAGTCACAGCCCATTGTATGGACATATCATATTTTGTTCACTAGCTGAGGGACATTTGGTTAGTTTCCACTTTTTGTCTATTATGAATAACATTTCTTCCTTTCATGTGGAAATACATGTTCATGTCTCTTGGGTACAGTCTGAGGAGGGGAAATGCTGAGTCCTATGGAAACTAGGTTTAACATTTTGAGGAACAGACAAACTGTTTCCCAAAGTGGCTGGAACAATTTACATTCTCACCAGCACTCCAATTTCTCCACATCCCCGCCGACACTTGAGAGTGCCTGTCTTTTTTATTATAGCCATCCTAGTGGGTGTGAAGTGCCATCTCACGGTGCTTCTGAGTTGTAGATCCTACTGAGTAATAACACTGAGCATCTATTCATGTGCCATTCACCAAAGATTCTTCAGCAAGAGAAGCAGCTGTTTTGTAATCAATCCCGGGGTGAGCTCAACAGGAGAGAAACTAGAGGATGCTGTAATAATTCGGGAAGAATTCTCGAGATTCTGAGCCACGGCCAAAGAGAATGGTAATAAGGGGAGACTCAGAAGCTCTTTCAGCGGCAGAGCCTGCAGGATGTCATGGAAGACTAGATGTGTGGCACAATGGAGAATGCGCGAGAAGAAAGAGGCAAGGAGGGCTCCAACGTTCCCAGTCGGAGCAAACAGGAAGATGCGGATGCCACAGACTGAGCTAGAGAAGCAGAGGGGAGTAGGGGGTGTGGAGGGAATGCTATGAGTCCAGTTTAGGACACGTGAAGTTGAGGTACCTGGGGAGACCTGTCTGGGTGGAAATGTCAAATAGGCCCCTGGAGAAGTAACTGTAGGGCTCCAGAGAGACCTAGAGATACATCTGTAGGGATTACCAATTGATTAAGAGGTGACAATTGAGTATCATGGGCTGCATTCAAATTAATACATTCTGCAATAAGTATCAGAAAGTTTTGGCAGCACCCTTTCAGTGCCAGTAGTGGAAATGGAAGGTAGATGAAAGTGATCTGAAGAGAGAATGAGAGTCAAGGAAGAGACGGGAGCAAATATAGATTGCATCCTGTCTCCATGAAAACCCTCCCCATTGCATCCATTATAAACATGGATGCCAAGGAGCACCAAGACCACTCGCATCCCTTCTGAGATGGATGCGGCACCCAAGCGGTAGAAGAGGTAGGTGAGCTTTCCTGCTGTGCAAGTGGCCCTGGCAATGGAAAGCCATCACCTGCCAAACAGCCAAGACGTCTGGCCCTCACCCTCCATGTCTCTACCTCCCCATTCCAACAACGAAGTTTACAATAGGGAAAACAAAAGGGGATCATGCTTCCAAACCATGTACTCCCTTTTAAAGAATTTCTGATGGGCACAGTCTTTGAGAAAAGAGGGCATGAGATCAAATGGACCCTAACTATGCAGTGGCAAATGGTGCATTTTTCAGTGGAAGGATGCCACTGGGGAAGGGGACACCGGGAAGTTGGGTTGTCCTAATCAGCTACAGCATCAGGTCTGAAGTGTCAACTGGACTAGAGAACCAAGACAAATCCCTCTGAACCCGGAGTGAGGTAACTTTCTCCCTGCCTCTCCAGATCATGCTCCAATCTCCTACATCCACTTCTGGGTTTAGGGAGGCTGCTCATAGAGACTGAATCAAAAGGTTCCCTTGAAAACAGGACACTACTTTAGTTTGGCCAACAGGTAGCCCCACGGAAAAGGAGAAGAGTTTCCAGCCATGTGGCCGTGGATTTGGCTGAGGCCCTCTACCAAGGCTCAGCTCATGTCATGTAGTGCTCTCCAGGAAGTTATCCTTTCCGGGGTCCTCACACCACTCCTCTGTTTAACTTTTCAGGTCCAAGGGCGATGACAGCTCTGTTCTCAGAGGGTGCGTCCCCATCACTTATCATGTTCTCCAAACCTTGCATGCTTGTTTGTTAAGTCTCAAATTGCCCTGTCTGTGTGGGTCATCTGCTTCCTGGTAGGACCCAAAGTGACCCAAACCCTGATATTCACTTTGCTCTTTAGGAAACTCGGTCGAGAGTTTTCTGAAGCACATGCAAGTAAATGAACATTTCCCCTAAAAATGTCCTTCTCCCTGGACAACTAAATGGTTCTTGAGCCACATGTAACTCTTTTTCAGATCCTGCTGTTCCTCCTGCTCTATCTGGATTTGACATCCCTGTACTGGGCCAAGCACAGTCTTAAGTGCTGTGGGTGCCACAGTAGGATGCAGTCTTGCCCTCAAAGAAATGTATCCAAGGGGCATATAGGCACATACCACTGTCACACCAGAGCCCCCACGAAGCCATCCCACTCCTGCACTTCAGCAATCCCACTGGAAAACTAGAACATCTTCTACCCACCTCCAACTTCATGGAAATGCTAAGAAATGAGAGGCAAGAACAATGCAGCTGCGCTAGGAAAGGAAGCAGAAACGTGAGGGGTGCTGGAAGGCCAGATTGGCTTTCAAAAGCTTCTAAATCACTGCTTTCAAATGCAGGAGGAGCAAATGTGTCTCCAAAACCACCTGAATGTGCGAGTCACTCTCAAGAAGGAAGAGTAAAGCTGGCCAACCAGCCCATAGACAAGGGGGCCTTGCAGGCAAAATCCTACAGTGGCTTAGCAGAATTCTAGGGCCTGGAAAACTCAAACAAAAGAATTCCCTAACCAGGAGGCTACTGTCTGAGAATGAGCATCTCTCCACCTGCTCCTGTGACCTGTATGTGGACAGAGGGGGCACAGCGTTCCTCATCTGCAGGGTGGTAATGCCACTCTCCTGGAGTTGCACGCAAGGATTAAATGAGATCACTTCAGGGAGGTGTCCACCGTGGCTGACTCAGAAAGGTAAAGTGAAGTGCAGTTTCCCTTTTCCTCCAAGGAAAGCCACTCCGTCGTTTAACCATATCCTCTCTTCAGGCAGTTTGGGAAGACCCAGCCTAAGTGCAAGTGCCTTAAAAGTAGTGAACGTTCCACCCTACCTTTTCGAAATTATCAACTCTACTTGAATTTTCCTATCAAAATATTAGGGGAAATGTCAATGACACTTCTGTCATCCAGGGAAGACGAGGTCCTTGAGTCCATTTCTATGTAACTTTGTTAACTGAATAGTGTTTGCATCTCACGGTAGCCATGCTCAGTCACTGCCTTCATTCAGAGGCTGGAAATGAAACTGACATTTCAACATGGAACAAGCACATATTCCCAGCGCTCCCGCTGGAGCCCTGATGTTCCTCATTTGCATCGCAGTAATTCTGACAATATTAAAAACAAGTTACACACAGGGAAAAAAAGAGTTGTTAAAAAGAAGAAGATGAGGTAATACTTGGTTATCTGGAAATACAAATTAGGAGAAAAAATCAGTGTAAGGTTGTTCTTGGAAGTATCTGCTTGTGAAACCACATTTTGCAAGGCATGAGGCAGAAGGGGATGCTCTGAAGGGCTCAAGGATGTCCTGGGAAGGCTGCCACTCACCTGCTTGCAGATATTGATCTAATAAGGCAATGCTCCCAGGACCTGCGGCCTAGGCACTCTCTGTCTTGGAGTACCAGCTGGAGACGAACCTTCCCCTGCTGCCTGTCTCCAATCATCACCCCAGTCACCATCCCAGAATTCTGGGCACAGCAAGACCTGGATGTGGACTCTGTATGACCAGAGTGGAGGAAAGTCAAATGGAAGGTTTGAGTGGAGCCTGACCACCAAACGGGCAGCCCCGGGGCCTGGAAGGGACTTGGCTCTGGGTGGAGAGAGGGAGCTGCCCGGCCAGGATGGCAGCAGCCACAGTGCTGGGGAGACCATGACGAGGATGGGGAAGATACTGGGGCAGTGAGGAGAGGGAACTGGGCAAGAGGCAAAACCAGTACATGTGAGGGGACAGCTAAAGCCACAATTCCACAAAGTTCTCTTTCATTACACCCGCTTGATGTGCAGGTTGGGGAAGCGGTTGGCCAAAACAGGAAGAAGATATGAGATCGGGGAGAGTTTCTAAGAGGAAGTATGAACAATTTGCAGGATCTGCACCGGCCCAGAGAGTGGTGCAAGAGAGTCCGGTCCCTGGAAAGGAGTCTAAGAATAGTCACCTGCCTGGAGCTGTGGCGGTCCCTGAGCAGCATTGCCTCAGTTTCCCAAACTTAACCACCATCATGGGTCTTAAGCAGAGATGAGCAGAGATTCCAAATATTACTTACAGCTCATGTAATCAGCATGGAGAACATCATGGCAGATACTAAAGTTATGACTATATCCTAAAAACCACAGATCTACAAGCTCACAGATACCACACGGGCTTTGTTTTTAAGATGCCTATTGTCTCAGTTTTTCTTAAGACCATGCAGAAATCAAATAATCCACTTCAGTGAGTGAAAATACCTATTTAATAACATCAAGGGAACACTTTTCAACTGAACTGGCAAGAAGGGAGAGTGTGGGGGAAGACACACACAGGGTTTTCTTTCTCAAGAGAATGCCTGGATGGAAAATAACCTATTTTACATGATTTAGCTCTGCTTTGAAAGGCAGAGACTGCTGCCAAATGCACTTTACTTCTCTGCTCTTGCCTAATAGTAGATATCTGAGGAGCGGGATGCCAGAAGTGGAACCCACAAGAGCTCTTGAAATTACCTTTGTGAATAAAGACAAAAGTTCAAAAAGTCAAAAGAGCTGGCTCGAGCTCAGAAAAGAGAGAACAAATGTGGCAGCAAAAGAAGGCACTGAGGAAGTCTGAGTGTGTGCTATTGTGGATCGTGAGTGCCCCGAGAGAAGCAGAGATAGGAGACGGAAGGGGTCTGCACCACACACTCCATTTATCAGCTTCCCCAAGTCCCGACCACCGCATTCAGCTCTGTACCATTTTTGCCACTTTTAAGATCCTTTGAAACTATCACTTTAATCACGGCATGTGTTTCTTGAAAGGCTCCTGTGATTCCGATCTTGCTGACCAAGGCACCATGTGTTCGTCTACACACATGCACCATGCTGACATACAATGAAAAACAAAGTTGTATTTGTATTCTGATTATTTAGCAGCTCAGTTTGGTTATGAAAGACAGAGTGAGCCAACTGAACTGCGATCCTACAAAGAGCGACCTAATACTGCACAAATGTTTGAATACAACTTAGCAGTTGTTTGTGATGGGCAAACTGAATTCCAGAAATTATTAACTTAGCCAAAGTAAAAAACAGAGCTAAAAAGAAGAGTTGTTCAATAGGCACACACGATTTCAGTTTTGCAAGATGAAAAGGTTCTAGAAATCTGTTGCACAACAACATGCATATAATTAACACTGCTGTATTGTGCACTTAAAAATGGTTAAGATGGTAAACTGTATGTTGTTTTACCATGATTAAAAACATAGTAAAATTACCTTTTTAAATATAAGAAATGCATTATTCATTCCATGCCCTGCACTTGGCCACAACCACAGCAGACTGCACTAATTAAATGGAATTTCCTGTCACAAAGAAAGAGAGAGAAAGCTAAATGGGTTACTCTGTTTTAAAGATGTGCTTCGAAACGGAAGCAGAACAACTAAGGGGAGAAATACAGGATTGGAGAACTGAACTGGCTTGATTTCTGTGGAACAATACGCTATGCTAATACTTGGACATCTTAGCACTTTTACTTTACAATTCTTAACATGGTAACCTTTCAGACATGTGATCCGGAGCTACCCGGGTGACCATCCTGAAGCAGGCCAGAAGCTGGTGATGTCCATTTCTTCCTTATCTTATGTTAGACTCCAAACCCCCACCCCCTCTCCAATCCTTCTCTGCTCAGGCTATCTGCAGGGAGTAAGATGTACGTATTGCATCATTTTGCAGTTATCTGATGGCATTACCATAATTAGGCATTATGTTTTGTTTTGTTTCTAACTTGCTTATAGAATTTTAGATTAACATGTGAGTAGGCTCCCAGTCCGGGACATCTAGTTTCTGTTAACTGGTGCCTCTGTGTTAGTTTCCTAGGCCTGCCCTAACAAAGGACCACAAATGGGGTGGTTGAAAACAACAACTTGTCATCACATAGTTCTGGGGGCTGGCAGTCCTACCTCAGAACGTTGGCAGGGCTGGTTCCTTCTAAGGAGTCTGAGGATGAATCTGCTCCATGCCTCTGTCCTAGTTTCTGGCAGGTTCCTTGGCTTGTAGACGCTTCACTCCACTCCTCTGTCTTTACAGGGCCTTACAAGGACACCAGTCCTATCAGATTAGGTTCTCTATGCTACTCTAGTATGGCCTCATCTTAATTAATTACATCTAAAACGATCTCATTTCCAAAAAGGTCAAGTTCTGAGTCACCGGGACGCTATGGTTTGAACGTTTGTCCTCTTCAAAATTCAAGTTGAGATTTAATTGCCATTGTAAGAGTGTTGAGAGGTGGGGACTTTAAGAAGCAATTTAGGCCATAAGGGCTCCTCCACCTTCATGGGTGGGTTTAGCACCTTTAAAAAAGGGCTCCCGGGAGTGGGCTCTTGCCCTCTCTTGCCACGCGATGCCTTTTGCCATGTTATGTATGACACAGTAAAAAGACCATATCAGATGCAGCCGAATGGACTTCCTGCCTCCAGCACTGTTAGAAATAAACTTATTTTCTCTATAAATTACCCAGTCTGTGGTCTTGTTATTGCAAAACCCAAAATGAACTAAGACAGGGACACAGCACGGCAACATATCCTTTGCGGGGAGCACAGCCTCTCAAAAGATGAACCCAGACCAGCAGCATCCGCATCACCTGGGAATCTGTTAAAAATGGAAATTCTGGCCAGACGCTGTGGCTCACACCTGTAATTCCAGCAACTTGGGAGACCAAGGTGAGAGGACTGCATAAGCCCAGGAGGTCGAGACCAGCCTGGGCAACAAAGTGACACTCTGAAGCTACAAAAAATACAAAATAGCTGAGTGTGGCGCTACACACCTGTAATCCCAGCTACTCAGGAGGCAGAAGAGGGAGAATCACTCAAGCCTGGGAGTTCAAGGCTGCAGTGAGCTATGAATGTGCCACTGCATTTCAGCCTGGGTGACAGAATGGGACCCTGTCTCAAGAAAAAAAATAAAAAGTCAATTCTGAGCTGGGCCCAGTGGCTCATGCCCCAGTCCCACCTAATCAAGAGACTGAGGAGAGAGAAGCACTTGAGTGCAGGAGCTTGAGGCCAGCCTGGGTAACATAGGGACACCCTGTTTCTAGGAAAAATAAAATTAAATAAAAATGCAAACGCCTAGGTCCCACCCCAAACCCACTGAATACAAAACTCCAGAAGCTTGCCAAATAGTCAAAGAAGCCCTTTAGGCAATTCTGATGCATGCTAAAGTTTAAGAGCCACTGTTTTAAATTAAACTGTATACTTAAAAAAAATCATTTTTATAATGCTAAGGGTGCATCCTGCCCTTCCCATAGAATCACTAACCCCTTGAGGCAGTCTTTCCATGTTACTTCTCCTACAGTAGCAATCAACTTATTGCTTACATAAAACAGACTAGAATTTGGAAGTCTGTGCAAGACACACAATCTTCAGATGCTTTATTTTGTCTGTTCATGAATACTATGAACTGACTGCCAATATTAAAAAATCTCGATTACAGACTTTTCCTGAAAAAACTGGAAGAGCTGACAACACTGAATCCAAAATTACACACAACCACAATCAACTGATTGGTGGCTGTCCCTTTGGGGTGGGGCCTCAGTGCTCCAGTGGGCCACAGTCTCCACAGCTGGCGTCCCTGACACTGAGGCTTCAGGGAGGCCAACCATCCTCATTTATATTGTATGCCTATCCCCTAAGGGCACTTGGGTTTGAACAATGGCTGGGCAGAGGACAGCTAGACAGAAAAAGGCATAACTATCCGCAGACCAAAATACTTAGCTGTTTCTGAGCAGCCAGTTTAGGAATGGAAAGCTAGAAGCCAGGGCTGCTGATGAACAATGCCACATACTTTAGAAATAGCATCGACTTTTAAGTTCTGTGAGTTTGGCTTTGCCCTTCACTAGATAACAAGGCAAGTTATGAAACGATCCAAGCGCTGGGGATAAAAGTTTTGTAGTGGCTTGCCCATGTGACGCCGTGTGGGTGAGCTGCAACACAGTAAGAAGAAATTCTGGTATCAGCACGACTTCATTAGAGAACAATGGGACATGGAGGACATGAAATCTGAAATCGTGATTTTAAGAAATCACATTTGCCTCCTTCAGGTGTATGCTATGCTGAGCTGTAATGACAGATCCTCTGTGAAATGATTCTCCAGTGAAGCAGGTGGGGGAAAAAAAACACATGACTTTAAAGCTACTTTCAGGCTTGCAAAAATGTTAAAGGGCAGATCCTGGACTGGGATTTGATAACTGCACCTTTAATGCAGATCCCAAATAGTTTCTGTACAAAGGGCAGAAAAGACACCTTTTTGGGTCAGTGGCAGTGGTTCATGAAATATCAAGTGAAGGGGTAGTTTGGGATGTTTATTTCAGTGGGAAGGATAGGCCTGGAGTCTGGAGGAGAGAACTCACATATATATAGGTAGAGACAGGCATCAGGCTTCAACAAGGGGACTCGCTTCCTCAGTAACCCTCAGAGTAAATTCGACTTGCCATGAAGCTCATGTCAAAGCAGTAAATCCCAAAACTACATCCACTCAAAAATTACTGAGCCAGAAGATTCAGACCAACAACCACTATTACCCCATGGGGTTATATTCTGAACAAGTTCTTCATTTTGATTCTCTCCTTAACCACCACCGTACTTTAACATTCTTTTTTTTTTTGAGATGGAGTCTCGCTCTGCTGCCCAGGCTGGAGTGCAGTGGCCGGATCTCAGCTCACTGCAAGCTCCGCCTCCCGGGTTCACGCCATTCTCCTGCCTCAGCCTCCCGAGTAGCTGGGACTACAGGCGCCCACCATGTCGCCCGGCTAGTTTTTTGTATTTTTTTGTAGAGACGGGGTGTCACCGTGTTAGCCAGGATGGTCTTGATCTCCTGACCTCGTGATCCGCCCGTCTCGGCCTCCCAAAGTGCTGGGATTACAGGCTTGAGCCACCGCGCCCGGCCACTTCAACATTCTTAAGAAAGAAAAGTGGAAATGGAATCTGTCACTGATGACTAAAGCTTCTGTTAAAGACATTAGAATTTAGGATGGTAATTTTCTCAAAGGCAAAGATGACTGTTTCTCCTGGACAGATTTAATATTTTCAATAGTCTATCAAAAATGATAAAATATAACCTCCAAAACAAGTATAGCAAAAAGAAAAAAATTTACAACATACCTGTTCAAGGTAATGCAAATATATAAAACATGGGACAGACTTCCAAGACGCACTTTCTGTTTTTAGGTACCTAGTGCCACTGTATTGTCAGGGTTCTCCGGAGAAACACGTCGTACTGCGCATACGTGTCCTACGCATCACACGCATATATAGAAATTTGCTCACATTATTATGGAAGCTGGCAGGTCCCCAAATCTGCAAGGTGAGTCGGCAAGCTGGCGACTCAGGAGAGCTGATGGTGTAGTTCCAGCCCAAGCCAGCAGGCTCAAGACGCAGGAACTGCTGATGCTTCAGTTTAAGCCCAAAGGCAAGGAAAAGCTGGTGTCCCAGTTCAAAGTCATGTGAGGCAGGAAAAACGGTCTCCCACTCAGGGTCAGCCTTTCTGTTCTGTTCGGGCCTCCCACTGACTGGATGCAGCCACCCACACTCGGGAGTGTGTTCCGCTTTATTCAGTCTACCGATTCAAATGCTAATCTCACCCGAAAACATCCTCACAGACATAATTATCATTCTGACCGAATATCTGGGCTCCTCATGGTCCAGTCACGTTGACACACGAGGGGAACCATCACAACCCCTCAGATGCCTGGGTGGTGAAGAGGCAAAGACAGTCAGCTCCCAGGGGACACTAGAATTTATGAAGAGCAAATAACCAGGGACCTGTCTAGCCCTGTGAAGGAAGCGGCCAGCTCCTAAGGGCCTTCCCGCTCCCTCTATCTAAAAGCTGTTCCTAGTGAGCTCGCTCAGCTTTCATTTAGGGTCATCATGCAGTTAACAATGTAAAGCGGTATGCCAAGATGCAACTATTAGAAAGCCTACAACTGAAAAACAGTACGGGGCCCCACTGGTGGAGCAACTGGAATTTTCATCCATTGCTGCAGGAACTGTAAAACAGTCTGCTCACTTGAGAAGACAGCTTGGCAGTTTCTCATGAAGTTGAACACACATTTACTATACGATCCAGCAATCCCAAGACCTCTAGGTATTTACTAAAGACAAATAAAAACCTACGCTCACACACAAGTCTGGATGTGAATGTTTGTAGCAGTTTTACTCATGATTATCAAATACTAGAAACAACCCAAATGGGTGAATGGATTATAAAAAAATCCATACAACGAAGTATCAGTCAGTAATAAAAATGGACACACTCTTCATACACAGATCTCCAATGCATCACGCTGAGTGAAAGAAGCTAGTTTCAAACACTTGTATACTGTATGATTCTATTCACCGGACATTTTCAAAATGACAAAACAATAGCGATAAGGTGTAGCTCTGTGTCTCCACCCAAATCTCATGTCGGATGGTAATTTCCAATATTGGAAGAGGGGCCTGCTGGAAGGTGAATGAATCCCGGGGGTGAACGTCCCCCTTGCTAATCTCCTGATAGAGTTCTCAGGAGATCTGGTTGCCCGAAAGTGTGTAGCACTTCCTCCTTCTCTCTCTCTTCCTCCTGCCGGCCATGTGAGGATGGTGCTTGCTTTCCCTTTACCTTCTGCCATCATTATAAGTTTCCTGAGCCTCCCCAGCCATGCTTCCTGTACAGCCTGCAGAACCATGAGTCAATTAGACCTCTTTTCTTCATAAATCACCCAGTCTTGGGTCTGCCTTTACAGCAGTGTGACAACGGACTAATACAAACAGTGATGAAGATCAGTTCAGGGCTTGCCGGGGTTAGGTGGTAGAGGGTAGGCGTGACGGGGTAGTATTAATACAAGGGGTACTGGAGTATTTAGGAGTATGGGAACTGTTCTGAGTCCCAATTAGAGTGCTGGTTACATGATTTACATGTGTTAACTGTCATAGAATGACACAACCCTCCTCCAACACTATACTTGCTCTACTACAAATACAATTTTTACATAATCAAATGGTAAAAAGAAATAATTGTATGCCACCCAATTTAGGCATAGGGTAAATGCACCTAATGGGAACTATCTGTGAATTGGGGTCAGTCAACAGAAGTTGAATGCACAATATGTACAGGCCGACAGGCACAAGAGGGCCAGTGACTCACAGGCATTGCTCAAATATTTCAGTATGAAATGAGGATAAGTGACATTCTTGAGTCACTGGGCGCAACCTGGGAATTATTTGAAAAGGCAGAATAGTTGTGATCTGTTATGTTTCTTTTACCAGGCACTTTGTATTCACTGTCTTAAGGCAGGAAATGTAGGCTTAAAGACAAGAAAGGATTTGCCCTGGATTTTGATCCCAGTTCTGTCTGGTTCCCCAGCCCCCATCTTCACTCTAGGCTGCTGCCTCCCAGGAGCCATATAAAGCCACAGTGAGGATTATACCACGATTTGTCCCTTTTCCTCTGTTGTACCCTAAGCAAGTCCTTAATCTACTGGCCCCTTAAAGCTCTGTTCTTCCTTTAAAGCCAGAGTTCTCAGTTGCGAGGGTGTGGGGGTACAGGGGGAAGCAGGAGATTTTGCCTTCAGGGTACATGTGGCAATGTCTGGACATATTTTTAGTTGTCACAACATGGGGGAAGAGTGCTACTGGCATCCAGTAGGGAGAAGCCAGAGATGCTGCTAAACATTCTACAATGTTTAGGACAGCCTGAAGGAAGAGTGATTCAGTCCCAAATGTCACTTGTGCCAAGATTGAGAAATGCTGATTTGGAAGAGGCAAGGAAGGGAAGAAGGAAGGAGAGAGGAAGGGAAGAAAGGAGAAAAGGGAGGGAGGGAGGGAGGTAGGAAAGAAGAAAGAAAGGAAGGAGGGAGGGAGTGAGGAAGGAGGGAAGGGAGGAAGAAGGGAAGGAGGGAGGGAACATATTAATCTCATCTACAAACCAGCACAGAGTTAGGTATTTAAAAATTCTTATCTCATTTATCTCCCCATAAACCTTCTGAGATATTATTAACCCCATTTTATGGTTAAGAAATTTGTGGCTGAGATCCATACAGAAATGTGCCCAAATCCCAGTGGTGAGACAAGATGCTGTGGGGACTGCAGGCACCTGGGATTGCAAAGTCGAGGTGCCTGCAGGGTGGCGCCTGGGAGCTGGCCTGGCAGTTCTGCCAACCTTCTCCTGTGGTCTTAAAAATTTCTTCTTACCCCTAAGGTATCTGCAAAGAAGGAGGCTGTTGGATCGCAAAGAAGAGGACTGTTGGATGGGCAAAAGGGCGAATCTGAATTCAAGAGGCTGAATTCAATGGATGGAGCCTGTCTGTCATCACTAAGAGCCACCGAGGATGGGTATGTCCTCAAATCTTCTTTGGTTCCATCTGTCCCTCCTCCCTCAAGGCACTCACATCTGGCCTCCATCCCAAAAGCCTGGAGACAGGCAGATGTGTGCCCCAAGCTGGCTTCCTGTCCTCTCCCGCCAGTATGTGCTGCTGGACTCAGCCACAGGGAACGGGGCCCCACTCGGCACAGCAGGCAGGAAGCTGGGGACCGCCGGGGTGGGAGAGGGAAATGAGAAACACCACAGAAGAACCCGCCACAATCAGTTTCCCATAATAACATCCGATGGGCATGGCTTGCCTGAGAAAATCAGCAACTTGCTTTAAAAACAAGTCCTATTTCAGTGATTCTGGCTCAGTTTTATCTATTCATATAATTAGTGTTGACGGATTTAACAGTTAAAAATGGGGTTCATGCATTTAAGATAGAGGGAGGGGGAAGAGATGGGGGAAGAGATAAAGAGAACAGAGGAATAAAGGCAGAAAAAAAGAGGACAGGAATAGAGAGGGGAGAAGGACGTATGTTTGAAGCTTAACAGGAAACTCAGAA
The DNA here is from genome assembly GCF_000951035.1 of Colobus angolensis palliatus. Classification (NCBI taxonomy): domain Eukaryota; kingdom Metazoa; phylum Chordata; class Mammalia; order Primates; family Cercopithecidae; genus Colobus; species Colobus angolensis. The sequence goes on from NW_012115666.1 coordinate 321,404, forward strand.
TATAGACGTGCTCATGACAAAGATGAACCTCAGAAAGTGGTGAACCCCAAGACTGGGAGACCCTCTTGCAAACTGTGTGAAACCACAGTGATGGGAGCTGCTCTTTAGAGTTCGTTCTAGATCCCTGCGGCTGGGTTTTAGGTCAGGCAGCATGGCTCTCACACACCCCGTACAGGAGAACCAATTCCTGATCCATCTCTTGGGCTCTCTGTGGCGTGATCCAGCTGGAACGAAGCTGCGGCTGACGCCCACCCCACTCTCTCCCGCCCAGCCTGGCCCAGGCAGCACTCACAGTTCCAAGATCAGAATGACGTCTGTCTTGTTCTCATAGACCTCGTGCAGGGTGATGACATTGGGGTGCTGGATCTCCTTCAGGATGCTGACTTCCCGCTCGATGTCCTCGCGGCTCACGCCCCGCCGGCTGGACTTAGTCCTCCTTTTCTTGATGAATTTGGCGGCATACTGGAGGCCGGTGCTTTTCTCACGGCATTTCTTCACAACTGCAAACTGTCCGCTGAAAAGAGAACATGGAGGATTCTTTATCGTTCATTAAAAGAAAAAACAGGATTTGAATGAGGACGTGGCATGGTACAGAGCGGACAAGAGAACTGTGAATAGGAAAGTTCAAATTGTGGAAAAGTAACAAATTAGGTAGGGATGTTTCTTATCATCATCAGTTTCACCAAGCCTGTTTCTTTACAAACAATGCTGCAAGGAATATAAACTCTTAAAGTATATTTTATTGAAAGAGTGATCATGTCTCCATTTCTGTCCTCTCCTCCTTCCCTCCCACTTCAGGTCCTGGGACAGCAGCAAGGAGCTCTGTGATCTGACCTCACTTCCAGCAAGCTCTTTTCCTGCATGTCTAGTCTCTGAGCCTGGAAAACAAGGGATTGAGACCAGAGAATTGGTAAAAAAAAAAAAAAAA
>NW_012115666.1:322406-338933 GCF_000951035.1 Colobus angolensis palliatus
TATATATGAAGCCCTGCCTTCAACAACATATTTCTAGCACCAATATTAACCAATTTAAATACACAAACAGAAAAAGGTCTATTATTTTGTTCACAATTAAGCGACTGATGTTGGTCACTTCTCTGGCATTATCTCCCCTCTCCTCCCTTCTCAAGGTATTTCTACCCAGGGATCTTTGTGGTTCTGGGGAAGCCGATTCCACCCCTAACTGTAAATATGGATCACGTGACCTAGGCTGAGCCAATCAGTCCACCTCATTCTCCTGGTCACAATGACGGGCATGTGACCTAAGTAAGACCCTTTAGAGGATGCAGAGACACAGGTTTTCTGAGACTCTTTTCTCTTTCGAGTGTGACAGAACACCCAAAAGCCGCTGCCAACAATCTTGGGACCATGAGGAGAGTCACTCTTAGTTTGAAGACAACCACTGCAGAGGCAGAGCCAGTAAAAGGGAAGAAACCAGGTCTGCGGTGACACCATGGAGTCGCTGGATCAGCCCTGGCCTGAAACCATCTGCCTGTGATGTTTCAGCGACATAAGCCAATAAATTCCTTTTATGGCTCAAGTCAGTTTGATGGCTTTTCTACTTCTTGCAGAGGAAAGCACCCTAAATGCCACAGCAAATAACCAGATTCCCTTTCCCATGTATTAAAGACTGTAATAACAGAACTCGACTCAAAATAATAAGGGGTAGGCAGTAAGTGGGTGAGATGGTGAGAGGTACACAGGCCCCGCTGATAGTCAGTGGAACGCAATGCAAACCCTCCTGGACCCATGCTGGTGCCCTTCCTTCTTCCCTAGTGCCCACGGAAGGGTTGATCTGTCCATCGCAGGATCTGTGTTTCTTGGCACCTGCTGGAGTACTGCTATGTAAAGAATTATCACAGGTATTTTTAGCTGGCTTTATCCTCACGTGAAGACAAAAGCCAGAGAGTAAAGCAAATTAAGGATAATATTTTGATGTTAAAGAATGGATACTTTAAAATATTACTCATTTACTTTAGCAGTAGGAGGCCAGTGAATAAGACACGCAGAGAAAAGGATTATCTTTATAGCCGAGTCAATTTTTTTGCATGGCAGGCTGTTAATACCTGCTATCCCCCTGCAGCAGGATAGCTGAGAAGCTGAAGAATACATCACACTGGAATGCCAGCACCGACTGCCTGTAAACTCGCTACCTTAAACAGTTATGGGGTCTATGTAATGACTTTATTACAACCAAAATCCAATTTCTCTGAGGAGGAAAAACCTTCCCTCTACTGTGGGGTGGAGGGTGGAGAGATGGGGCATATGGAGAGAAGAGGGGAAACAGCCCGAATTCAAAACACAGTCAGCTGCTTCCTTTAGAGTCCAGGCCCCTCCTTACAAAGATATCATTGTGTCCCCACCAGGCAGATTCAAAAGGACCCAGGATAGGGAGACCCAGCCCAGCCCAGCCAACCAACAAGCAGCTGACAGTTCAGAGGCTGGGCCCGTTCATATCTCACACATGGCCATAGCAACTTGTCTCAGAGACTTACAACTCAAGGCAGACTCAGTAGTTTCAATCATAGTGCTTTAAAATTCAAAACCAAAAAGTCAAGAGAGAGACAGAGAGAGTAAAAAAAATACTTTGGGAGGCCGAGGTGGGTGGATCACAAGGTCAGGAGTTCAAGACCAGCTACTCAGGAGGCTGAGGCAGGAGAATTGCTTGAACCTGGGAGGTGGAGCTTGCAGTGAGCTGAGATCGTGCCACTGCACTCCAGCCTGGGTGACAGAGCAAGACTCCATCTCAGGGGGGCGGGTGGGCGGGGGGAAGAAAAAAGAAAATCCTTCTGACAGGAGAGTCACAAAAAATTTCAATGCAAGCTTAGATACAAAGACTCTTCCACATGTGTTTTCACCTCCAAATGTTCTATATTGGAAGTTTCTTCATTTTATTTATGGGAAGACGGTAAGTAAAGTCAGGTTAGCCCTGATGGCAGGATGAAGGCAGGTGCTGAATGTCATGTGCGCTCATGCCCAGGTGAACTGTGGCGCCTTAGTTTACAGTGAAACCTGGGGAATTTACTCTCTCACCTGACAATGGATCCCTCACTTACACTGCAGGGTCCCCACACAAAAAGTGCTGGCTGGTGAGGAGGGGGTAAGGGCTGGTGGGTAGGAAGGCTCTATGTGGATGCTGGGGTACTGGCTAATCCTGACTGCAAAGAGTAAAATGAGGGTCTAGAATGAGCTTGAGAAACTTGTTCTAGACCTATTGCAATGTCACCTCTTTTAAGATACCATTCCCTATTCTTCCCTGATACCCCTAACAATCTGTTCCCTTTCCTCCAATCTGCCATATCCCTGAGTCCAAAGAGCCCCCATACCCCTCAGGGGAACCTGCTGTTTTCTGCCCATTCTTGCCTTTCCCACCCTCCCAGACTGCCAATGCCTGGAGGACAAAGGGCTGCCAGGCTCGTCTTCGCATCTCCTGAGGCCCTGGGTGCAGACCTACTTCGCGTAGTCCATGCACAATGCACATATGCTGCGGCTGATGCCTGAATCTATAACCCTGTGAACCCGAGGAGTTAGACAAAGGGTTCTGCATAACAGTTCAACAGAGTTGTGTAGTGCTAGGAGCCAGCAGTGTAACCCAGGGTTTATTTAGGACTTAGCCACTCCAGGCCTCAGTTTTCTTATCTGTAGAGTGGGCATAATAAGTGCCTGCTTAGAGGGAAAAGGATGAAATGAGCCAATATGCATGAAGTGTTTAGAACAGCACCTGACCATAGGAAGTCTTTAATAACTTTTAGCTGTTATTAATCTGTGACAACTGAAGTTATTTTCATCAGCACACTGTTGCCTCCGTCTCGCAGTGATGCAGTATTACCCCGCAAGTACCTACCTCTCATGACCGCCAAAGAGAAAAGAGCCCTCATAGTACAAAAAAAAAAAAAAAAAACCCACAACAGGGCTGTACTGTGCTAACAATGTGTACAACTATTGCTAAATCCTCACTCTCTTCCTCCTTCTGCTGCTTGTCCCCACCCAGAGGGTGTGCTGTCACTTATAACTGCTCAGGCAGGCTGGCCCTGGCCTTGGGAGCTCAGAGTCACAAGTTGAGCCAAAGTGCCAGCAGCCAGGCCCACCTGGGGGCCTTTGGGGGCCTTTGTGTGTGCTGGGTAAGCCTGTCAGGCATTTCCATAGCACAGTCTCGTCAGGCAGTCGGCAAACGGTGAGGACAGACTCCTGGAGGAGCAACTCTTCCCTAGTCAGTCATTTGCTTTGTGAGGTCTAATTCCAGTTGGACTGTTGGTGAATTGCTGCTCTGATCCCTTCCTTCCTGGGCAGCTGGGCCTGGACCCGCTTTCCTCCCTGGATCAGGATTCCTTTCGGGGGACAGTTCCTCTTCACCCATCCTCTGCCTCCCCAAAGACAACAACAACTTAAAAAGCACAGCTTGTGTGTCTACTTTGCTGGTGAGGATTCCTAAATTGTGTGCCCGCAGAGGAATACCGGGATCCAGATTCAAGGGTGAGTTCAGACAGACCAGGGAGCAAAGCGACAGCACACAAAGCAGCAAGACTACTGCCGCAACCACGCTGGGGGCGCTTGTCCCTTCTGCCCCCTCCTCACACCCATGCACTGAGGCCAGTGAGTAATCAACAATGATACAGTTGGCTGCATTATTAATTAATTACCATTAATACAGCTAGGGCTGTTCAATGGATGGGGGAGGCAGTCTTTACTGGAAAACAGAAATTCTTTGTATGCTATGACATTTAATTTTGATAAAGCAGTACAAGTGATCCTTATTATTCATGGATTCTGTACTTGTTTTTTCACCTACTTAGTAACTTTTTTTTTTCTTTTCTTGAGACGGGGTCTCGATCTGTCATGCAGGCTGGAGTGTGGTGGTGCAATCACAGCTCACTGCATCCTCGACCTCCCAAGCTCGAGCAATCCTCCCACCTCGGCCTCCCGAGCAGCTGGAACTACAGGAGCATATCACCACATCCAGCTAATTTTCTTTTTTTTCTTTTCTTTGTTTTGTTTTGTTTTGGTTTGGTTTTTGGTTTTTTTTCCGCAGAGATGGAGTCTTGCTCTGTTGCCTAGGCTAGTCTCGAACTCTCGGGCTCAAAGCAGTCCTCCCACCCCAGCCACCCAAATTGGGGGCATTACAGGCACGAGTCACTGCAGCAGGCATAAAATTTATTTGTAACCTCCAAGTCAATATTTCTGGCACTTTCACAGTCACTTGTGGACGTGCACGGATCGTGGAAACTTGGAGAGGATTGTGGAAAATTGGAGAGGCGGCTGCACACGTTTCTAGCTGAAGTCAAACAGCTGCCTTCTTGCTTTGGCTCTCACACCATAAACGAGTGTACTTTCCGCAGTCCGTTTAGTGTCACATTTTTTATTGGTAATTTCACTGTATACAATGACCCCCAAGTATAGTACTGTGGTGCTGTCTAGTGTTTCTAAGCACAACAAAGCTGTGATGTGGCTCAGGGAGTGACTACGTGTGTTAGATAAGCTTCATTCAGGCATGCGTAATGTGCTGTTAGCCATGAGTTCAATGTTAATGAATCGTGTGTGTGTGTATGATGTCTTTAAACAGAAACACACATAAAAAAAGGTTATGCAAACATGACAAAAATGATTTGACCAGAGACTCACAAGAAGGTAACCCTGGGTTTCTCCTGGGAGCAATGGTTTAGAGTTTGCAGTGAATTTCTAGAGAACAACTCTCACACATAATGAAAGTCAACTATATGCCAACTTTTTTTTTCCAAAAAATGCACTAACATTCTCCATCATTTAATAACTGACAAAACAGTCTCTTGCATTACAGACAGATGTCAAATTAATTTTAATATTAAAAACTTTCCACTAAATGTAATAAACATTTATGAACTACTCATGGTCAGATACATACAAAGATAATGAGACACATTCTTCCTTTAATGAGTTTTATATTCAAAAACTTGATTCAAATGTAATCACCAATTTTATTAAAAAGAGGAAACGCATGGCTAAAAGGAGCAAGCTTCATAAAGAACAGGCTGACATCTAATTTCTCTGATTCACTAATATATCTAATCTGACTACTACCTCTGCAGTCACTGAAGAAACTGTAACCAGGATTACATCCAAGGCTCTTTACACATATTACTTTATTAATAATCATAACTCTATGAGATACACATCGTCATCTCTTCTGACCAAAGAGAAAATCAGGTCTCAGGGAGATTTTTAGAGACTGTCCCAAATCACCGAGTCAGTAAGCTGCATAACTAAGAAATGAACTCAAACTCAAGCGTATTTGCCTCCAAAGCTCCAGGTTCTGAGTCCCACCACTGTGTAGACCTTGTACACGTTATGCTTGTCATACAAGTCATCTCACTGTGAAGTTACAGCCAGACTCCAGCATCACTCTAGGAAAGTGCTTTGTGAGGGGAAAGCAAGGGCAGGGGTTTGTGGTTAAATCTGTTTGGGTCATGTTGCCTTCTCTTCTCAATTGAAGACTCACAAGGTGTTTTAATTAATGAAAATCTTTGCTTTAAGATGCTCTGAGGTGCCATGCAATAAAAGTACATCATGTTTGTGCACTCAGGAAGCATTCCAGTGACAATCAGAAAGAAACCCAAGTTGATTCTCAAGGTCAAGGCACAAGGATGGCAGCATTCCTATTTCTGTAGGTCTTCTACAGTTCCTGGTGCCTTAAAAAGAAACCTGTGTAACTTTTGTTTAATCCAGTCAGTTCTTACTGTCAACTTTATTTATAATTTGTGGGAGGCTCTGTTCACATGGGAGAATGAAGGTGTGGACATACAATGTCAGAGAAGATGTAACATTCAGAAGGGAAGGAAAAAGCATAATCTGACTGGATGTGACAATTAATGTCCGCCGCATGAGCTGGTGCCAAGCCCAGGGTCTAACCTTTTCATTGCTGGTCCTTGTCCAGACACACCATTAGAACAAGTTCTCACCCGGAGCAGGTGGGTGCGGGTCCAAAAACAAGTGACGAAAACAGCATCTCCTTTTTCATGTTTTTACTTTAAATATGCATCTAACCGATACATACGCCAGTTAAAAATTATTTATGGTAACTAGTATTACGATGAATTCCCTACATTAATGCTGGAAACAGATCTGGTTTAAATCTAACAGCTGATACGTTCCATCTTTCCGCTCCTCCCAAGTCTTTGCAATATGGTTTCTCATTAACACAAAATAATTTCTACTTTTGAACTCGTACCAAATCCCTGGCTCGGTTTCAGTGGTGGTTTATGGGTGATCTATTTTTGTAGAAGACTTTTGCTGCCAGAGTAGCAGGGGCAGCTTGAATTCTGCCAGAATGTTAGAATTACAGGTTGTAGGTAAGGGGTGAGGAACAGAAATGGTTTCTCAAGGATGAGGTAACATCTGATAATAATTCATGTTTACAGATAAGACCCTGAGGGTTTACAGACTAGGGGAGAGACAAGCATGAAATACTTCACTGTGGGAAGAGGAAAACAGGGGACTCAGTTGCTGTTGCAGAGAGGGTACAGTTAGGAGACCCCTGCCCACGCTGGCCTCCGAGGCTGTGCCTGAAGGCTGAGCGTGAGTCAGGAGTGGAAGAAGGTGTGTGTGTACGGACAGGGCTTCCTAGAGGAGGAACAGCGTGACAGAGGCAGGGAGGCATGGAAGAGCCTACTTCGTATTTCTAGAGGAAGAGAGGAGCGGCAGGGAGGTGTCGGGCCAGACACACACACAGGGCCCTGTGCAGATGAAGCGACGTCAGCCCCAGCTCCGCCACTAACTTGAGAAAGCAGGAGGCCTCTCTGAGCCTCAGTTTCCCATCTGTGCAAGGATGATGACAACATGAAATGAGGCCGTGCATGTGAGTGCACACTGTTTTCTCTAAACACATCAAGCACATGGAAAGGATGAAAATTACCAAGCTGTCTAAGCTTCGTGAACTTCTCAGAGAAGCCAAGAAGACAGGATTTCAGGAGCTGAAAAGCAGCACCAAACTTCCCCTTGACATTTTTCTATGCAACAAGTTTGAAATCTAAATGTTAAGTCTCTACATTTTATCCCCCCGTTGGAACTCAACAAAGCTATTTTCATTTCGGATGGAGACGTATTTGGTTTGCCCCCTTTGGTCCTCAAAGGCCCCTGCAGCTTTGCTTAGATGCTGAAGCTTTCAGCTGGAGGTAGGTGATGGGAAGCAGACAGCATCTTCCAAAGACGGACTCAGCCGTCTTTCTATCCCCCATGCTCTCTTGAGTGTGACCCTCCAGTCTCTCACCCTTGAATCTGAGCAGGCACCAGTGACTTGCCTAACACACAGAATGTGGCAGAAGTGATCCTGGAACTTCCACCTGAGTTCTTAGGAGCTTCCTCTTGGAAGCCAACCAGCACGCTGGGAGAAGCCCAGGCTGTGTGGAGAGGCTGTGTGCAGACGCTTCCGCCCGCAGCTCCAGCTGAGCTGACAGCAGCTGTGAGAGACTAGACACGTGCGTGAGCTGTCATGGACATCTGGGCCATCAAGTCTTCAGATGGCTATAGGTCTAGCCAACCTCTCAATGTGACCACCCGAGAGACTCAGGCAAAACCCTCTGAGCTGGGTCCGGGCAGCCCACAGAAGCATGAGAGTTAAGAGATCATCATAAACCGTTATTTTCAGCTACCACGTTTTGGAGTGGGTTGTTATGCAGCAGTGGGTCGGCAGAACAGCACTGAAGAATCTGGGATGGTGGGCTTAACAGATCACCCTAGAAGTCGTGCAGAGGAAGGACTTGACACAGAAGGTGACTAGGTCACAAGCAGCCTCACAGGAGAGCATGGGAAGGGAGTGAGGGTGTCCAGGCCACCCTGAACGTAGGCCCCGTCCCAGGCTCAGAAAAATGGGCCCTCTCATCCCATCAGCACGCATGGACTCACTTTTCAACTTCTCTGCTTCTCATCATGGCAACAATTTCCCACCTTTCAAGGAAAATTCTGCATCATTTAGGAAGGACCTCAACACAAACAACAAAACCCAAAGACCCTCACTGAGATGCCTTCAGTGTTCTGGCTGGGCAGGGCTTGTTGCTGGCCTCCAACTTTACCTTCCCCAGTCTCTGCAATGAAGCAGATCTCCACCCTGGGAAACACACAAATCCCAAATGCTATAAACGATCCAGTAAATACGGCTACCTAATCTTCCTCCTGCCTAGTCTGAATGCCCAGTGCGTATCTATACCGACTTCACCTTTGGCAGAACGCGTGTGAGGAGCAAACACTCTCTTCAGGAAGCACCTTCAGCGGAAACCCCTTCTTTGATCTTTTTTTTTTTTTTTTGAGGCGGAGTCTCGCTCTGTCACCCGGACTGGAGTGCAGTGGCCGGATCTCAGCTCACTGCAAGCTCCGCCTCCCGGGTTTATGCCATTCTCCTGCCTCAGCCTCCCGAGTAGCTGGGACTACAGGCGCCCGCCACCTCACCCGGCTAGTTTTTGTATTTTTTTTTTTTTAGTAGAGACGGGGTTTCACCGTGATAGTCAGGATGGTCTCGATCTCCTGACCTCGTGATCCGCCCGTCTCGGCCTCCCAAAGTGCTGGGATTACAGGCTTGAGCCACCGCGCCCGGCCCCTTCTTTGATCTTAACCCCAACAGGTTCACGGATTTCAGCACAGGACGAAGGCAAACCCAGTATGGGAACTCAGTACTTCAGCACCAAGTGGTACACAATTCCCTTGGAATGTAGACCACACTTGGAGTGGTTCTCTTTCTGCCCTTTGAGAAGCTACGAGGCAGAGGAAAGCAATACTTTTCACCGAAGAAAAGCAAAGCAGGTGATTTAAAAAAAATCATTATCATGAAAAAAAGTACAACCCTCCAAAAACTATTTTAAACTAATACAAGGGCTCAGTAAAATACGCGTGATCTGTAGAGCAAGTGGCTCAGGTTGCCACGGCACCAACAGGGAAAAGTGGAGTTTACTGAGGGGATAAACAGCAGTCCGTCACCCTGGGAACCAGAACAACACGCAGAGGCAGGAATGAGACGCAGAAAAAGAAGGGCGAACTGCACAATGGGCCAAGGAGAGCAGAGGAGAGGTGGGTCCCTTGGCGAAAGCATCCTCCCAAGGACAAGGTCCCCTGGAAGACTGCAGAGAAGAAGGTGGCATAACCGAGGAACCAAGGCCAGCGTGAGTCGGGCTCCACGCACTGGTTTGGTATTGCAAGTGGGAACAAAGAAACCAAATATGCTGAGTGTCAGGTAGCTCAAGATACCTCTTTATCATTAAGAAATTTGCAACTCAGAGCAGCTGAGGATTAAACGGAGGGGAGATTAGAAAGATAGCAGTGGGTGCCTTCATTCACTCCCCCTTTTCCCTACGATACCTCTTTGCAGCAGGAAGGTCCAAGATCCATCTAGAAGAATATTTCCCAAAGTGGGTCTTTGGTGCTCATATAAAGAGATGCTGCTTGGAGAAAGGGTGCCAAGGCCAAGCAAGTTTAAGCAAAGGTAGGTAAACAAAGTCACAACAGGGTGCTATATGCAGGACTCAGTCAACATGGCCCTTTCCACGAGGGGCAATAGCATTCGGCATTTCACATGGTTTGGGGTTGATGTTAACCACAAAACGTTTTTCCTTCCTTACATATTTTTAGTTACGAAGCATTCTGAAGTCCAGTTTTCTTGGGAAGGTGTGCTTTGGCCCTCTCTCCCAGTTAAATGGGAAGCTTCCTGGAAGTGGACTATGCATTCACTGTTTCCTTTGCATTTTCAACACTTTCAGATTATTCCCTAAGGCAAGATGCCAATCACAGTGCCTGCTCCTTCATGGGCTGGAAGAGCCAAGCACAGAGCTGGAGGTGGGAGGTGCCCAGGTGGATTCAGACCTTCCTGGGACTGACCCATTAGAAGAGTGGGGACCAACTGAGTCAGGCCTGGGAGAGGAGGCCACCCACCTCCTCAGGCCTGGTGTTTCTTCTGCCTCCTTCTGGCTACTGGTGAAAGGGCTGCTTAGAGGCCACAGGCAAATCTATGATGGATTCAGCCCTCTTCACCACTTGAAGCTGGCAAAGGATTTGGAGTTTTTCTTTTATTTCAGGCAGGCAGTGGGGCTGGGTAGTTTGGGTGGCAACTGAGAGCAGATGGACTGGGTATGGACAGCACAGTAAATACTGGCCATGACAGCTACCTCCGAGGAAGAGCATGGTGGTGACAGAAAGGAGCCCAGAGCCTGGCAGACTCCTTAGAGCAGAGTCCTGAGCCTAGAGATGTACCACTGCCTTCCTCTAGGCCCAGTTCCTTCACTTTCTGGGACTCACTGCCCTAGTGAATCCTACCTGCTTCCCGTATGGTCCACGACATCAGGAATTTACTAACAAGACACGTCAGTGCAACAGACTTTCAACTGCCCAGTGGGCAGTGTGCAGAGTGAGCAGGGGCCCTGGCTCCAGCTAAAGGATATGTGAACTGCACCCACTTTTCTCAGCACCATCCCTAGGACCTAACACAGAACACCTGCCTGCTGCTTGCTGTTTGTTTTTGTCTGTAAAGCCACAAGGGAAAGGAAGGAATAAGTGTTGGGAAAGCATAATTTGATACAATCTAAACAGGGCCTCTGGTGGATCAGACAAATAAAATAAACAACAACACTCCATACATTTTCTTCAAATATACTAAACCCTACATTGGAATCATAGCTGAACTTTGAGTCCAGTTTTAAGGAGACTACAATGCCCTTAAACAGAAAGGGTAGCTACAGATTACTGTTACGCCAGGATCGGCTGTTCCATTTCAATGAATGCTGACCACAACGGATGACTGGAGATCAGAGCTTCCTGCCCCAAGATTCTAGTTGAGCCCCCTGGCTCTCGAGTGATTCTGGTTGAGACTCAGAAGGGTCAGCTCCTGGTTTGATCACTTTGACTTCACCATGCTATTGCCTTGGGCCAATCCCATCATTTGATCATCTTGACTTTGTCATGTAATCCCCTTTCAGCCAGTGAGTCAAAGTTAACTGGACCATAAGGAATGATTTGTTCTCAACTTGGCAAGCTGCTCTTGGCTGAAAAAACATTGAAAAAGAAGGCAGACGGTTCATATAATGTCATGGGGAAAGAGAAGACAAATAAAAAGCTAAGCTAAGTTCCTTATTCTGTGGCCAAAAGAACAGGAAGAAAGTCAGATGTGTTCAAGGTGCTAAGATTCGAGACGGGCAGGAACCAGCTAAAGGGAAAGAGAAAGGACAGAGCTTGGAACTCTGATGGCAGAGGTCATTACCATGCAAATACTCTACAAAACTGCCCAGATTGAAATACGAATTGTGAGATACTCCCCTCCAATATTCACCCTGCTCAGTTCTGGAGCATGAGAGGAAGTGAACAAAGAAAGATGTCTAAATATTTTCATAGTTTCTCCTCTTAAGTCAAGATACTATTCGTCTGCATTTTTTTTTGAGACGGAGTCTTGCTCTGTCGCCCAAACTTGAGTGCAGTGGCCGGATCTCAGCTCACTGCAAGCTCCGCCTTTCGGGTTCACGCCATTCTCCTGCCTCAGCCTCCCGAGTAGCTGGGACTACAGGCACCCGCCACCTCGCCCGGCTAATTTTTTGTATTTTTTTAGTAGAGACGGGGTTTCACCGGGTTAGCCAGGATGGTCTCGATCTCCTGACCTCGTGATCCGCCCGTCTCAGCCTCCCAAAGCGCTGGGATTACAGGCTTGAGCCACCGCGCCCAGCCTCCTCTGCATGTTTTTAAAGGGTAGGTTTGGAACCCTCTGTCATGCTGTCATTGGAAGAATTAGCTCCACCTTATACCGGGAAGTCTGCTCCAAACTGCCCTCAGTGTCTTGGCAGAAATTCAAATATGCCTGGCACTACGTGGCATTTAGTGCAGTTGGGTGGCCAGCGTACTTGGGAGACACCATTCACAGGTCTGCTCTGCTCTGCAGACTGAATACAACTGAGGGTAGCCAAGCTTCTTTGGGGTCTTTCGTGTCTGGGATTGCAAGAGTCACAGGCCCAGGTCTCAGGGAGGCAGTGAGTGGGTGTCTGGTTGTCAGCCCGGCAAAGAAGAATCCTTTTCACAGTGCTCTAGGCCAAGCCACTTCCCATGATGTCTACAGATCTGTCACCTTGGCTCTGAACCAAGTGGGGACTCACCTCGTGGAGGAAGTCTAGGGGGAGGAGAAAATGGGGAGGGGACCACAGGGTCACTTCAGGGCAGGCAAGAAGAGGCTGGCAGGGAAAGGCACTGCTGGAGTTACCTGAAGTGACAGCCACTCAGATAAAACTGAAAGATGATAAGTTAAAGAGAAACCGGAGCTCCCGGGAAGCCTGAGTATTCTCTCAATGGAAGCAGAACTCCCTGGAAGCCAGCCACGAGGCTGACCTTACCCCCACGGCCCGATCTGAGCAAGCATGCAGCTTATTGTGAGAACCAGGGCAAGACTGTATTCACCACGGCCAGGACAGTAAAGAGACTGATGGCGTTAACTCTTGGAAGTGCCACTTTTGAAGAGAATGTGTCACTAATTAAGTCTCAGGTCAAACACTAAACAAAATAAAATACAATTTGTGTGAATGAGGTTTGGAGGTGGTATCTCCTGAAGCAGGGATTGTAAACCCGACGACCTTCCCATGGAGCACTGCTTCCAAAAAAGTGTGGAATATGACTTCTATGGGACATGAAGTCATCCTCATCATTGGGGGGTTTTAGAAGCTTTGTGGATGGAAACATAATCCCCTGGCCAGGAAATGGGTGCAATGGGAAGTCCACTGGTGGGCGAGAAGGGAGAATGGCCTCTCCTACAGCCCATGCTGGGGTTGGGTGGGAAGCCCTTCCTCTTGCTGGGTTTCCTCCTTATCATCTGCAGTGGGCCGGGGGTAAGGAGCTCTATACCCCTCCCCAACATGGGTGGCCGTGGGCCCTGCAGAGCTGGGGGTCAACATGGTCTTGTCACTTGGATCAAGAGGCTGTGCTTGTCCGCAGTGATATGGAAACACTGAGGCCAGACAGCCTGGCCTGTTTAAAGAATCCACCATGCTCAGCATAATGGGGCCAAAGGAAATGGTGGCAATGGCCCTGGAGTGGAGGACGGTCTACCAGGGAAGCAGGGATGCCTCTAGTTACACGTGTATCACCACAGGCCCCGTTTAGACTTTCTACTCCAGGGTACTGACTTCCACAGGGCTCTGCAATGCCTCCAGAAAGGAAGGCAACTGGACTTCCAGGTGAAGAGGTGGCTTCACGGTGGAGGTAAGCTCTGAGCAGAAGAGGCTGGCTACAAAGCTGTACAATCTTAATAAATCAAAATCTGGAGCTTACTTTCCACTTAATGGGTGCGTGAATGCACAATAATAGAACTCATTTTTCCAGCTACTTCATCATTTGTTAGACATGAGATACATCGCTAGTCACTATAATGAGAACCACAAACAAGTAACGTGAATACTAGAAGAACTGGTTTGTTGAGTTTAAATTTTAATTTCCTTCATAGTGACCTACCAATGCATTAGCTTTTAAAAAAAAATTTAACCACCCTTGTATATAGGATTCGTTCTGAAAAATTAATACCACTTTTGAATCCCCAGAGCCTAACACAGTATATTGGAGAAAAGTTTAGTATTAATACACGTTGACTCAATGTTGTATGGGTTCCTAAATTTATATGCTGACTACCTATCTGTTTACATTGTTTCCACTGACTTTCTGAACACGGAAAAACAATTGCTCCAGCACTGAAAAACATTATGCAAGATGTCCATCGCTTGCTTTAAGAACATCCTGGCCCAGGGCAGTCCACACGTGTTTACTTTTCTCATTTACTGGGCTCTGATTATTTTACTAAGCCCTGGCCCTGGGCTTAGTATATAACTGGCCCTGTGGGAGCTGCCTACGAGCTTTTAGAAGCCTAAGGGTCAATCAGTATATTTCAGATCCTGTATATTCATCCGAAAAGCAAAGCCCGGCTGGGCGCGGTGGCTCAAGCCTGTAATCCCAGCACTTTGGGAGGCCAAGACGGGCAGATCATGAGGTCAGGAGATCGAGACCATCCTGGCTAACACGGTGAAACCCCATCTCTACTAAAAAGTACAAAAAACTAGCTGGGTGAGGTGGCGGGCACCTGTAGTCCCAGCTATGTGGGAGGCTGAGGCAGGAGAATGGCGTAAACCTGGGAGGCGGAGCTTGCAGTGAGCTGAGATCTGGCCACCGCACTACAGCCCGGGCGACAGAGCAAGACTCCGTCTCAAAAAAAAGAAAAAAAAAAAAAAAGAAAAGAAAAGCCCTCACATGGGCCATTGACAAACTTCATGGCAATTCTGCTGGTCTCCTAGAGGCTAACTGCTTTGACTAAGCAGTTGCCTTCAGCCATAACTTCAGGTAACTGGGTAGATTCCCTAATTGGAACACAACTGAAATATTTTGTAAATAAGAATTTTTCATAGTCATTACGTAATTTGTAATTGGCCCTTGAAAGGATAATGCAGTTTGTTAACTCCATGAGGTCAGATTTCTAAAAACTGGGAAATTGGAAAGTAGGACTCAAGATCTTGTATGAATACAACAGAATGGCACAAATAGGCGGGGTGCAGTGGCTCACACCTGTAATTCCAGCACTTTGGGAGGCTGAGGTGGGAGAATTCCTTGAGCCTGGGAGTTCAAGACAAGCCCTGGCAACATAATGAGACCCCATCTCTACGAAAATTTTTAAAAAATTAGCTAAGCTTGCGGTACACGTCTGTATTCCTAGCTACTTGGGAGGCTGAGGTGAGAGGATGGCTTGGGCCCGAATGCTAGAGGCTACAGTGAACCACAATCATGCCACTGCATTCCAGCCTGGGTGACAGAGTGAGACCTGTCTCAAAAAAAAAAAAAAAAAAAAAAATTTAAGTAGCACAAATTATTCAGGAAACCTCAAAGAACTGAAAATTGGAAAAAAACTCCAAAACTTAAGTTCAGTTCTGAGAAAGAAGATGGATGGAAAAGGGTTAAAATGGCTGGTCATAGCTGATGGTGGAATAGGCATATAGGAAACAAAACTAGGCAACTCTTTTAGCTTCCTTTTTTTTTTTTTTGAGGCCAATGATCTGCACTTGGGAAAACATCAGGGAAACATTGTTAAGGTGGAACCAAAGCCTGAAGTAAGAAAAGAGATAATAAAAGACTGCCTGTTACGTATTTTTTTTAAAAACTTGAGTCTCCAGGTCTGAGTAAGTTAAGTCGCAGTGTAGCAAAAGCAATCTCAGATCATTGCTGGCAATCATGGGCTAAATACTAATGCGTGAAGCCATATTGAAGTTCAAAGGGAACCAAAGTGGAGCCCTCTCCAAGATCAAGTAGCTTATGAATTCCTAGAAAACATCAAGAATCAACTTTTGATCTGATGAATTAGAAATACTTAGCAAATGGTCAATGAGTAGCAAGAATTTTCCCCTTGCCCGCAATTGGGTTGTAAGACAAGTAGAATGGAAACGGATATAGATTTTAAAAGTGTTTTGATGTCACCAAGGCCTGTGACATCATTTTTCATGATATTTTGGTAGATGAAATACGAATCACCATCCGGTAGATTTTGGTGAGTGGACTGCAGGCTCCTGTATTTATGCTGTCCTCAACAAGGTATTTATCACGACATCTTGGCCCTGATACTTCATTCAATATGTCATATGGAAGTATATTCATCACATTTTTGAACGGCTAAGAGAGTCATTCAATATCCTAATATACTCACTGACAGAACTGGGAATCTAAATTCTCCCAAGAAGCTGAATAATCAAATTTGCAAAAGGAATAAACAGGAATTTCTGTATTGGGGTTCAAAGAAATGAACCTCACAAGTACAGGATTGGGGGGACCTAGCACAATAGCAGTTCATATAAAAAAATACTTGATGGTGCTAGCTGACCACGGATGACACAGGGTGGTGTAATTCCCCTGCTAATGGTGTGAATGCAGCCCCTGGTGAGTTTAAGAGGTGCTGTGCTCCTGTGCTCGAGTCTGGGCCCTTCACTTAGTGGGAAGGATGCTGATCATATACATGGCAGTCAAGGGAGGACAAGCACAATAAAGAACGTTTTGCTTCTGGGCATGGGAACCGTCCGTATCGGAAAGGTGGCAGAGGAAATTATACCATCTGCCAGGAATTCACAAAGGTATTTCAGAATCAAGTGGGAAGCTAGACTATGGTCTCCAAGATTCCTTCCAACCTTAAGATGCTCTGCACTGGCCAGGCGCGGTGGCTCACTCCTGTAATCGCAGCACTTTGGGAGGCCAAGGAGGGAAGATCACCTGAGGTCCGGAGTTCCAGAGCAGCCTGACCAACATGGAGAAACCCCATCTCTACTAAAAATATCAAAAAAAAAAAAAAAATTAGCCAGGCTTGGTGGCGGGCACCTGTAGTCCCAGCTATGTGGGAGGCTGAGGCAGGAGAATGGCGTAAACCTGGGAGGCGGAGCTTGCAGTGAGCTGAGATCTGGCCACCGCACTACAGCCCGGGCGACAGAGCGAGACTCTGTCTTAAAAAAAGTGGGGAAAGGATTGAAAGAGACATTTCTTCTAAGAAGACATATAAAT
>NW_012115666.1:338983-379139 GCF_000951035.1 Colobus angolensis palliatus
AGGCTGAGGCAGGAGAATCGCTTGAACCCGGGAGGTGGAGGTCACGGTGAGCTGAGATTGCGCCATTGCACCCCAGCCTGGGCAACCAGAGCGAAACTTTGTCTTCAAGAAAAAGAAAAAAAAAATTGCTCTGCACTAATCTGGATGGTTCTCATGCAGGTTTTCGTTTCGTGCACTCCTCATTTAATTAAAACCATACATAGCATGGAGTAAAGTACAAATCCTGTAATAGACTTTCTTTTTCATGCATTTTCTGAATCTCTGTGATCATGATGTTTCCAGACTGAAAGTTAAAATAAATCCATATTTCCATCAACTTCTCTAGTCTCTATTTGGAAATGTATTTTGTGCATCTGTGCCTTCTGAGTGACAGAGAGCATCTACAATCCGAGAGGAAAGGCACAGTTGGGAGAAACAATGCTAGATGCTGCCCTCCTCTGCCATTTACCATCTGTGAACGCTGATCCTCACAACCTTTGCTGAGTCTCAGCATGGTCGATTGGGAAATAAAACAAAACAAAGCAAAACTGAGTTGAATAAGGCTTAGCCTATAGGGCAGCTATAGCACTCAACAGAGATAGAAAGGTATGATTATGTTTTAGATACCGCCTGCTACCACACAAATATAATGTTAATATTTGGAAGGGTTTAAGAGACATCATGGCTGGGAATAGAACTGCTGTGTCTATATCCAAGGAACCCTAATAGGTTTAGGTCGGTTTCTAATAGGGATGGAAAGGAAGGAAAAGATCCTTTTTCAACAGGATTCAGAAACCACCAATTCAAGTCTTCGAAAACTAAAACTTAGCAAAAATATCCAGACAGACAAAATTATTTCAATCTCCTGCATGGCATTATGACTTACGCACTTTGGAGGCAGAGGGCTTGCTTTTATATCCTGGCTTTGCCATTTACTAGCTGTGTGGTCTTGGGCAAGTTCCTCAACCTCTCTGTGACTCAGGTACCTCGTTGATTGACAAAGAACGTTTTAACCATATCTTCCTTAAGGGGCTGTTGTAAAGATCAAATGAGTTATACATGCAAAGCTCCTTCGACAGTGCTTGATATGTAATAATATGATTACCATTATTGTATATAGTTGCTTAAAACCATCTCCATCTTTTACGGATGTGCCAAAGCTCATATGTTGTCCTATTCGAGAAAATAAGAGAAGGCAAAAAGCCAAGCCAGCTCTCCTCTATCGTTTTCTGAAGAAGCCATCTTGAGCGAGGGCTGCTGAATGGATCTTGTGAAGGCTGCTGGCTTAAGGACATCAGCATGTGGCAGTGGTTGTCGCCCTTTCATTTAAAACTGATTACACTTATGAAATACTGATGTATTGACAGCGAAGGAAAGCACAGGAACAAAAACAACCAATTCCCATGTCTTGGGCCCTTGAGTAACATTATTCTGATGTCTTTCTGGCCTTAGAAGTGGATGGTCAAATTTTGTGGGTAACCTCACCCTGGGATAATAATAAGTTATTGCTCCATCTCTTGAAGAGCCACAGCAGAAAGACTCTAACTGAAGCTGTTTGAGGCTATTTCTAATTCAATCAAGCTTGCATGAATTCAAAGAAGCCTTGAATTTCTCATGCTGATTTTGAGGCTCTGATCATGCAAGACTGGTACTTATTCTGTATAAGAAACACACGGTGAGCATGCTCCTGAGAAACGCTCAGTGTTAGAAAACAAAGGTCAAAAGTAAAATCTAAATAACCTAAGGGAATAGAGAATGATCTACTTTTCTTCCATTATTATTAACGTCGATGTAAAATGCTGCTGGCTGCCTATGAAGGCAGAGAACATGGTGGAGAGCTTCCTGCCAGGGAAGCTGCCTGCCAGCTTCCAGACCAGCCCCATCTGCCCAGCTTTGATGAACTAGGCAAACTGTACAGTGATTAGAACACATCCCCTACTTCTGAAGCTCAGCTTTAGGTGAGGGAGAAGAGGGCGGTTGATCTTGCTAAAACACAGGACAGTGCTGTACATCTTCTCCTCCTCTCAGCAAATGCTCACTGGACAGGTGGATGAAATTGATTTATTCAGCCTTGGTCCTTGGAATTCCAAGTTTCGCTTGTTAATGTTTGATTTATTGGCTCAACCACTAAGGAGAATGTTACTTAGAGGTTTTTCTCTACTAGCTACTTAGACTATGATAATAAGATAAATAAGGTAAACAAACTGAAGAAGGTGACTTTTAGGACACTCAAATTAACTTTCTAAATGCTGGCTGTCACAGGTTCAGAAGAGTTAATGTTAGTGACTCAGAATAAAACACATGAAAATGAACTTTGCACTGGTTCCAAAATTCTAACCTCCCTCAGACATAGGCAAAAAGAATAAAACTTTACATAATAAAATCTATGAAAACTTATAGTCAGGTTATCTTAAGGTTGCCTTGACATACATTAATCTAAGCACTAGTGTCAATTACTTGTTTAGATGACTTGTCCAATAGTGTTTTATCACAGGAAGTGGGTTATAGTTATGTAATCTTCAAATTACATAACTACATAAGTATATACATATATATAACTATACGCAAAGGATAACTGTATGCATACACATACATTTAAATTTTAAGCAATAATGATTTATAAATTAAAACAACGACTTACTTTAAGACAGAGTAGTCCATCAGAAATATAATACAAGCCACAAATGCAAACCGCATGTGTAATCTGAAATTTTCTTTTTTTTCCTTGGAGACAGGGCCTCACTCTGTTGCCCAGGCTGGAGTGCAGTGGGGCGCCATCTCAGCTCACTATAGCCTGGATCCCCTGGGCTCAAGTCATCCTCCCACCTCAGCCTCCCAAGTAGCTGGGATTACAAGTACACACCACCACATCTGGCTAATTTTTGTACTTTTTGTAGAGGTAGGGTTTCACCATATTGCACAGACTGGCCTTATGCTTCTGGGCTCAAGTGATCTGCTGCCTCGGCCTCCCAATGTGCTGGGATTACAGATGCAAGCCACCACACCCAGGTGTCATTTGAAACTTTCTAGCAGTCACACTAATAAAAGTAAAAAGAAAGGCAAAATTAACTCTAATATTTTGTTTATGCCAATAGATTGAAATGTTATAATTTAAGCATGTAGTTAATAATGAAAATGATTATGATGGATTTTGCCCTTTTCTGAGTGCTTGGACCCCAGTGTGTGCTTTACACACACACACACATCTTGTTCAAACCAACTCCACTTCAAGTGCTCGATGGCCACAAGTGGCCTGGGGCTGTCACGTCAAATGGCACAGCTTTAGGCTAATTTTATAGCTATAATATAAAACTAGGACATAGCTTAATTATTTATAGAAGGGAAGCAGAAGAGATAGTTGTGAAGTCACTGAGATGAACCATAGCTAAGTCAGCACATTAATCATTGGAAGATAAAATGTGTGACTGTTCACCTTATAAGAAGAATAACAGAGACCAAAATTAGCTTAGAGACCCAGACTGTGTATTCTGGATACTTTTCTTAAAATGATGTGAATACATTTCCAGCTCGTAATCTATGTGCACTAAGATAGTTTTCTTTTAAACATATTCTGCTGCTTGGAGTACTGGAGCCAAATGGACAACCTACAAGCTACAATAAGCATTTGTGTACTTGAAGGCATTTACAAGTCTCCATTCAGCTTTGTTCAGTGAATTCCTGTTAGTATAACCACTCGTTCATGAGATGAGCTTATGGCTCCAAAAGGGTAAAACATCAAGATTTCCATTGTCTGGGAAATGACTTTTTAGATATGACCCCAAAAGCACAGGCAACAAGAGCAAAAATAGACAAACGGAACGACATCAAACGAAAAAGCTTCTGCATAGAAAAGGAAACAATACACAGAGTGAATAGATGACCTACCGAATGGGAAAAAGTATTTTGAAACTATACATCTGATAATGAGGTAATAGTCAAAACATATACATGGTACTCAACTCCATAGCAAGAAAACAAATAACCTGATTTAAAAATGGGCAATGGACTTAACAGACGTCTCTCAAAAGAGGATATACAGCTGGACACAGTGGCTCACGCTTGTAATCCCAAAACTTTGAGAGGCCGAGGCGGGTGGATCACCCGAGGTCAGGAGTTTGAGGCCAGCCTAGCCAACATGGTGAAACCCCATCTCTACTAAAAATACAAAAATTAGCCGGGTGTGGTGGTGGACGACTGTAGTTCTAGCCACTCGGGAGGCTGAGGCAGGAGAATCACTTGAACCCGGGAGGTGGAGACTGTAGTGAGCTGAGATCACACCACTGCACTCCAGCCTGGGCAACAAGAGTGAAACTCCATCTGAAACACAAGCAAACAAAAACACACACCCACGATGAGCTATCATGTCTCACTTGTTAGAATGGCTACTATCAAATAGACAACAGACAAGTGTTGGTGAGGATGTGGAGAAAAGAGAACGCTTGTACACTGTTGGAGAGAGTGCAAATTAGCACAGCCACTATGGAAAACAATCTGGAGGTTCCACAAAAAATTAAAAATAGAACTACCATATGGTCCAACAATCCCACTAGTAAGTATATATCCAAAGCAAATGAAATCAGTGTGTCAAAGAGATGTCTGCACTCCCATGTTTATGGCAGCACTATTCCCAATAGTCAAGATATGGAATCAATCTACGTGTCCATCAGTGAATGAATGAATAAAGAAAACGTGGTATATATACACAGTGAAATACTACTCAGCCAGAAAAAATGGTAAGAGAAATGAGTTCAAGGGAGCTATTTTACAACATGGTGACTATAGTTAATAATGTATTCTGGAAAAATGCCAAGAGAATGAATGTAAAGTGTTCTCACCACAAAAATAACCATGTGAGGTAATGCACATGTTAATTAGTTAAATTTAGTCATTTCACAATGTATACATACTTCAAAACATCATGTTGAATACGGTAAATGCATGCAATTTTATCTGTCAATGTAAAAAATAATTTTAAAAAGATTTGTATGCAGCATACTAATAATACGGCTACAAAAATATATCCAGCCCCAATATTAAATAAAAATAGAGATTATGATTCAGCTGATTTTAAAAGTGTGGTCCTCCTTGGTAGGCGGATTTTCTGTATGATCTTAATTATTTCATAGTTACCCTCACCTCCACCTCCATCCCCATGGACGGAAGAAAGAAGAGCAATGATAGAGAAAACATGGTAGGCTGGAAGGTTCCAACGAGGCTGAAGAGCTATCATGATGGACAGGGTGGCTACTCAGTGGGAAGGAGGTACTCTGAGTATGGCTGCCTGGAAATGGAGGTTCGGGTGGAGCTTCCAGTGACAGCAGTGCAGTGGAGGAGAAGGTGGCTGGAAACGAGGAGGTCAAGGAACTCCAAGGTGGGGTGCAGGTTATGACAGTGGGGAGATGAAGGGGAAGGCTGCAAGCTTAGATTGTCACTGCTCAGAGGAGTCTGCTCTTTCTCTACACATCGCATTTCTTAAACTTGGGGCCAATTCATTTCTTCTCCACTTTCCAGTGATCACAGTACTGATATTCATTATTTCCCCGTGCTAGTCTAAGTTGTAAGAATTAGCAAGCCTACTGCTTGGGGTTCATTACATTTGCTGCATGCACTTGCGGGTAGAGTGCTCGGTGCTCCTGCCTAGTGGCAAGTTTAAAAAGGCTAAGGAACAACTGGAGTCTCTACCTGCATTCTCAGTGACTGCTACTTACATTCATTGATTTATTAACCCATTCAATGAGCATTCCTTGAACACTTAAGTGTCAGGCATAGTATCATGGCAGGGCGTTTTTCTCAAATATCACAATAAAGAGGGAATCTGTAATAATGAAATATTATTCTTTCCCATCCTGGCTGTGAATTGCAACCCCTTAAGAGTCTTTCTCCTTATTTACAATTTCTTTTCTGATTGCCTTCATCCTATTAAATAACAGAAAGAAAAATGGCATGCCATTTTTAAAGTGGCCAACGGTATATACTCTTGACCTGGAGAAGACAAATCCTGAGATCACAGAGGTCAATCACTTTTTAATAAAAAATGAAGCAATCTGGGGTCTGAACTTACCATGCAGCAGCTGCTGCTGCTGTGGTTCTGATCACCCAGTATTCTCAAGGTCTTTTATGGTACAGTGACCCCCTTAGAACCAGGGAGAACTGGCTGGGCATGGTGGCTCATGCCTGTAATCCCAGCACTTTGGGAGGCCGAGGCGGGTGGATCATGAGGTCAGGAGTTCAAGGCCAGCCTGGCCAGGATGGTGAAACCCCGTCTCTACTAAAAATACAAAAATTAACCGGGAGTGGTAGCACATGCCTGTAGTCCCAGCCACTCAGGAGGCTGAGGCAGAAGAATCGATTGAACCCAGGAGGTGGAGCCTGCACTGAGCTGAGATCGCGCCACTGCACTCCAGCCTGGGAAACAGAGCGAGACTCCATCTCAAAAAAAAAAAAGAAGGTGGGAAAATTGGCAAAGAGTGACCATAGTAAGGAGAAACACTTCATGGCCATCAGTAAACATATCAGAAACAACCGAGGAGGCACGTCAGTCTCAACAAACTTGCCAGCCACTCCTGACCACACGTTTTAGGTCTTGAGCACTGTACTGAAGAGCAGTGAAGACTGTCACTCAAAGTGAACCATTTCTAAGCTCCAACAGGCTAGACGCTTCAGTCCCAGAGACTGTAATGATCGCTGTTTCTCTGCTGGCTTTTTCATGACGTACCTAGCCTTTTATAATAACTCATTTCACCTCCAACTCCACTTTGCTTTCACCACTTGGTACAATCAGAAAAGAAGCCAAGATTCCAGCAACTCTTTCAGAACTGTTTTATGTAGACCCATTTCAGATCTCAGCTACTCCAGCTCATTAAAAAAAGGAACCGGAGGAGAAGGCTGTACCTGGTACAGGGCTGTCAGCAGAGCACAAAATCAATCTTTGTTAAAAAACGTAAAGTTGATCATTTTAAGTGGTATATTTGAAGGCCGCCTGGATTTGTTTTCTTTTTAAACCTTGGTTATTTTTTGTAGAGCACCGAACTCTATATGCGAGGTCCTATTCAAATTAAATTTCAGTTAAAATGTCTTATTACATTAAGCCCAAGAGTCTCAAATTAAAGAAAATGAGTGGGAATAAATGTTTAAAAATACATATGACCTCAGGGCACATGATCTACTCCAGATGAAAGGCACAAGATGAATTGCTGGTTTGTTCCCTGGCGGCAGACATCCTCCTGTGTAGCAAAGTTTCTCCAAGTTTCCAAATCAGTCCAGTCCTGGAAGTTTTAAGGCTGACTGTTTTGCAGGCTGGTCATGTGAGCACATTGCTTTTGACCCAGAATGGCTTATCTTCCACAGGGCCAGAAGGGAACTACGGTAGTTAGTTAGGGGGAAAGAATCAGATTCTAATTTACAACCCAAATGAGTTACAACTACACACAAACAGCTGAAATAGGGCTGCAAAGCCTCCAAAACCACAGGCTGTGGAACCTAATTATTGGTCATGATAACTATGCAATTTTAAATCCATTTTGATTTCAGGATATCGTTGTAAGTAAAATTAACTAAGTTTTTTTTTTTTTTTTTTCAAGTTACAGCTTGATTCCATCATCATAGCTTGTACTCAGGCAAACCAGGCTTTATTTGCCTACAAAGAGACTTTATTTGTCTATTTACTTAATATCAGGATGTTCAAGGGTAACCCCTAGCCAGGTGCCATTCATTGCTAGTCTCCGCTCCTCCCCTCAGAAGGGAAACTGAAAACAAAAGCACAACTATGCAGTTTGAGGAAAGCAGTGTGTGTCCAAGGAACAGAGGTGTCTCTGAAGATATGGACGTTTGCAGGCTAGTCTGAACAGCTAGGGAAAGAGTGTGCAACAGACTTTTACATGATAATTTTGAAAGCGGTTAAGGAGACTGAAAGCAAGCGGAGAGAACTCGGGTAAGCTACGCGATGGCTATCTAATTGGGTCACGCGTTCATTCTGCTAACTGTCGCTGACTAGGAGAAGGTTTAGTGGTCCCATGGAGTTCTGTGCAATTTACATTTCACGGTAGTGTCAATGTCAAGTTGTACAAAAGGCACACGCTAAAATAACGATCAAATATTCACATTGAGTGTCCCCATATGCTGACAGACCCATACTTGGAGCACTGCTTCCCCTTAAAACTTCAGAAAACCTCTTTAGAAGCTTAACCGCTCGGTCCTACGTGGGAGAGTCATATGTGTCTTCTTTACAGGGGCAATCTAATCACTACTGGGATATCACGTAAGGCCAAAGTGATGGGAGCCTTAGAGCAGGCAGTAAAGTCATATAGAGTAGGAGCAGGTATTAATCTTTGTATTTGGTCTTATGCTAGCTGTAGATATAATCTTGTATACAGTAAGTGCTCAATATCCAATGAACTCAACTAAGAAGCAAGAAATTCCTCCAAAGATAAAGAGATAGAGGATAGAATTCATTCCTGTGTCGTCTGTGATGGAGATCATATTTTCCAAACACAAAACCAGGACAAGTTGTCTAAAAAGTAAAAATATATTTATGAGAACAAAATATTTGCGATTGCTTTGCACTGGGAACCACCCCCATGGAGGTTTCCGGTTGCCATCTCTGGGAAATCCCTTTTACCATGGAAATCCCTTTTACCATTCACGGGTCCCAGGCATTAGGAGGAGGATATGTTTGGGGGTCACTATCCAGCCACATCCCCAAAATGAGCTAATCATAATGACACCCCTTTTTATTTATTTATTTTTAAAAATAGGAACTTAAAGGAAATATCAGGAAGAAAGAGCACACAGGACAGTTTCATCAATGATGGTGAAGTTCTCTGACCCACAGTTAAAGATTTTCCCTGCCTGCCTCCTCAACTGCTTTATCTGCTGTAACCACTGTCATTAAATAATGAGGCTTTATATAATGACATGATTCTCCATGTTTTTCACACAGTTCAGTTTCAATGAAAACAGCATTCTCTATATACCAGTGAGTCCCCACCAAGCCACCACTTGGGCCTCCAGACACTTAACACACATTCCTGTGTTATACATCACTGCTAGGCTTTAGAAAACCTTGATCCACAAGTGGCTACTTCCTAGTAGTAAGTTGGATAATACTACTTAATACATTTTTATTAGAGGAATGGATGGATGGATGGATGAATGGATGGATAGAAGGATGGATGAATAGGACAAAACATGTTCAGGAATCTCTGGAATAAAAGTAAGGCAATCATTCATTCCTGCAGCTGATTTCCCTGAATTGAAAAACAGAAATAGAAGAATCACTTTGAAATAATAGAAGAGAATGTGTAAATCTGTGGCCAGAGTAGAAGATTTCAATTCTTCTTTCCACTCTTGTCCTTCTCAGCTTTTCTACCTCCCAAGTGATGCTCAATTCTGGGTGCCTCTGCTGTTATTCACAAAGTAGAGCAACTAGGGTGTAGAAGTGCCAGAAGCAGGGCCGGGCCCGGTGGCTCACGCCTGTAATCCCAGCACTTTGGGAGGCCGAGATGGGCGGATCACGAGGTCAGGAGATCGAGATCATCCTGGCTAACACGGTGAAACCCCGTCTCTACTAAAAAATACAAAAAACTAGCCAGGCGAGGTGGCGAGCGCCTATAGTCCCAGCTACTCAGGAGGCTGAGGCAGGAGAATGGCATGAACCCGGGAGGCGGAGCTTGCAGTGAGCTGAGATCTGGCCACTGCACTCCAGCCTGGGCGACAGAGCCAGACTCTGTCTCAAAAAAAAAAGAAGTGCCAGAAGCAGCTTTAAAACTGTGATGGATCTACCACCTCCCCACCACCTTTCCAGCACAGAGCTTCTTCTGGGAGGGTCCCAAAGCTAAAGTTATTAACCTACATGGCTTTGCCACTGTGACAAGCTAGGATGACTGCAAGATGTTAAATGAAAGGCTGGAAATGTGCTCTTCCTCTTCTCTATCTGGGTAATGCACACTCAGTTTGAAAGGAAAGTATGCAACAAGTCATTCATTGCTTCAATCAAACATCATTTATCAAGGAAGTCTAAGAAGATGGATTTTCTGATTATTTTAGCCAGAGGCCCTCAAAGGCTTCCCTTTATGATGCACTGAAGAAGTGCACTTGAGTGTGTGAGAAGGGAGTGGGGAAATGTGTGTATTGGTGGGGAGGGGGTGCAGTGTCTCCTTGAAATAGATTACATACACTTGGGTGAGCCTGAATAATTTAACTTTGCAATGCTATATGTGCCTTTTGCTGCAATATCCCAGAGCATTTATTAAGGACCTCTATGAAGGTGGCCTCAACGCCACACTGGTCTAGGCTGGTGTGCATGGCACAAAGAGGTTAAATGGTACAAAACCATTAGAGATGAAGTCCAGATACAATAAAGATGGAGCTGCAAGAGCAGAGCTGAGAAGCCCAGATGGCCTCAAATCCCAAGATAAGACGAAAATCCCCAAACTAAAGCTGTCAGACATTGAAAGATAAACATGACTCTGAAAGATGAGTAAAAGGAAGATGAAGACACATGGATGTAGGAATCTGTCACCACATTTCACAGAGAGCTGCTAAAGGTCAAGGGCACGGACACTTGGCTCTGCAAAGTGGCAAATGGGATTATTTTCTGGTTTTGTTTGGGTTTTGTATTTTAAGATAATAGCCAACTTTAGCAAAAGTACAAGGAAACAGGCACTGTCTTATTCAGAGTGGGAGTAAAGACAACACAACCCTTCTAGAAACAAATTTAGCTCCATGTAACAAGAACCTTTAAAATGTTTATAACTTTTGGCTCAGTGCATCTACTTCTAGGAATCTATCCTAAGGAAATAATCAGAAAAGCAATCAAAGATTGCTTTACAAGGATATTTGTACCCATCATGGAAGACATTCACCAGAGGAAAACGGCTGAGCTAATTATGATAAATCCACATGGCGTAATCTGATGCCAGCTTTGAAAATGAAATAAAAAATATATCATGCATTATCATAATGTAATATTCAGTTAAAAATGCAAGCTATGCAACTACATACATCCATATGATCCTAATTTTCTATTAAAAAAGACATATAGATGCAAGGCTGCAAGCTAATACAGCAAAATGCTAACATTTAATGGGATCTTTCACAGGATGGGATTACGACAGAGTCCTATTTTCTCCTTCAAAGTTTTCTATGTTGTTTTCAAACTTTTTACATGAGCATGAGTTACATTTAAAATCAGAAGAAGGCTGCCATCAAAAAATATCAGAGCACCAGGAAATGAGGTAAAGGCAATGGAAATGTTCTATGGCCTGTGAGTAGCTTCTCGCCTCATCCCTGTCATCTCCTCTGAGCAACTGTTCCAAAAGAATTCTTCCTCCAGTTCCAACCCCCACCCCTAGGAGGAGGGGAGGGAAAAGGGAGAGACGGAGAGAGAAATTCTTTAGAGCAGAATTTTTCAATCCTGGTTGCACACAGGAATCACTGGTGGAGTCCTTTTTTTTTTCTTTCCTGAGACAGAGTTTCACTCTGTTACCAGACTGGAGTGCAGTGGCACGATCTCAGCTCACCGCAACCTCCGCCTCTCGGGTTCAAGCAATTCTCCTGCCTCAGCCTCCTGAGAAGCTGGGACTACAGGCCCGCACCACCACGCCCAGCTAACTTTTGTATTTTTAGTAGAAATGGGGTTTCACCATGTTGGCCAGGATGGTCTCGAACTCCTGACCTCAGGTGATCCACCATCCTTGGCCTTCCAAAGTGCTGGGATTACAGGCGTGAGCCACTGTGCCGGATCACTGATGGAGTCTTTTAAAACATCCTGGTGCCTGGGCTCTGCCCCAGACTCATTAAATCAGCATCTCTTAGTCGGGGGCCTGGCTTTTGTATTTTAAAATGTTCCTCAGGGAAGTCTAAGATTCAAGGAGCCTGATAACTTAGATGTAGAGACTAGTAGCTGTCAGGTGTTAGAATGCATTCAAATCACCTGAAGTCTGGTTAAAACACAGATCGCTGGGCCCCACCTCGAGTTTTCAATTCCGTGAGTCTGGGGTGGAACCTGAGAATCTGCATTTCTAACTGGTTTCCAGGTGGTGATGATAATGATGCAGGTCCAGAGTGGTCTCTGATAATGCATCTCATTATCATCACTTTGAGAACCACAGCTGTACACACACAGCTTCTTAGGTTCGCTTCATTGATCTTGAGTTCCATACCAGATTCCCGTACATATTTGAGTGACAAACCAGAATATTACCTCTTCCCCTAAACACTGAGCAGCCAAGTTTGATCCAAAGAAGGCAAAAGGACAATCAAGGAAGAGCAAGGAATTGCCCATTTATGGGGCAGCTGCAGGCTGCTGGGCACTGGGCTGCATCCTGCGTGTCAACCTGGAGCTCACCTCATCCTCACAGCAGTGCTATAAGGAGGGCACCACCGTTTCTACTGTAGGACAATTAAAACCGAGATCCAGGGCCGGGCGAGGAGGCCGAGGAGGGCGGAACACTTGAGGTCAGACATTTGGTACGAGCCTGGCCAACATGGTGAAACCCTGTCTCTACTAAAAATACAAAAATTGGCCGGGTGTGGTGGCGGGTGCCTGTAATCCCAGCTACTTGGGAAGCTGAGAAGGAGAATCACTTGAACCTGGGAAGTGGAGGTTGCAGTGAGCCGCGATAGTGCCATTGCACTGCAGCCTGGGAAACAGAGAGAGACTCGATATAAAATAAAACAAAACCAAAAAACAAGATCCAGAGAAACACAGTAATTCATCAGTAACAGGCAGCTCATGAGGGGCAGAAGCCAAAATGCAACTAAGGCTCACCAGTCACCCAACCCTGTTTTCCTGCCTCTAAGAACACACACACTTGACATCCCCAGAAGCAAACATGTGTCTGAAGAGACATGATTCAGATGACAGTAGAAAACATAAGAGCGAATATAGGAGTCCACTGTGCTTTGCTTTTTACTCTTGTAATTATTAGCACAGATAATGACGTAACACATTCACTACAGGAAAACATTTGCTCAGCTTGCCTTTAGCACAAACTCAAACACATTTTCATTAACTCTGACTCATGTGTATGTGTGTGTGTGTACGTGTGTGTGTGCGTGCGTGTGTGTGTATATGTGTGCGTGTGTGTGTGTGTCTATGTGTAAGAAGAATGAGCTCATCGAAGTCCACCAAGTTTGGAATGCTAAATGCTAACACTAGAGAGATGCTCACGTTGAGATATCTGACTACCGCTAACCTGAGCTTGTTAGAGAAAAAGCAAAACACTGAACCACAGAAGGCATCTGTAAGGCACGTGAGATTGAGATTTGGCTTCTTGGGTTTCAGGACTTCACTACATTTGCAGCCTTCCTCCCAGGCATGGCTGGGTCTGTCGTGGGCCCCATGTGGTATAAATTCTATCTGTACCTTCTGTTCCGCCCTGGACTTCCCTTGCCAGGGAGCTCCTTAATGCCTGAGAACGTGAGGGTTGTTTTGTTTGAGTTTGAGATGATTACGTCGAAGAAAATTATTCCTATTTTTCTACCACTCTTCGTACATTCTCTTCTGAAGGGAATAATTGGTGTTTGCTGTCAGGTCAAAAAAAGTCAGGAGGGAGAGATAACATTCAGCCCTCTTATGAGTCTTCATCTGTACAGAAATCTGGAAAATTTCCACTCAGCCCTGCACTAGCTCTCAAAATCTACTTGATTCTCCACGTTTAAATAATACTGATGTCACTCTTCACATTACTCCTTTGTAACCCCCATGGAGGAACAGTGACATGCCTGGGACTTCCAGCTCGGGGCTTCGTTTTTTCCAAATTGGGATCTCAGAATCCATCCCTAAGGCTTGTTGTCCTCACCACACCCCATAAAGTACCCAATGCTGACACAGACCCATGCACTCCCTCTGGTGCTGAAGCGAGGCCCACTTTTCTACTCCTGCTGTGATTGTTACTGTAAAGCTCTTTTGCCGGGCTCCAAACTCACGTGCACATTCCCAGTAAGCTGAGGCCAGCATGAGAGAACGGTTATGAATGTATGCATCTTGCCTTCTTTTTTTTTTTTGGAGACGGAGTCTAGCTCTGTCGCCCAGGCTGGAGTGCAGTGGCCGGATCTCAGCTCACTGCAAGCTCCGCCTCCCGGGTTTACGCCATTCTCCTGCCTCAGCCTCCTGAGTAGCTGGGACTACAGGCGCCCGCCACCTAGCCCGGCTAGTTTTTTGTATTTTTTAGTAGAGACGGGGTTTCACCGTGTTAGCCAGGATGGTCTCGATCTCCTGACCTCGTGATCCGCCCGTCTCGGCCTCCCAAAGTGCTGGGATTATAGGCTTGAGCCACCGCGCCCGGCCTGCATCTTGCCTTCTACCTTTATTTTATTTTACTTTATTTTGTTTTGTTTTATTGAGATGGAGTCTCGCTCTGTTGCCCAGCCTGGAGTGCAGTGGTGCAATCTTGGCTCACTGCAACCTCCACCTCTCAGATTCAAGCAATTATCCTGCCTCAACCTCCCGAGTAGCTGGGACTACAGGTGCACACCACCACGCCTGGCTAATTCTTTTGCATTTTTAGTAGAGACGGGGTTTCACCATATTGGTCAGGCTGGTCTCAAACTCCTGACCTCAGGTGACCCACGCACCTCAGCCTCCCAAAGTGCTGGGATTACAGATGTGAGCCACCGTGCCTGGCCTTATTTTATTTTTTTGAGACAATGTCTCGCTCTGTTGCCCAGGCCGGGGCATGATCTCAGCTCACTGCAACCTCCACCTCCCAGGTTCAAGTGATTCTCCTGCCTCAGCCTCCTGAGTAGCTGGGATTACAGGCGCCCGCCACCTAGCCCGGCTAGTTTTTTGTATTTTTTAGTAGAGACGGGGTTTCACCGTGTTAGCCAGGATGGTCTCGATCTCCTGACCTCGTGATCCGCCCGTCTCGGCCTCCCAAAGTGCTGGGATTATAGGCTTGAGCCACCGCGCCCGGCCTGCATCTTGCCTTCTACCTTTATTTTATTTTACTTTATTTTGTTTTGTTTTATTGAGATGGAGTCTCGCTCTGTTGCCCAGCCTGGAGTGCAGTGGTGCAATCTTGGCTCACTGCAACCTCCACCTCTCAGGTTCAAGTGATTCTCCTGCCTCAGCCTCCTGAGTAGCTGGGATTACAGGTGCACACCACCACGCCCAGCTAAATTTTTTTTTTATTTTTAGTGGAGATGGTGTTTCACCATGTTGGCCAGGCTGGTCTCAAACTCCTGACTTCAAGTGATTTGCCCACCTTGGCCTCCCAAAGTGCTGGGATTACAAGTGGGAGCCACCGCGCCTGGCCACCTTTTACCTTCAAACTTAGATGACTGCCAGCAGTTTTTTCCTCATATTTGCACTCCATGCCAGCCATAATTAATTAAATTATTAAGCCATGGTTAATTAATATCACCTCTAAGGACCAGCTCTGCCTCCTCTTGGAGGAACGATTAAGAGATCCAGCATGACTGCAAACCTCCCGTGACATAAATAAAACGGCTGGGAAGCATCTGTTGGAAATTTTTGGACCAAATCCAAACATTACCTAGGTTTGAATGATCTTAAGACTCCAATGAGGCAGAAACAGTAGTTGTTTATCCCAATATTTGATCTTCACTGTGCCCTGGGTCCTAGAATTACCTATTTTTAGCTGAGAATCTGGCATTTGGTAAAAAGACTACTGTTCCTAGATTTCCTTATAGCCACATAACTAGCTAGCTGTGGCCATGTTGTTATGTTCTGACCAATAGAATGTAAGCAGAATTATTGTGTGCAATATTCCAAGGAATGTCTTTCACGGGAAAGGACATGCCTTCCTTTCTCTCTTCTTTCTTCTTGCTGGGTGGAATGAAGATGTGATGGCTAATGCATGAGCAGTCGTCTTGGGCCATGAAGTCAAAATCTCATGCTTAGGATAGCAGAGTGGCATAATAAAAGGGGCCAAAGTCTTTGATATCACAGAGCTGCCATATCAGCCTAGACTCCTTCTATATGATATAGAAATAAACTCCTATTTCTTTAAGTCATTATTATTTGAGGTTTTCTGTCACAAGCAGCCCAAACTAATCCTAAGCATTCAGTAATGAAAATATCTCTAAAGAAACCTTCAAAACTCCAAATAATCAAAGTTGAGCTTACATTAGAATTACAGAGATAAGGGGCATGAAGTCAATCCTGCAAGAGCATTTCTCATAGCTTGGTCAATTCCTGGACACTGGCTCCCTAGCTCGGTCAATTCCTGGACACTTGGAGTATTGGAGCTTTACAAAAGTAACTAGAGAAGAAGATCAGGGTCCTGAGGTGACAGGACACTGACATAAAGTGCTGACTGGAGTTGAAGCCACTTTGTTCTTCCAGAAGTCTGATCCTTGGTGGTCAGGAAGAGGCAGCACAGCACAGCCATGTTGGGGAAGCCAGCATGCTCCTTCTCCCACCATCTCTGGATGTCACATTACTATATCACTGTGTGCAATGAACAGAAAGCCAGTGTCCCCATCTCTCCAGGGAGCAGGGTTTCCATCCAGCAGAGACAGAGCTTCAGTGCCTCCAATGGGGAATGTGCAGTGCACGGACAGGCTCGCCTGGAGGAAGACCTGGCTCAGGTTACATGGCAGGAAATGAAGCTCCTTCCCCTGGGCATCCGAGGTGGGTTGTCAGCTGTGGCAGATGTCAGCGAGAAGGAAAGACACGAACTTGTGCACAGCCTTCAGCACATGATACCATTTAACATGCAGTCAGAGGTATTATGAGGAGGGAAGGCGTTCTGAACCCTAGGAGCCTCGGTGCTGTCCGTGTGGCCTTGCAGAGATCACAGATAAGCTTAGAACCCCAGTTTGCTCTGTGTTTTGTAAAAGCGAAACTCCTGTCTTCAGAATCAGCATCTGGAAGGTGGGAGGAGAGCTGTGTGTTTCAGAATCTCAGCCAGGCTTGGCAATCTCCAGCTTAGAACCTCACCACCCAATGCGTTCTGTGGGCGCAGCATGGGCCTCATCTGGATGTGAGTTTTAAATGCAGAATCTCAGTCCCCACCCAGACCTGCAGTGTTAGGCTGTTCTTGCAATGCAAGAAAGAAATACCTGAGAATGGGGTAAATTACAAATAAAAGAAGTTTAATGGGCTCACGATTCTGCAAGCTGTATAAGCATGGCACTGGCATCTGCTCGGCTTCTGGGGAAGCCTCAGGGAGCCTTTATTCTTGGTGAAGTGGGAGCAGGCACTTCACATGGGGAGAGCACAAGCAAGGTGAGGGGGAGGAACCACACACTTTTCAGCAACCAGATCTCACCAAAACTCACTCACTATCACCAGGACAGCACCAAGCCGTGAGTGACCCAGACACCTCCCACCAGGCCCCACCTCCAACATGGAGGGTTACAATTCAACATGAGATCTGGGTGGGGACAAATATCCAAACAATATCGCCTACTAAATTGGAATCTGCCCGATTCTCACGTGACTCATAAGCACATTGAAATTTGAGAAAAGCTGGCTCCCATTTATAATGGTACGACTTCAAGGAAAATATATTATATTTAGTAGCCATTGTCATAGAACCCAATCTAAATACTTGCTCTTCTTCATGTGCTTCATTTAAAAAAAATAAAGACCTCTTACTATAAGGATTAAAAGTGTTAATGTATAAAGGCCACGGGGCAGTGTGAGAGGTGAATGAATGCCAGCTTTGTTTTTGCTGCTACTACTATGATTATTAACCACTATATTCATCGGTCTAGATTTACCAAAATTCAAGACAACCACGGAGGGATGGGAGTTTCCAATGCTGATCAAGTCTTTCTACTTGTGACTTTTTTATTCCCAGCCCTTGGCATGACAGAATCCTCCCCAGCGAACAAAGAACACTTAAAAGGTGGCCTTGGCTGATCCACAAAGGCAAAAGAAAACACAAAGCCCTGGAAGGAAGATCCCCGGGACTCCAGGGTCTGCAACCAAAGAGCTGGCTCGAGCCAACAGCAAAGCCAACCACTTAGTCCCTCAGAAGGAGAGAGGCCTCCAACCCCCATGTCCCCATCCCAGGGACACAGAGGCTCCGCCTTCATGTGAGAGAATAATCAAGGGTATCCCCCAAAACTCCGAAGGCCCCCAAACTCTCTCATTGGCACGCACGCACTGCCCGCGGATCACCGTGTAAGGAAAGTGTGCAAACGCTCTCTACATGGCATCAGCTGAAGCTGGACTGCTGGCAGACAGATGGGCAACCGCAGGATGCAACCATCAATTTGTCACACTGGAACGTCTGCAAGGAGACAGATCAAATGGGGAGCACCAAACCCTCTGTGTTCCCTTTTCCCTCTCCTCCTGCTTTGCTTCTGGCCTTTGTGTGTGTGTGTTGCGGGGTGGGGGATGTGGCCTAGACTCTGGGTCTCTTCACAAGAAGCCAAGTTCCCCTCATGTTTAAGCTCCAGAAGAAACCAGTCCATGATTACAATTTCACAGGCAAACACCAGCAGCAGTTCAGACACTTGCTCCAGGGTTCTCAGCAATGTTGACTCTGCAGAGAGAAACAGTGAGCAGAAGCCTGGGGTCCCCCATCTTGTCCTCAGGTAATGGCTTTTGTTCCCAGGATACAATTAAGTCACTGTTCCCTTAGTGTGTGTGTACCGAATACACAATGCCTTCTATTCTCAAGGCCTAAAGAAAACAGGCGTTGGCATGAGGCATCCACATTTTCTTTAATGAACTAAACAGCCCAACCTGAAATTCAAGTGCTAAACTTTCAAGAGCAAACAAAAGGCTCGTGTTCCAGTTCAGTTCACTGAAACCAAGTGACTTTTCTATCAGCCTCAAATCCTGGGGGTGTTTACTTACTTATTCTTCTCTTATCAGCACAGTCAGGGGTCAGTCCCACATGTAAGCAAGGGAAGCAAACTGAGCATACGACACTTCAGATGGGAAGAAAAAAATCTCTGAGACTCTTACTCAACACCCTATATGTTTCCAAATGGCTTCTCTTCCCTCTCTGCTGTACTCGAAATCTGGGGAATCAGGCCTTTTGAACAGCTGTACAGGCAGTTCAATCTCTGGAATGAAATCTTTCGTCTTCTAAATCACTGCCTCCTTCCTATAAAGAATTCCCTAAGAAGTACACGTCTGTGTTAAGCCAGGTTTTCACTCCTCAAGCAGTCCCTTGTTTGTCAGTGTTACATAGATTACAGTTCTGCAGAGGAAAACATGTATTATTTACGAGAGGTGCAACTGGCTGTTTAGGTTTTTTTGCATAACAAAATAATGAAAAGAATGGGAAATCTCCTGTCCCAACCTGGGGATAATATTCTCCAAGGTAAAGCAAAGTATTTGATGATATAAGAAGAGGCATGTGGCAGAGTTACATCAAAGCCATCTGAAGCTGTTATAAAATTAGTTCCCTAAACATAATTTTTCTCTTCTTTGCTAATGGACAACTTCTAGTACCTCTCTGTGTTAATAATTAGACAAGGTTGGAGTCAGAAGTGAAGTTTCTATTAGACGAAAGGCATAAACAGCAAGAATGAAGTGCGTCTTGTGTACATATGGGAGGGAAAATGAGGTTCAAGAGTTCATAAAAGCTTTAGTAACATTTGATCAGCAGTGTTTGTGCCTTCTCTTTCCTGGACTGCAACTAACATAAATTTTTCTCTTATCAAAAAGTGATTAAAAAAAAAAAGAAAGTGACCAGTTATGCAAACTTCAAGATAAGGTGTAAAAGAATCTAACGCAGGAAAAAACATACATTGCTTTTGTCTTATAAGCATTTCTAGCCATTAAGACTCAGAGACACAAATATAATAAGACTGGAAACAAAATCATGACATTCAGAAGTCTAGAAGTAGTAGTTTACGGTGATTTCATTAATCAGAAAATAATACCTAAAACTTCATTTACCAATTTAGTGAAAGTTGTTTTCTGAAGTCTTAAAAATAAAGGAAGAGGACAAATAGTTCACAGCCTTGCATTTACAGCTGTTTGGCATCACTTGTATAAACCACCATTCCAGCCGAGAAACTTAACACAAGATTAACGGACTGGAAGACCTCTCGTAGGGAAAGCCTGGGTTTAACCAAAAGGCACCGCTACACAGCCAGATGCATCCGTGTTGATACTGACGGGACCCAGTTCTGCACCCACTTCCTCTGAAAAACACGGCCTATCACTCTGAATTCTCCAGCAGCAAGAACTCAGGTAATCACACGTTTTGAGCCTAAACTGACATCCATTTCAGGAAATCGATTTCCCATTCAACTGCTTGTCAAAAGCAGGACACTAAAGTATTTATATGTATTAATTGCAAACAATGAAATAACCTATCTGTGTATTTCCATATGGGCACCTGTGATGAAGCACGTAAGCCAATGATCACCTGAGTCTCGCTGGAGGTAGAGCTTTTAAAAATACAGGTTCCTGGGCTCCCCCTTGAACTCAGGATTCAGTCCATGGGGGCAAAGTCGAGCAATCTGCATTTTAACGAGCTCCCGGGTGCTTCTGATGCACAGTGAAGTCTAAAACTCACAGACTAGAGTAGTAATTCTCAACCATCATCAGTGGGGGAGCTGTTGAAAGTCCAGATGCCCTCACCAGACTCCACACCAATTAAATCCTAATCTCTGAGGCTGAGCCCAAGTACAGGCAGTGTTTAAAGTTCACAGGGATTCCCCAAGCAGCCAAGGCTGAGAACCACTGAGGTTAATGCGAAGGGATGCTGCTTATTAAAAAACCACAGGTGACCTGGAGAATTTCCTCGATCAAGAGAATCTGCCTTACCACACACCTCCAGTATTTTTTAATCACTCCTACTGAGTTAGCTAGATTCTGTATTCCTCCAAAATTCCTTTCTCAGTATAAAGTCTGCTCATCACATCACACCACCACATATCTGAGGACAAGAACTGAGTTCTTTACTGTGGAGAGCTCCCCTTTCCCACCCAGGGAGGACATGATCAAGGCTGCAATTTGAAAGTGGACCTGTTTTGCAATAGCCCCAACACGATGTGGCTCTGATACCCATTACCCACTCTGCAAGGACTTTTAGAAAATGATTCGTAATGACTTGGGTGGATCACACAAGTTACACGTGACAGCCTTCCCCTTCCATATCCTGGTGGGTTGTCACCCTGTGCAGAGAGGATGGAGGACGCACGGTCAGGCTACAAGGTGATGTCACCCACGCTGCATTCCACTTTCCCACTCTCTTTAGCCAACATTCCTTGAAGCTGGGGGACCCGGAGCAGGCACAAGAAGATGCCTCCATGAAAAAACATCTCCCCCACGGACTGCATTAATTAGAAGCTAAATTGCTCCAACAAAACTCTTTTCAAATGCAAGCACCATCAAAAGAAGCCTCATTCACCAAGGAGTGTTGCTTTAATCCACTTATCACAACTGGAGTGTTGTGTGGGATGGTGTTTGTTTGATCCAGAGCAATGGGCACAGTGTTTTGAAAAGCACTGAATCCACTGTCAATATTTTAAAACCCTGATTCCCAGCAATGCATGAAGACTTGGAAGAGCTGGCAGGGTTGGCCCACGGCCTGCAGGCAGTCAGCAACCAATGCATAGCGACTGCCCCTTCAGACGCCCCGTGCGCTCCAGCTGGACACAGGCCCGCAGCTCCCCAGCGCCTTATGCCTGGGTGGCTTCACTCCTCCTCACTGCTGTCTGCAGAGCCAACTCTTCTTTCATCAGTAACTCACCCTAAAGGGGCAGAGCTGGTGACAGTTTTGTAATCACAGTTTTGGTCTTCTACTCATTTAGCCATGAGACCTTGGACAGTCTTCTTGAATCCTTAGTTTCCTTAGCATTACTATTTCAACTGAATAGTGGCAGCCTTTTTGGGGTGTCTATAAATATTAAAAGGAACTGAAAGTGAACACGAAAGCATTTGGAAATGATGGAGCAGTATGCCCATGGAAACGATCGCTAGCCAATCCATTCAACGCAGCAACTCAGAACCCTCGAGTCATGCTTGGGAGGGACGCCATGGAGGGAGGTCCGGTGGGGTGGGGCTCACAGACTCATTCTAAAGCAATCTGAAGAATCCAGGTAGTAGCCCCATGAGTGCAACAACTCCATCTCCAGCACTGAGAAAAGCTTAATCTTAACAAGGGCTCCTACCATGGCAAGCGTGCCAGTGTAAACCAAGAGGCTACAAGTTCTTGAATTCAAATGAAGAGGCTACAAACAGCATCCTCACAACCGAGCCTAATTCCCTGGCTACTTCCAGTCTGACCCCACGTCTCCAATTGTGACCAGGGTCTACTGATCCACACCTGATCTTTCTTCAACAGGAAGAAACACAGGAGGATGGAAAGACATAGAGGAGGGGCAAAGACAGTCACTTATTTCTTCCCCACGCCCCATTCCCTCCCCTATCCCCATTCCCCCACAGTCTGTAGCTCCTCTCCCTATATTATCAGTTTAGTACGATATTTGCATTTTGGCAGGATTTCCCTTTTCCAGTGCCTATCAACTGAGTCGAGGAGACAGCAGATGGCCTGCTACACAGCTCATTTGAGTACATATTCAAGACAATAATCAGCTACAGATTGACTTGGCACCAGCCACCATGGGAGGAGAGGCCAAGCGTTTCTAAAGTCCGCCACGTTCCCATGACTTTGCCTTCACTTGCTTTGCCAATAGAAAGAGAATATTTTAATTTCACAATAATTTGTTTTGGAAGGAACTCTAGATTTCATAAGCAGTCCATCTATATCTTCAGATGAACTGCCAACGTGAATTCTGGGGAACGTCTCTCTGCATTGGCAACCCTTCATTAATGAGCTTTCTTGCTATTTTTCTTTGCAACCAGGCACCTGAATGTGTAAGTATCAGTTCATGCTCCTTCCATAGTGACTGCAAGCAGGGACATCATCGATGCCCTGCCAAAACCCCCTGTATGCTGGGATAAAATTTCTGTTTCATCAGTGCACTGACGTGTTCAGATAAGGAAACACGGTTGGCCTGAGATGACCAGCTTGCTAGTGTTTGCTGCTTTCCTTTCATCCTTCCAAGAGCCCAACCAACGTGTCCAACACATCCTTGTTCTTATTCTGAACATCAGTCTACGATTTTGCTTTGTTTTATTTTGTTTTTGTATTTAGTATTTGTCACAATCAGCCAGGTTTGGTCTAGGCTAGTTCTGCAGTCATCACTACTTACATAATTGATTTTCCTCACCTTATTTTTGGTAGATCGTTTAAATAATCTGAGCTTACTTAGTTAGAAAATTTCCTTACCAATAACTATTTACTTCCCTCCACTTTTCCTCTTTAATTGGAGCATTTGGGGCATTCCTTACAGCCTCAATTTTTGGAGGCCCTACTTTGTTGAGTCATATCATCTTGGAGATAATATAGATTCTACTTTCCTAAAGAACAAGAATGGCTTAAAGGTTGACTACCAACTCTATAATGACATAGCTGAGATGCAGTTCCAAGAACCCTTAACAGAATGCTGAGGGCCGGGCGTGGTGGCTCACATCCGTAATCCCAGCACTTTGAGAGGCCGAGTCGGGCGGATCCTGAGGTCAGGAGATCGAGGCCATCCTGGCTAACATGGTGAAACCTCATCTCTACTAAATATACAAGACATTAGCCGGGCGTGGTGGTGGGCGCCTGTAGTCCCAGCTACTTGGGAGGCTGAAGCAGAAGAATGGCATGAACCCGGGAGGCAGAGCTTGCAGTGAGCCGAGATCGTGCCACTGCACTCCAGCCTGGGCCACAGAGCAACTCCATCTCAAAAAAAAAGAATGCTGAGACAGAAAGACAGAAGTTTCAAATCTCAGCACTGCCACTAAATGCTGTGTGACCTCAGACAAGATGTTCAACTTCTCTGGGTCTCAGTGTCATCACTGGCAAAATAAAGGGAATAATGCCTACCTCTCAGGGTTCTTGGAAGAATGAAATGAGATAATACATGTAAAGAGCTTAGCACAGTGCCTTCCATATGGTAAAGGTAAGTGTTTGTGTACAACCAGGAGTAGCGAGCAGCAATAATAAAAATGATAGTAGCAGTGGAAAAAGGAAGATAAAAAGAAAGAGTGAAAAAAGCGGAAAATTTAAAATGGTAGGTCTGGGTCCAAGCCCACACCTCAGATTTCAAGAAGTGAGATTTGAGTTCCTCATCATTTTACTTCTCTTTTAGACGAGAGAACATCACACACTCAGCCTTCTTTGGAGGTCCAGAAGCTCAGAAGGTAAATTCCCTTCAATCTGTAACCCGAGTTAGAGCCACACTAGCCATTCTCCTGCTAGCCGGCTGCAATGACCTGTAGTGAGGCACTTCACCTCTACTGGCTTTACTTTCCCCAAGGATAAAATAGAGGGCATTGGGAGACATGATCCCTCAAGTCCCTCTGCTTTTGATCCTGAGAGCTGCATCCTCAAGTCAGATTCTGCTCTGGACAGAGGATGGGGTTGTGATTCTTCGGTGTTTTGCTTTAACCCCTCAGAGAAGCTCCCAGAGGCAAAGTTGTCTCCCCGAGTTGAGTTCTGTCTCCCGTTCTTCTTTTTCTACAGCCTCCCTCTACAGCCTTGACACTCATTTTTCATGCTCTCAACCGTTCGCCCTCCAGGCTGCCAGGACCTCTGCAACACATCCTGGGAGTCACCAAGGAGCTGTGGTGGTGCTTTCTGGAGCACCCGTGACCTCGGGCCCTTTGAGCTCCTGTGTGAAAAGTCTTTCTGGGAGTTTCCACAGCACGCTGCGTGCCAGCGCTCAGCAAATGTGGAGAGGGTCTTCCTGGTTTCCACTGTGTTTTCCCAGACACAGTGAAGCCCAATTGCCTTTAGCCAAAACCAATGAAGAAATGAAACCACAGGGCTATCAGCTCTTCCTCTTCAGAAATCCAAGCGTCTTTATTGCTTCTACCACATAATAAAGTGAGAATCAGAAGAACCAGTGGCACTGGCTATGGTTTGAATGTGTCCCCCAAGTTGATGTGTTAGAAATTTAATCCCCAATGCAACAGTGTTAAGAGGTGACACCTTTAAGAGATGATTAGATCATGAGGGCTCCGCCTCATGAATGAATTAATGCAGTTATTGGGGGAACTGGTTCCAGATTAAAAGGATGAGTTTACCTTGCTTCATCTCTCTCTCTCTCTCTCTCTTTCTTTCTTTCTTTCTCAGTCTCTCTCCCTTCCTCCCTCCTGCTCCTTCCTCCTCCTCCTCCCTTCCTCTCTCTCTCTCTCTCTCCCTCCCTCCCTATCTCTCTTGCCTTCTGCCATGAACCACAGTAAGAAGGCCATAGCCAGATGCTGGTGACATGGTCTTGGGCCTCCCAGCCTCCAGAACCATAAGCAAAATAAACTTCTATTGTTCATAAATTATCCCTTCTCAGGTATTCTGTTAGAGCAGCAAAAAGTAGACTGAGATAGAAATCCTCATTTCCCAGATAACAAAAATGAGCCTTAAGTGATGAGTCATTTGTCACACAC
The DNA here is from genome assembly GCF_000951035.1 of Colobus angolensis palliatus. Lineage (NCBI taxonomy): Eukaryota > Metazoa > Chordata > Mammalia > Primates > Cercopithecidae > Colobus > Colobus angolensis. The sequence goes on from NW_012115666.1 coordinate 364,341, forward strand.
ATCTCAGTGAATGGGACAGCCAGGACTGCTCAGCCATACTCCCTGACTCCCAGCACAGTGCTCATGATCACACACACAGTAGTTATTCTCTATGCCTTGTCACCCAATAACCCACCATACCTACTGTGTGCCAGGATCTGAGTTGGGGCCCAAGAGCCAGGGAGAGAAAATAGACTCTCTTCCTTCAGAGGTCAGCTTCAGACTAATCTGTAAACAAATCAGCAGAGTGTACTGTAGAAAGTAAAAGTGCCAGTAACAGAGATGTGTATGGAGGACTCCAGGGGGAATCCGGAGAAGTACCTGGGTTTTGAAGATGGGACAAAGAAGCTCCAAGGAGGAAAAGGGGAGACGGGCATCCTAAACTAAATAAAGAACATATCCAAAATGGTGCCAAAACTATGCCATGTGGCAAGGTCTGTGCGGCTGTTACAGAGGGCATGACCAGGGAGTGGACGCTGATCATCCATAGGGCACAAATATACCACTCCAAACTTAGAGGCCCAGATGGCAATCATTCTGATGCTCACAGCTCTGGGGGTTGCAACATGGGCTGGGCTCAGCTGGGCAGGTCATCTGCTCCTCCTGGTGCTGGCTCGGTTCAGTCACGTGTCTGTAGTTTAAGGGGCAGGGGGGTGGGAGGCGCTGGCTGGTGGGCTGACAGCCTCACCTGAACATCTGCTGGTGTGTGCTGGCTGATGGCTCGGCCTCTCACTTCACGTGGCCTCTCATCCTCCAGGAGGCTTGACAGAGCATCTTTACATGACAGCAAAGTGTCCCATGAGAGTAAGGTCTAACCTTGGACATCACACATATCTCTCTGCAAGACTCTGCTGGGCAGAGCAAGTCACAAAGCCAGCCCCAATTCAGGGAATGGGGGAGTCAAGCCAAGATACAACAGGGAGCCACAGTTCTCCGAGACCATGAACACCACGACCCACCCCAGAGTGGAAAGAAAGAGTGTTAGTGCAGGTGTTCACACTGTATCTTCCAAATGGGAGTGTGAACCCCTTAAATTCAAAAGCATTCAAGCTTAAAATCATATTCATCTCTGTGCCCTCAATTGTAACTCCCATAATTCTTCCTCATACAGTAGGTGTCTAATAAATTTGTGTGACTTGATTGACTAAATCCTCACAAAGGCATGTACTTACAAACTTAGGAATTGGAGCTTACCAGGAGAGAATGCCCGAAGGTACAGTTAACAAAAAACAAAAAGTCGCTTTTGCTTACAAAATGCTTCTAGATAACAGAATAGAAACATGATTATTTCACAAAGAGAGACCCAAGATCTGCCCTGAAATTCACCAATAACAAATCTCTAGGTGGATCATCACCCTCCTTCCATCGTCCAACCTTCACTCCAAATCACATCATTTGTCATGAAAAAAGTAAAAAAGTTTAAGAGATCAGCACTTGTTTCAAGTTCTATAAAAAAGCCGAGCAAGGCATCATGTCTGGGAAGAATCCTCTTTAAATCATTCCTTAAGTTTAATATACAGCCAATTGTCTTTGCTCTGCAATAGCAGCAGACTTTTGCTTCAATCTGTCTTCCAAATTTGGGCACCTGACATGCTATTATTTGATGAGTTATACTTGGCAAGATGTATTTATTTCCTTCGGCACACTGTGCTTTAAATTAAGCCAAACAGTATGTCAGGTGGTTACATGGACAATCTCAACTTCTTTCAGGTGTAAATAATGTAGAGACTTTGAGTTAGCAAATGACTCAATTCCTTATACTCTTTTCCATAAAAATATGATATAATTCTCTATTCAAATAATTACTACGGCAGTGATAGTCATCAAATATTTCAGAGTCCTCTCCTTTCAGCATGAGGTAGGAGGACACACCCATGCTTTCACACTGAGTGTGGCCATGTGACTTCTGGCCAATGAAAGTGGGCTCAACTCCTAGCATTGGTTCCAGATAAAAGCCTCAAGAGCCAGTCCTTAATTTGTGACACCCCCTTCCTCACCAATGAGACTGCAATTTTCCACACAGTGGAGGCTTCATTAGCTTTGGTCCTGGAGTTATGACACATGAGGACATGACTCCAACTAACTCACATTTGTTATTGGGGTTGTTTGTTACAGTGGCATGACTTAGCCCAGCCTAACTCAATATAACTATGATGAACAAAGAGCTCGACTGCTGTGTCTTCGTTCCATCACCTGGACCCCAAGAAGGTAAACACTGAAGACCACCAGGCGGATACAGAACTGCAGGAGGCCTGCCCTGCACGCCCCGCTTCCCTCTCCCCACGAGAATCCCCACATTACTCAGGGCAGCCGTGCGTCTCTTCTCCATGCTCTGGGGTGGAGTGAGGGTCCCTGTGGCCCCGTCTGGATGATGAGAAGTGTGCAGAGCCCCTTGCAGGTAGCTCACAGGGATGCCCATTCAGGGGGCCAGTAAAGCCAGAGTGCACCCCCTTTTGCTTCCCTTCCCTTTCCCTTGCTTGAACCCTGGGCATGGTGGATGCAGCTCTGGCTGCCACCCTAAGGAAGGGGTCAGAACCCAGGGGAGTCTGGGTCTCCGATGGCCCTGAGGGGCTGCCAGGTGAGCACTGTCTGCCACACACAGCCCCACTCCTGGGGGAGAAGAAAATGAACCCTGAACTTGTGCAAACTGCTGTCTAAGGGGCTTCCATTTCTAGCACCCAAATGCAATCCCATCAAACTGCCACGGAGCACAGGAAACCCCCAGGGCAGGCCGGGGGAATTTCTTTATTCAATGGGAAGTTAATGACCCAGAGAAACAAAAAATCAACGAGCGCTTTCATTAGAATAAAAATCCACTCCAGCTAACATATTTGGTGTATTTTGTAGCAATGATTGGGGAGGGCATAAAGGCTCAACTCTTGCTGCCCAAAAGATAGGAAATAAGCATGAACGGCTCCTCGGCTAATATATTAATGGTTCAGATATTTTAATTTCATATGACATTTTCGGGAAAACGAAGGGAAAGGAAGAAAAGGTGAAAGACAAGAGCACTCAAATGTCCACTGATGGATGAACGAACACATGACACGTGATTTATGCACACAATGGAATAGAATGCGGCCTTAAAAAAAGGAAACACATCCCTGCCAGGCACGGTGGCTCACACTGGTAAATCCTAACACTTTGGGAAGCCGAGGCGGGTGGATCGCCTGAGGTCAGGAGTTCAAGACCAGCCTGGCCAACATTTGTGAAGCCCCATCTCTACTAAAAATACAAAAATTAGCCGGGTGTGGTGGTGGGCGCCTGTAATCTTAGCTACTTGGGAGGCTAAGGCAGGAGAATTGCTTGATCCTGGAAGGCAGAGATTGCAGTGAGCCGAGATCATGCCACTGTACTCCAGCCTGGGTGACAGAGCAAGACTCTGTCTCAAAAAAAAAAGTATGTTCTGACACATGCCTCAACATGGATGAACCTCAAGGACATCATGCTAAGTGAAACAAGCAGGTCACAAAAGCACAAATATTGCGTGATTCTACTCATGTGAGGTATCTAAAGTAGTCCAAATCACAGAAACAGAAAGTAGACTCGTATCTGCCAAGGGTAGGGGAAGGGGGAATTTGTGTTTAATGAGCATGAAGTTTCAGTTTTGCAAGATGAAAAAGTTCTGGGGAAGTGTCACGCAACAATGTGATACAGCTGACACAACTGAACCGCATGCTTTAAAATGTTTAAATGGTAAATTTAATGTTATGTGATTGTAACCACATATTAAAATAAAGTTTCAAATAAATTTTACAGTTCGAAGGGCAGGCTGGGCATGGTGACTCACACCTGTAATTTCAGCACTTTGGGAGGCTGAGGCAGGCGGATCACCTGAAGTCAGGAGTTCTAGACCAGCCTGTTCAACATGGAGAAGCCTGGTCTCTACTAAAAAAAAAACATACAAAAATTAGCCAGGCTTGGTGGCATGCGCCTGTAATCCCAGCTACTAGGGAGGCTAAGGCAGAAGAATAGCTTGAACCCGGGAAGCGGAGGTTGCAGTGAGACATGATTGAGCCTGGGCAACAGAGCAAGACTTCATCAAAAAGAGAGAGAAAGAACGAGAGAGAGCGAGAGAGAGAGAGAGAGAAAGGGAGGGAGGGAGGGAGGGAGGAAGGAAAAGATTCAAGGGCAGAGGAGGGAAGAGGAGAGAGGAGACTTCATAAACCAAGTGGGGGGGAGGGGGACAAAAGAAGCCAATGGAGGCAGAGAAAGGGCAAGATGGGGGCATGAAGGATGGGGGCCCTTCTGAGGAGGGGGCACCCGAGTCTGGGGACACTGGGTCACTCACTGGGGCAGCAGGCATCAAAGGTCCACACCAGAGTCCTTTCCAACATCCGGGACTATTGTAGACATTCGCCTGCTTACTGGTCTCAGTTCAAAAAGAATCATGGAGCAATTCTTGGAGTTCAGAGATTCTCACAGCCTGAGCTGCTTAGTACCTAGGAGGGGCTCAGTAAGGATCTTTCAAATCAATCAGTGACCAAATAGTGCTAACCGAGTCCCAGGCGTCCTACGTCTGCCTTTGAGATCGTTCTGGAAGGTCCCACAGCTGCAGGGAAATCCACCACAGTAGCTACTAGTCACAGTGAAATTTAACTAAAATTAAAGAATATTAAAAATTTACCTTTTTGGAAACACTAGTCCCATTTCATATGCTCAACAGTCACATATGGCTATAGCTGCTGCCACACTGGGCGGCATAGAACATTCCCATAATTGCAGAAAGGTCTATGCACAGCACTGGTGTAGATGCTACCCTACCCTGCCCTGCCCTACCCTACCCTACCCTAGCCTACCCTACCCTAGCCTACCCTACCCTAGCCTAGCCTACCTTACTCTACCCTACCCTACCCTAGCCTAGCCTACCGTACTCTACCCTACCCTACCCTAGCCTAGCCTACCCTAGCTATCCTATAATAAAAAGAAGCCTACCTGGGGCATTAGTACTCTAGAGTACTAGAGGTGACACACAACCTCTGCCTTAATTTCTTCATTTGTAAAACAAGGATAATATTTCATCTAACTTAGAGGGTTAAGTGGATTAAATTAGATAATACACGTCAAGCATAACATCCCTGTCTCAGAGTACAGGCTCTATGAATGCCAGCTGTCATTTTGTTGGGGAGAAGGAGATAGCTGATGCATGCATGTGCGCGCACACACACACACACCCGTGATTTCTTACAGAAAGAGACCATGACTTACCCTCCCCTCCCTCAGAATGGGAACAGTTTTCAACAAACGACTGGAATGGGTGGTACCTCCCCAGTGCCCTACTGGGTAGAGGCCCTGTGGGCAGGTTCCAGGCAGTCTGGTTTCTTCTTTACCACCTGCCTAACAGGAGTCCGCCGACGTGGAACATGGGAATCATGCTTTCAGGGTGTGGGAGCCCAAATGGGTAGGTGCAGTTCACAGAGCGGGCTCTAACTGAGCCCCCACGCGGCTACAGCAGGCTGTCCAATGAACCCAATGAAGCAATGAGTCCGCAGACAGGAACTACCAAGTCAACAAAAACCCCCTCCACCATAGCCCTTCCCTGCAATGACAGGTAACAAACAGCAGCAACCAAGAGACCAGCTAGTATCGGGGAATTGTCACTTTCGTCAAAAGGGACGTTGGTGTGCAATGACCACCTTACAGCTTGTATATCTGTACTCACACGGCTGTGTGTGTGAGCCTATGTGTACTTATGTATGTGGCGCATATTATCAAGTGATTCTGAGATCCTGTACACATGGAAGATTTTTAGTTGCCAAGCTTATTCCACTAGATCCCTTCATTTCTTTTTCGGCTTGCTTTATTGATTCTGTCCCGTTGATCTGTGGGTATATCCTCAGGGGTGCAATGCAGTCCAGTGGGCTGCTCTTGACAAGAGAGCATGATCCATTTTGGAAAGTGTCTCCTGGGATGCTCAGGGAGAGGTGCTAACAGGCCAAGACGCAGATCCACTGTGCAGGTAACATGCCAGTCCCTAAGAGATTCCATGACCATCATGCGAAACCAGACGGACCACAAGCTTCCTGCAGCTCTCAAGGGGCTGGCGAGACGACAGAACTGTGACAAGCTAACTGCCCATTACCGCACTGGGCAGGACCTCACAGTGCTGACGAACAAAATTAAAATGAAAGATTTATTATGGCTGAGCAAGTAAAAGAAGGAAAACATCCAAAAGATTCCAAACTGACTTATCCAACAAGAGACACACCTGGCTAAAGGATTACGCTTTTGCTTTTTGTTTTTTTTCAGACGGAGTCTCACTCTGTCACCCAGGCTGGAGTGCAATGTTGTGATCTTGGCTCACTGCAAGCTCCGCCTCCCAGGTTCAGGTGATTGTCGAGCCTCAGCCTCTCAAGTAGCTAGGACTACAGGTGCCCGCCACCACACCGAGCTCATTTTTGTATTTTTAGTAGAGACGGGGTTTCACCATGTTGGCCAGGCTGGTCTCGAACTCCTGACCTCAAGTGGTCCGCCCACCTCAGCCTCCCAAAGTGCTGTGATTATAGGCATAAGCCACCGCGCCCTGCCAAGGATTAGGTATTTTTTTAAATCCAATATATTTTTCTTTTAATGGTTTATTTCTCAATGTGTAATGTTTTAACAGGAGGGGGATTCTGTAAGAGACAAAACTCTTCTAATGGCTTCATCCCATGATCATTTGTCAGTAAAAACTACTGACCATTTAATATTATTTTAAATTCATAATTTCTTAATAGGCATGGTTTTAGAACTCGGTAAAAACTACTGACCATTTAATATTATTTTAAATTCATAATTTCTTAATAGGCATGGTTTTAGAACTCACCAAAGAGGATGTTTTGAGTCACAGAAAGAAAGCTGTATTTTCTTCATGAGATGAATAACCTAATTTGGAAGGACGAGGAAGGCAGAGGATGACACATAGAAAGAACAGGAGGGGAAGGCACAGGACAAAGGGTCTCCCCTGGCAGGGCCATGGTGGGAAATGAAGATGTGGGTTTCCAGACTCTTCGCAGATGGATCTGAGCATCCCTCACAGGGCTGCCTGGGTGGATGTGTGGCTGCCAGGTAACACTTGCTTTGAACAAAGGTTCTGAGCCCAGAGGTTTGAAAACCACTGGCCTTACACCACCAGACGCTGAGCTTCAAGGATAGTGAGGAAGAGCTGCTCCTCCCTTCCCGCAACACCGCCAAGAGGGAAGGGTGAGAAGGGCCAGGCCGCCTTCCTCTTTTCTGTCCTTTATGAGATACGAATCCCTAGAGGCCAAGGGCAAAGCTGAAGGTCACCTGCCCACCTCTGCCAGGGTTCCTGATAACACATCTCAGAGAAGCTCCTCTCCCATCCACTGCAGGGCTGGCTCCTCAGGGAACACGCCCAAGACAGCCCAGGAGGCCTGACCTGCAAAGGCTCTGCCCAGCAGGCACAACTCATGTCTCTTGTCATTCCCTACTAGAAACAAGGAGCAGGAAAAGCCATTCCAAACCTGAGGAGGGCATTCCTTCTCCTGAGGGTGTGGGCTGAGGAGCCACACAAGGCCTCGGCTGGAATGTTCTCCAGCGAGCTCCTGGAGCGGGAAGTACCACGGCCTTGTGCCATGACCACAAGCGAAAGACCCCACCTTTCAGAGACCAAACCCCGCTCTGTGAAAGGGTAGCTGAGGCTACTCCACAGGGCTTCGGCAGGAGACTGCCACCCTCCCCACGCTCTGCCAGTCCCCGCACTCCTCCTGACATTAGCACGACGGGGTCAGACTGTAGCATTCACTGCTGTGGCCAGAATCTGACCCATGCGTGACTTCCCACAGACACTGAATAAATCCATGATTCAAAAACAGCAAATGGAAGCCCCTTTGCCCGTGATGGGCAGCATGCACGGTGGGTACAGGCACACACACGTGGGCACCCTCCCCAGCTCTGTGGGCTCTGACAAAGGAAGCCTGGGCAAAGTACCTTGTCTCTCCACACCTGTTTCCTCCTCCATAAAAATCAACATAATACTTGTACCAACCTCACAGCGCTGTTGTGAAGATTAAATGAGGTAACACAGGAAAAAGTACTTAGAACAATGCCAGCCCACACAGGTGCCGGGCTGCATAAGTCATTATTAACTACATGTCCACCCAAAATGTCCTTCTATTTTTGGGTCCTGCATCACTGATGAGTTTCAGTGACGGCAATTAGAATACAAAAAACTAGCTCTTCATCTGCCCCTGGGCAGTAATTACCATGGTGGCATTTACTCTTGCTATTTCCTTCATAATACCTCATTTTCTCATTTGTCTTTTTAGGAATAAAACAGTATCTACTGGCAACACGTACTAGTGACTACTTCCATTCCTTTAAATAATAATTTTCCTGTGCAATTGTTTAATCATATTGATACGGAACTTGTCCACCTTTTAGCTAGCTGGTAATTTTTTAATAGTATGCTCTTGCATGATTGCATATTTGTTCTTAACAATACGTTTGAAAGTGCTTCTGGCCACAGTGGCTCACGCCTGTAATCCCAGCACTTTGGGAGGCCAAGGCGGGCAGATCACCTGAGGTCAGGAGTTTGAGACCAGCCTGACCAACATGGAGAAACCCCGTCTCTACTAAAACTACAAAATTAGCTGGGCATGGTGGTGCACGCCTGTAGTCCCAGCTACTTGGGAGGCTGAGGCAGGAGAATTGCTGGAACCCGGGAGGCAGAGGTTGCAGTGAGCCAAGATTGCACCACTGCACTCCAGCCTGGGCAACAAGAGCGAAACTCCATCTCAAGAAAACAAATAAATAAAATAAAGTGCTTCATGATAAATAAATTTCACTTTGTTTTTTCTGTTGTTGTTTATGTTACTAGTATTTCTTGAGGAGGAATATCAGATCACCCCAGGCTGTCATTCTCATCTAGTCTTTGTGTTTGTGACAGAGAAGGAAAAGAGAGAAGGCAAAGGGGAGGGCAGAGATGTTGCTTAAAAGGTCAAGACAAGGCTGAGCTGGGACCTAATTGTCTAACTTAATGTCTGCTTAAGCACGTGCTGTATTATGGAAATGCTCTAACAGGACAGCTAGATCAGGAACTGGGTTTTCTGGGACCATGAGATTTAGAAATAAGGAACTTCCTTTGCTGAGAAAAAGGGATGTTATGTAAACCCCCAAGTCCTTAAGTCATAACACTGAGGCTGCCCTTGGGGGCAGGGTGATGAGACCACGGGGCACACCCAGACAGCTTTCCCCACCTCTTTGCTCAGGACTCTGAGAGCTCCGTGCAGGGTTCCTTCACGGTTCTAGACGGTTCCCTGGCACCCAGAACCCTCTCCAGAGATCAAGGGGCCTCTACGACTGATGCTATAATTAAATTCTTACTGTAGATTGTGGCAGAGAACTTGCCACCAGAAGAGCTTCCCTTTAATGACCTCCAGGAGAACTGGCTGAAGCCAAGGGAAGAAGCCCTGCCACTCTCAGACCTCCGGTGGGGGTGGGGGAAATGGCTACACAGCCTGGGTGGGAGACAGCATCAGCTTCCTCCCTCCCTCCAGAGCAGTCAGGCCGAGGACAGCTGATGGCGCTTTGCTCATTTGGGTCCAGGTTGCCATGGAGATCAGCAGTCTCCCTAGATGCCTCCAGACTATAAGAGCAACTAGCACATTACTGCAGAGGGATCTACATGAGTGCCCTAAGTCCTACTGCAGAGGGGGCCTTCCTGTGGAAGGCTCCTAAGGGTGGTCCCATCCATCTTTGACTTGAGTTCCAGCATAGTCACTGTTACGTCCGGAGGTAAAAATTCTTTAAACTGAATTTCCTAGATGAAGTGAAGACTTTTTTTTTCAGTATTACATTTTATTTTTACGGCTTCTTCCAGTATTGCACAATCCCATAATTATTGCTATTCAGCTAAAAACACGCCTCGAGGCATTGCAGAAGATGAGAATAATAATTTTAAAAACTGGAGTCAGCAACACGAACTCTTGAAAGCACTGGTATAAAAGCATTCAAGAAATAACTTCCTCTGGCTTCCTTGGATTTGTTTAAGAGATTACTAATGGCAAAATCAAGTGGAAATTTTAATGGCTCAGTAGGTCTTTATGAACTAAGTTCCCTAGATGAAAATCAAAATGCTGCCCATGATTTATGCCTTAAAACAGGATTGCTGACCTAAGGTCTGGGAATCTGCTAAGACTGTGGGCTTATGCATTGAGTATTTGAGAGCATTTTTCTGAAAAGGGAAGCACATAGCTTTTGACTACTCTCCAAGGGGGTCCCCCAAATGTTAAATTTAGAGTTTGCTTAGTTGACAGCAGAGTTTCCCCATCTGGTTCCCTTCTGTTGTTCCAGTAAACAGGTAAAAACTCAGTGAAAGGCAGACTGGGAATGTTCTCCTGCCTCCCCTTTCTGCCCACAAGTCACAGGTCTCATCCTTTTTCTTCCACTTTCTCTCCTTATTGCCCTCATCTGTGGAATATTGAAAATAAATATTGAGGCCAGGCATGGTGGCTCACGCCTGTAACCCCAGCACTTTGGGAGGCCCAGGTGGACGGATCACTTAATGTCAGGAGATGGAGACCAGCCTGGCTAACAGGGCGAAACCCTGTCTCTACTAAAAATACAAAAATTAGCCAGGCGTGGTGGCTCACGCCTGTGATCCCAGCTACTTGGGAGTCTGAGGCAGGAGAATCACTTGAACTAGGGAGGTGGAAGTTGCAGGGAGCGAGATCACATCACTGCTCCAGCCTGGGCAACAGATCGAGACTCCATCTCAAAAAAATTAAAAAAAAAAAAAGGAAAGAAAAAGAAAATAAATATTGAGCATCCTAAGCACCAGACATAGTGCTCAGGGCTGGGGATACAGGAACAAACAAACAAGACACAGCCCATGTTCTTAAGGGGCGGAGGAGAGTCAGATAAAAGAAAAGATCCCATGAATGGTTAACGGAATGCTCCTACTAATTATCAAGAAGCATATGCACAGGACCATGGCAAAGGCAGAAAACTGTCGTGTAGACACCAAATATTTCCAATTGCCCAGCCCCACCCACATGACAGACACAAGTTAAGGAAAAAAACAGTCAGGTCTGATGGGTGAGATTTTGCTTGGTTTTCTGCCTAGCTGGCCAGCTGGAACTTAAATATCAACAATGTAAGGACCAGAACGACGTGTCTTCCCAAAAGTAGATTTAAATTCAGAGACAGAAAGCAGAAAGGTCATTGCCAGGGTCTAGGAGGAGAAGGAAATGGAGTTAGTATTTAATGGATACACGGTTTCAGTTGGGATGATGAAAAAGTTCTGGAGATAAATGGTAGTGATGGCTGCAACACAACGTGAATGTTTAGTGCCACTGAACTGTGCACTTAAAAATGGTTCAAATGGTAAATATGGCCAGGCTCAATGGCTCGTGCCTGTAATCCCTACACTTTGGGAAGCTGTGTGGGAGGATCGCTTGAGGCCAGGAGTTCTAGAACAGCCTGAGCAACACAGAGACCCCCATCTCTACTAGAAATAAAAAAAAAAAAAATTAACTGGGTACAGTGGGGCATGCCTATAGTCCTAGCTACTTAGGAGGCTGAGGCAGGAGGATCACCTAAGCCCAGAAGCTGGAGGTTGCAGTGAGCTATGATCGCACCACTGCACACCAGCCTGGGCGACAGAACAAGACCTTGTCTCAAATTTAAAAAAATAAAAATAAAAGTATATTTTACAGCATGTGTATTATATAACAACAAAATTATTTTAATTGATTTTTTTCTGTCTGTACTTGATAAAAAGAGATGCCACCAGTGCCTATGTCTGCCCAGGTGCTAGAGAAAATTAGTGTGTGGGCCACAAGTTTCACAGCCCTAATGTGCATTAGGTTCTTCCATATTTTCCAGAAAGTGGTGCGCCTGTCACTGTTCTAGCTGGCACACTCCTTCCAGCTGCAGACATCCCTCTCTTGTCCCCTTTGGGATGGGGTCAGCAGGGTTGGCACTGAAGCCCTAGGTACAGAAAGCCCTGGGCTGTGGTGTTCTGGGCAAAGCAAGCCTCACACTCCTTACCCGAGGACTTCCTGCCAACTAGTATCCCCTCCCTACTTGCTGGCCTTGCCAGGCTCTGGGCTCCCTACCGGCTCCTGGAAGCTGTGGGACCCCCGGCAGGGCCCTGTCTGAGCTGAGAGGCAGAGTCTCATGTTTCCAACACCAGTAGCCTGAAAGGTGAGCTGGCCCCACGAGGCCTGCTGGCTGGTTTAGAACTTGATCTTGGTTATCACAGGGACTCCTCACCCTCCAAGCCCCTCTGGCTTACTGGCAGCTGAGATTATTCTAGAGTATAGTTGTTCGTCTAGATTCTGGCTGCCCACGGAAGCATCTGAGACTCGCATCTGCTGCAGGCTAGACTTTCGCATGTCTATCAGCAGCGCCCGCTCCTCGGAGATGACAGCACAGGGTGATGCTTATCTTCGGGTCTCTCCTCTTGGGCTCTGCGGTGACTCTCTCCGGCTTGGTTACAGCTTCTCCATGTTGCTGTATCAGGACCTGCACTGCCCTGAGAGTTCATGGGCCACTCACCTTCCCTTGAGGATGAAGGAGAATGTGGCCCTGGGCCAGCCCCCAGCTCCCATCACGGGCCCACGATAGGTCCCTGGGTCCCTTCTCTTGCCTTTATCCTCAAAAGCTGCTGTCCTGTCCTTCATCCACTGTCACTACTGTCCTGGGAACAGGACAATCTCCCCAGCTCCCCACTTCCTTACTGGTCCAGGTGACCGGATCTCAGTCTTCAGGTCTTTAAGGACTTCATCACCAACCTCAAAGGGAAACCAACAGATTGGCTTAAAATCTAAACAGGCCGGGCATGGTGGCTCAAGCCTGTAATCCCAGCACTTTGAGAGGACAAGGCGGGTGGATCATAAGGTCAGGAGTTCGAGACCAGCCTGGCCAACATGGTGAAACCCGTCGCTACTAAAACTACAAAAATTAGCTGGGCGTGGTGGTGTGTGCCTGTAATTCCAGTTACTCGGTAGGCTGAGGCAGGAGAATCACTTGAACCCAGGAGGCAGAGGTTGCAGTGAGCCGAGATCGTGCCACTGCACACCAGTCTGGGTGACAGAGCAAGGCTCTGTCTCAAAAAAAAAAAAAAAATCTAAATTAACAGACATGATGAGGTTGCCCAGTTTTGAGAAGCAGGATCTGTGGTTTGTAGCTGCTGTCTCCACCGGACTGAAGCGGCACTGGGGAAGAGCTGTCCCACCTGCTACCCAACGTAGGGGGACCCACCAGCTGGGCCTTCTGCCTTCAGAGGACCATCCTTCCACATCTGTCCCCAGGTTAGCCCCCTCCCCAGGGTCAGGGTATGTATCCAAGAGAAATAAAAGCACACGTCCACAGAAACACTTATGCAAAAATGTTCCTAGCAGCTTTATTCACGACAGCCAAAAACGGCGCCCATCAACAAGCACGGCTTGCTACAGCTTGGCTTAGCTGTAGTCCATTTCTACAATGGAGCACTACTCGGCAGTAACAGCAAACCACTGGTACATAAAACAACCCAGGTGCTGGTGTCATGGGTTGAATTACGAGCCTCTCAAATTTGTATACTGATGTACTAACCCCCAAGTACCTTATTCGTAAGGTAGCTTTATTTGGAAATACAGTCATTGTAGATGCCATCAGTTAAGATGCGGTCATCCTGCAGTAGGGTGCGCTCCCAATTCAACATGATGGGTGTCCTTAGGAGGACCACAGGTCTTTAGGGGGAGATTTGGACATAGAGAAGCAGAATGCCATGTGCAGACTGGAATTATGCTGCCACAAGGCAAAGAACTTCCAGGAGCTAGCAGAGAAGCCTGGAACAGATTCTAAATGACACCTTTATCTTGGTCTTCCAGCTTCCCAAACTGTGAGGCAATAAATTTCTCTTGTTTGAACTACGCAGTCTGTGGTATTTTGTTACAAGAGCCCTAGCACACTAATGCGGCTGGCAATAGAAGTCTTACACAAAATAATAAACAAACTCTAGGATCTCATCCACACAAAGTTCTCGAACAGGTTAAATGAACCTATGGTGAAAAAACCAGAACACTGGTTTCCTTTGGAGGGATGGGGTGGGAATGATTGAGAAGGGGCAAGAGAGAACTCTCTAGGGTGATGGTTAACGTTTTGTGATTATCCTGACAGGGATTCAGGTTACCCAGGGAATGCAACTGTCAAACCTCATCAAAGGAGGTGCTTAGGACTTCCGCATTTCACTACATGTAAACTTGACCCGACCCGGAGAAAACCAGCAACAAGCACCGAGCTCTAGGAAATGACACGCATGACGAAGCCTTAAAAGGGTGAGGTATATGGACACCTGCAACTTACTTTTAAATGCATAAAGTAATGAAGATTGGTGTGATAGAGGGAAAGATTTTAAAAAAGTTCATTGTGGATCTGGGTAACAGACATATGGGTATTCATGATACCTTTTTTCCCCGACTTTTACATATATCTGGAATTTGTCAGAACAAAATATGGAAAAACGTTACCACACTGATCACGGTTTCTTTCGGTGCTCTGCTACGAGCTGTACAAGCACATTACCGAGGCTCTAGAAGGCACGTCATAAAAGCAATCTAAAAGGAGAGGCGAGGGGACATTATTTTGTGCTGAGATCTCATGTACTGTTTGTGATGAGAAGTGTTCTTCACCCTACATTCTTTGTAAAACTAATTTAAATTGTGTGAAATGCCTAATTAAAACAGAATAAGGTTTGGGGGGTACTAAGAATTTTTTCTTCATTTCAGAGATAGTGAGGATAACCCAAACCAGCAAACTACATTAGAATGAAATCCCCAGCCAGGCGCGGTGGCTCACGCCTGTAATCCCAGCACTTTGGGAGGCCGAGGCGGG
>NW_012115666.1:379879-443508 GCF_000951035.1 Colobus angolensis palliatus
CTGAACTTAAAATAAAAGTTAAAGGCCAAAAAAAAAAAAAAAGGAAAAAAAAGGAATGAAATCCACTCAGTGGGTGGTGAAATTACCAAAAGATGCATTCTTTACAACCTACTGGGGAGGGTGGATTTTGTCCACTGCCCCACAGAACAGAACCAGATCCTGAAACATACACATGAAGACTCGGCTGAGAACCTCAGGTACAGAGTAGGACAAATCTCCAGTGCACGCTCACCAGGAGCAACATCAGTACTATGCTCCCAAGACAGCAGCCAAATCCATGGAACGCTGGCTCAGAAATGGTTATCCCAAAGAAAAGATTTACAAAACAATAACAGTGCCATGCTTTCCTCTTTGAGTGAGGGAAGAAACTCTGAATACAAAATTTAGTTGTTGTTGGGGAATCCAGTATTTCGGCATTAGCTTAAAGAAAAGAGTATCAATCAATTCAACTTTTCAATAACCAAATGTTTTTTATTGATTACATTACCAAGCTTATATTTTGCAAGAGAACAGACCCAGGAACAGGAGAAACGTAGTCCGCAAAGTGGTGAGAGAGAGAGAGAGATAAAATACAGGAGAGAATAATCATTCCCATTTTACAGATGGTGATACTGAGGTTCAGTGTTCCACGTCACATAGCTATTCAGGGGGAAAACCAGGGTTCTAACCCAGGCCTTCTGACTCTGGCCCTGGTGAGAAAAAAGATTGATGTTTAGGAAACAGCTTTGCCCCTCCAAGCCAAGGGGGCCTTGCAAAAGGTGACAGTGAAGCACACAGCCTCTGCCCCCAAGCTGGAGAGTGAATCCTGATTTGCTGGCTGTGTGACCTCAGGCAAGCCTTCCGGTTTGCGCTGCATTATTGTTGCTTAGAGAAGGTAGCATAACAGCGTTCATCGGATGGAAGTAACAGTGAAGTGCTTAGAATAATGCCCGGCCCTGAACATGCAGACCGAATCCAGACCTGTGCTGGTCAGCACTACAGCCACCAGCTAGGCGAGGGAGGTGACTCATTTTATGTGTCAACCTGGCTGGGCCCTGGACACAGATATGTGGCCAAACATTATTCTAGATGTTTCTGTGAAGGTGCATTTACCAGGAGATTAACATCTAAATCAGCAGACTCTGAGTAAAGCCAGCCACTCTCCCTAATGGGGGTGGTTGGGATCATCCAATCAGCGGAAGGCCTTGAGTAGAAACAGATCAGACTTCCCCGGGAAGAGGGGATTCTGCCAGTAGATGGCCTTCAGAGCCCAGCTGCGTCACCAACTCTTCCCCGTTCTCTACCCTGCACCCCCACCCCTGCCTCACTACCGCAGCCAATTCTGGACTTGCCACCCTCCACAATCACAGGAGCCAATTCCTTAAAATCAATCCCCTCCTCTACACACACACACACACATACACACACACTGTCTCTTCACACACACTTTTGGTTCTGCTTCTCTGGAGAACCCTAATACATGTAGCTATTTAAATTAATCTTAAATTAACTAAAGTCCACGAAAATTAAAAATTCAGTTCCTCAGTCTTACTATCTCAGTGCTCAGTAGCTCCACGTGGGTAGGGGCTACTGTACTGTTCAGCACAGATACAGAACATTTCCACCACTGTGCAAAGGTCTTTTGAACTGTGTTGATCTAGCGAAGGAAATGCATCTTTTCTCTGGAAGCCAGTACCAGGTTTGTGAAGACAACAGTTCTTGGCATTATCATCATCATTGTCATTAATACAACATTGGGATTTTATTGATTATTTTTATATCAAATTATTATTATTACTATCATATTGGGTTTTCAAAGCCTCCTATAATTTTTTGTTTTTAGGGACAGGGTCTGGCTCTGTCACCCAGGCTGGGGTGCAGTGGTGTGGTCTTGGCTCACTGCAACCTCCACCTCCCAAGCTTAAAGCATCCTCCCGCCTCAGCCTCCTGAGCAGCTGGGACTACAGGCACATACCACCACACCCAGCTAAGTTTTGTGTATTTAATAAGAGATGGGGTTTCGCCATGTGGCCCAGGCTGATTTTGAATTCCTGAACTCAAGAGATCCACCCACTTCAGCCTCCTAAAGTACTGGGACTACAGGCATGAGTCACCGCACCAGGCTGACTTTTTTTTTCTTTATAAAGGTAATATGGAATGCAGATTGCTCGAGGCAGTGCAGCCTCTTCTAACCTCATCTGAGTCCTCTGTTAAAAGAACGGGTAGGGAAAACAAAGAGATGAGATGGAAAGGAGGGAGAATGGAATACAAGAGAGTAAAGACAGCTCGGTAGAGAGAGGATGGGGAAAGACAGAGAAAGGCTCATTCGTCTTGTCACCCAAAGCCAACACGCTGTCTCTGGATTGACCCCACATCTCTGTTTTCTGTATGTTTGATACTTTAGCATTGAGGCCTTGCTGACCCTGCAGGCACTGCCCCTCCCAGAACTAGCAGATTCCTAGTGACCTAAACTCACCTGCACATCTTTCCTATGCAAACCAACCAATCCAGAGCTCAGACCACCCACCCCTACCTCCTGTGGGCCACAATTCTGCCTTAACTAACCAAGGGTCACATGCCAGGCAACCAGGAACAGTATCCACCTCCCAGAGCCTGCTGAAACTCCCTTAACTAGCCAGCCCTAAATCCTGTCCATTCCTTTCTGCGCAAACCACAGCAGAGGCTCTTGCCCTCATTTTCCTCTCACTCCCGCTGCCTCTTGACGGACCCTGCTGCTTCTCGGTGCGGCCTGCATCGCATGGGATGCTCCTCCTCTTGGGAACTGTGAGATCTTCTCATTAGCGGCCATCTCCCAGTTCTGTAAGCTTCACCCTATCTGAATAAAACCTACATTTTAAAATGGTTTTGCTCCACCACCACCCAGTCTCACCACAGGAAAGCTCAAGTTTATTTAACTGAACATCAACTTCCCAGCCAAGAAGCTGGCTGGACTCTAGGACTCAACCCTCTATGCTATGGGAATTACTGAGAATCTGTAAGTACTGCAAAAACAAAAACAAAAAATAAACCCTCTTCTTTCACATTTTCTGAAGATGCAACAAAATGGTTTATCTTACAGAATCATGAGCAGTCACTGAAATATAGCATCTTATGGAACTGATGAGACAATCAGATGAACCCCTTTATTTTAAAGCTGAAATGCGGCCGGGTATGGTGGCTCACGCCTGTAATCCCAGCACTTTGGGAGGCTGAGGCAAGTGGATCACCTGAGATCAGGAGTTCAAGACCAGCCTGACCAACATGGTGAAACCCTATCTCTACTAAAATTACAAAACTAGCCAGGTGTGGTGGTGCATGCCTGTAATCCCAGCTACTTGGGAGGCTGAGAGAGGAGTATCGCTTGAACCCGGGAGGCGGAGGTTGCAGTGAGCCAAGATCACGCCATTGCACTCCAGTCTGAGTGACAAGAGCAAAACTCCATCTCAAAAAAAAAAATTTTTTTTAAGCTGAAATGCCTCACCAAGGCTCACCAGCCGAGACAAGTCTAAACATTCTGACTGATGCCTGTCTACTATGCATATTTTCTTCTCGTATCTTCCACATTTGCCTAAAATGGAAAGAAACTAATGAATTACTTAGAGTTCTTGCTCGTGGTCTACTAATCCTCTAGTATTATGTATATTTTAATTAAAGCTGCCATTAAGATCTCTTCATCCCAAGTAACTGCCGGAGCTGAGATTATTAACCACAGTTTAGCTACTGGTTCAGGAACCCTCTCTAAAGCTCATTAAGCACTTCCTAACACTGCACCCAGGAGCCTGGTCTGCAAGGAGAATTAGGGAGACCAGTCAAGTGGAGGCCTCAGATTTTCTGAATAAAAGGTGTTAAGCTTTGGCAGCTGGTCTGACAGCCTCTGCTCTTCAGGAGTTTTGTACTTGCTGCAAAGTGCAGAGATAGCTGATGATCATCTTCCAGATAGGAAGACAAATCTGAAAAGCCATCCATCAAATTCCAAAAGTAACCTAGAGTGTGTGGGGACAACCACCAAGAATACTGAAGACGGGCTTGTCCTCAGGTCCAGGGTAGCCTTGTCTGTGAGAGGCTGGGGGCTGGGCTGCAAAGGTGCATGGAAGCCGATCTGTGTCACTATCTCATCTTGCAGGGGAAGGGAATCGGACCAAATTAAAATCTTCATTGTTCAATTTCATCGTCTCGCAAAATGTCTTTCTTCCTGCATTGTGGGTACTGGTAGGAAAATTAGCTTTATGTCCATCTCAAATACGCCTTTTAAAATGATCGCTTTCCAGCTGTCCCATGTTCCCAGTTTGAAGTCTTACATGCATAATCCATCTCACCAGTAAGAGCCTGAGAAAAAGGACTGTCTATAGGGACTGCCCAAAGCCAGCTATTAAAAATAAATGTTACAGTCACTAAAAATATCACAAAAATAATAATTTTCAGAAAGCTGCAGATTGTGTTTGGAAGGAACATTAGAAAAAATTTTGGGGGTGCGTGTGTATACTTATATGCATATTTACACGTACATACATTAATGTACACAAGTGTGTATGTATGCATGCATACACACACATACACACTCACATATATTCTCATGTACTCTATATTCTTCAGCATATCTGTAAAATTTTTCCCCGTTCATACACGCAATACCTAAAAATGAAAATTTGTCATTGTCAAAAAGCATGTATTAACTAAAACTCATGACGGAGATTTGAGTTAGCGCAGTTATGGGAGATTTTTCTCATTTTTCTAAACTTTAGATAATGAATTATGTTGAGTTAAGCTAACATATTTATATACTTATTCATGTATGAAAATTTGTCATTGTCAAAAAGCACTTATTAACTAAAACTCGTGACAGAGATTTGAGTTAGTGCAGTGATGGGTGATTTTTCTCATTTTTCTTAAAATTTAGATAATGAATTATGTTGCTTGTATAATTTGTTAAAGTTAAGCTAACATATTGATATACTTATTCATGTGGGTTCCTCTTCAGAAACTTTAACTGAAATAATTTCATAGATAGAATCTCTGCCTTTCAGAGGATTATATATTTACAACTTCTACCTTTTTTATTTCAACATGAGTTTGTTTTAAAATATGACAGATTGCTAATCAAGGCCATATGAAACCTTCTGAGTCCTCAATCCTTAAAACTATAGCATAATATTATAATAAACAAAATCCCAACACACAAGACTACAAAAACAAAAAAGAAAAAACAAAACCCTCTTCTTTTACACTTTCTGAGTATGCAACAAAATGGTCCATCTTACAGAACTGTAAGAGATCACTCAAACATAGCAAAGATAATGCATTTAATCTAGATATTTAAAAAGTGAGTCTTTTACATTTTTCCCAAGTTTTTAATCACCTTGTCCAGCTCACAAACTGTACTGCCAAACAATGCAATGCTTAATAAAGCAACTATTTAGAAAAATCTCAGATAAGGACAAATGATTAACTTGCAGAAGGTTCCATGAAATGAAAACATAATCCTGAGTCATTTTGGCTGCTTGTGTTGTTTTTATTTATACATAAGATTCCACCGATCGACCTCTCCAGAGAACATTTATTAACCAGGTATTTTAAAGAAACTGCATTCAAAATGACTCATAGTCATATTCAACTATTAGGCAATGGAAATTGTGTGTATGAAAGTGTTCATTTGTAAGTGATAAGCACTGAGAGAAACTCAGACATATGCCCATTAAGGAGGCCATTATAATTTTGTTTTTGTGTGAAGGTCTCCTTCTTGCCTTTTCCCTTCTACTGTGGTAAGAGCAGTTTCCTTATCAGATCATCTGTTTTAGACATTCTTAGCAGAATGATCACAGCCCCGACCAAGAATTATATGTTGCTTTGCACATAAATGTGAAACCTTAGGTAGCATTTTAATATGTTATTTTATTTTAACATTCTCTAACTTGCTTTAAATCCCTACTTATTAAAATAATTCTTATAAAAGGTCCACAAACTTCACTGCAAAGACAATAAAAATTTGTTTTCTAATGTCACCCATGCAGTCTATATTATGCTAATTTATGGTAAAAAGACATCCTAGCTATGAGCCAAAGTACCAGAACACCTATTCACGATTGTGATGCCATTTCACGTATGTCCATGAACTCTGCCCTGGGGAGCGTGCGGCATGCATACGGGCATCCCATTGCTGAAGGCCAGTGAGGGGTTCCATGCTGACTCCAAAGCCAGACAGATCTGGGCAATGGCAAAGGCATTAATCTCGGACTCAGACGGACTTGAGTTTCCCCTTCTCACTGGCCATCTGTCTTTAGGCAACTGAGCCACTCAGCCACAGTTTCTTCATCCTTAAAATGGGAATGATCTTTCTTACCTCAGAGGGTTTGGCAAGCCTTCCGGACGTCCCTGAGTGTAAGCCAACCAGTACCATAGGGGCTTGGTAAATACTGATTTCTCTTACAAAGCAGAGACCATACATAGGAAAAGCCAGCAGGATTCCCTATGGCACAGGGCAGCTCTGCTAAGGTAAGGAATGATATGCATGCTGGTTACAGTGTCACACTGAAATGTCAACCACAGGGTCAGCGACGCCTGGCTCACAGCATGACTTTATTCCTTACTCTGTGTCACCGTCGGCAAATCCCTCAATTTCCTCATCTGTAAAATGGGCATGATGGCATCAGCCTCTTAGGGCTGTTGTGATGATTCATGAGATGATCTATAAGATGCAATGCGAAACACTGACACCGTCAGAACTGTCTTCAGTAATCAGGATATGTTACCTGTTATTGTTCACACGGAATTTCCCACCTTAGAAAACTCAGTATTAATCTTTCACTGCTAATCTGGGATTAAATTGAGCTAAATCATTATGAAGTCCTAAAGGTACAGATCAGTAGGAAATTTTGCTGACCCCTAGAAAAACCCTGTAAGCTATTTTTAGCTAAATAAGTCCCTCTTTCTCATCAGAACCAAGGGTTTATAATTCCTGCTGCTGTCATTAAATTCAGGGTCTAAAACAATCTGCTGATTTCTATTTCCTGAAAAACGTTTTTTGATTCTGTGTGGCTATCAATAATACCATTTTCAAGATGAACGAAAGCACTCTCTGATCTGAGACCCAAACAAACAGGAAAAGCATAAATATGCACGGCCTATATAGACATGTGATAGATACAGAACAGGAAAACATGTACCACACTGGGTAATGGTAATGGCTGTACAAGTCACCATAATATCTGTTGCTATATAATACATAAATAGTAGTTCATGAAAACGTTATCTTTGAGAAGTTCTACCTCTTCTTAATTGTCTTCAGTTTGAAAGTAAGTCTCACATTTCCTCCTCTGCATTTCTCGACTGGTTGACTAGAGTGTTTTTTTCTGAAAGCCACACGATGCTTCTAGTTGGACACAGTCTAAACTACAACAACCTATAAAGTGTTTCTCTACCTCTTTCTTTTTTTTTTTTTTTTTAAGACAGAGTCTTGCTCTGTTGCCCAAGCTGGAGAGGAATGGCGCCATCTCCGCTCACCACAACCTTTGCCTCCCTGGTTAAAGCGATTCTCATGCCTCAGCCTCCCCAGCAACTGGGATTACAGGCACACACCACCACATCCAGCTAATTTTTTGTATTTTCAGTAGAGACAGGGTTTCGTCATGTTGGCTAGGCTGGTCTCGAACTCATGGCCTCAAGTGATCTGCCAGCCTCAGCCTCCCAAAGTACTGGTGTTACACGTGTACGCCACCATGCCTGGCCCTCCATCATTCTTTAAGTGCTGACAGAAGAACCACTTACACTCGGGATGAACATAAACTACATAGGAACATATAAGCTTTTCCCACAAGTGGAATAAAAGTAGGAACCAACATTCAATGTTTATTAAAAAGATGTTTTAATGAATGTTGTGATTTTGTATTTTCTAAGAATGGTTTCGATAATGTGAACAGAATCAATAATATTACTGTTTGAGGAATTTGAAGTATTTTCATAAAAATGTGATGAAGTACAAGAATGTTCCTGATAACTATTTCAAATTACTTTCATTCCTGTGTGAGGCTTAGATTGGTAAGAAAAACTTGGAACATATTTCTGTGGGGTGTATGTCACAGTACAGACGAGCTCGAGAAAAGAGAAAACAGTTCGGTGCGAGTTTACTAATTCAACAACTGTGGGTCAAGTATATGTCAGCCCTAAAAGTTAAAAGACAGCTGTAGGTTCCCTTAAGAGACAGGTAAGTGAGCAACTACGTTGTGGTATGATGTATATAATAATGGAATTATTTACTACGGTCACACTGATAACCCTACTATCAGTTATAATTATTTATCTCGGCAGACTGATTTCATAGCTTTCGGGAAAAGGTTACCTCGCCGTTCCCCTTTACTCACAGGGGATCCATTCCAAAACCCCCAGTGGATGAGTCAAACCGTGGAAAGTACTGAACACTATGTCTACTAAGTTTCTTCCTATATATATACATACCTGTGACGAAGTTTAATTTATAAATTAGACATGGTAAGAGATTAACAACAGGCCGGGCACGGCGGTTCATGCCAGTAACCCCAGCACTCTGGGAGGCGGAGGTGGGAGGATTACCTGAGGTTGCGAGTTCGAGATCAGCCTGGCCAACATGGCAAAACCCGATCTCTACTAAAAATACAAAAATTAGCCAGGCGTGGTGGCACATGCCTGTAATCCCAGCTACTCAGGGGGCTGAGGCAGGAGAATTGCTTGGGCGCGGGAGGCGGAGGTTGCAGTGAACCAAGATCACACCACTGCACTCTAGCCTGGATGACAGAACGAGACTCTGTCTCAAAAAAAAAAAAAAAAAGAGATTAACAACAATAAGTAGTAATAAATACAACAATTATAAGAATACACTGTAATAAAAGTCATGTGAATGTGGTCTCTCTCTCTCAAAAATATCTTCTACTGTCTTATCTTAGCAACCTCAGTAAATAATTTTTTTCTTTTCTTATTAAGTCAAGAACTTTTACCTTTTCACTTAAAGGAAGCACTTGACGGCTTCTTTTTGGCACATCTGAATTGCTGGCATCACTACTCTTGGGCTTTGGGGCCATTAAGAAGTAAAATAATGGTGCCTTGAACACAAGCACTACCGGACTATGACAATCGTTGATACGGAGAGGGCTCCTGAGTGGCTAACAGGCAGGAAGTGTAGACAGTCAGCGAATGTAGACAGACATCGTGAATAGCTGGACAAAGGATGCTTCCAATCTTGGATGGCACGAGACAATGGGAGATTTCATCGCTCTCCTCAGAAAGGCACGCAATTTGGCCCGGCCTGGTGGCTTACGCCTGTGATCCCAGCACTTTGGGAGACCAAGGTGGGCAGATCACCTGAGGTCGGGAGTTCAAGACCAGCCTGGCCAACATGGTTAAACCCCGTCTAAAAAGTTAGCCAGATGTGGTGGCAGGTACCCATAATCCCAGTTACTTGGGAGGCTGAGGCAGGAGAACTGCTCAAACTCGGAAAGCAGAGGCTGCAGTGAGCCGAGATCGTACCACTGTACTCCAGCCTGGGTGACAGAGCCAGGCTCCATCTCAAAAAAAAAAAAAAAAAAAGTGAGAAATTTAAAACTTATAAATTGTGTACTTCTGGAATTTTCCATTTACCATTTTCATATCAAGGTTAAATGTAGGTAACTTTAACCTCAGAAAGCGATACCAAGGATAAGAGAGGACTACCGTACTTAGCTTTCACAATCACATAAAATCCATGTCTTAAACTACACATCCGTACATGTTAAACTTCAGTAATTGCTTTAATATAATACAATTCTTATCGCTTTCAGAAGACTTAATTTAAGCTAACATACAAAGAGTTTTCATAAAGTCTACATATATAAGATATATGTAGCATCCATGTTTATACATAATATATGTAGTATACATATTTTTATATATGTAGGCTTTTATGAAACTCTTTGTAAGTTAGCAATAAAATTAATCTTAAATTAGTTATAATTTCAATTTATATTTTAACATATATATGTTTAAATATAAATAAAAGAGATATTTTAAGAAATATATATTTTAAATATATAAAATCCAGTGTGGCTGTTTAGCACATTTCTTAGCATCCAAACAAACTTATTGTCTAACAAGCACAAAGATTCATCAAAGCCAATGACACAAAAACACTTAATTTTTAAAACTAAATAAATTTTTTAAAAGTCAATAAACAGTTTATAAAGCTCTAATAATTCATTGTGGTTTTGTAAGTTAATTTTTTAAGTTACAAGTCATTTAATGTCAAGCAGATGAGGTTTTGTTTTTTAACCTGTTACAATTTTCTTTTTCATATGCGGGCAATTCCTATGGAATCAGCCAACAAGAAAACAGCTGGGCAGAAAATCGCTCCCATAAAAACTGGGTCTCACTTATTTCAGTATTTCAAAAGAACTGTTCAAATTTTTGTTGTAACAACCTGTCTCAAAGACAAATGAACCGTGTTATTGAAGATTTCAGTGGACTTCAGTTAAAGGCCTGTCAAAGCGAGACAATAATAGAATCTTAAGGCGAATGGAAGGATATAGCTTTTATGTACATAACATGAGCACAGATCTGCAAAATAAACCAAAATAGACATCTACACACACTCAGACATCTACAGATATACTTGGGAAATGACTGAATATTTATAGTGATTCTCTTTGGGAGTGGGATTATTGGTGATTTTTTTTCTTTCCAGTTCCCCACCTCCAATGGCCATTATTACTTTGATAATTAAGGGGAAAAATCTTTCGTCAAGAATAGATGGACTGCCGGGTGCGGTGGCTCAAGCCTATAATCCCAGCACTTTGGGAGGCCGAGACGGGCGGATCAAGAGGTCAGGAGATCGAGACCATCCTGGCTAATACGGTGAAACCCCGTCTCTACTAAAAAATATAAAAAGCTAGCCGGGCGAGGTGGTGGGCGCCTGTAGTCCCAGCTACTCGGGAGGCTGAGGCAGGAGAATGGTGTAAACCCGGGAGGCAGAGCTTGCAGTGAGCTGAGATCCGGCCACTGCACTCCAGCCTGGGCGACAGAGCGAGACTCCGTCTCAAAAAAAAAAGAATAGATGGACTCCAAGAGGGCAAACCCCCCCAGTCATTCTTTAGTGCCATTATTTGGCTCAATTATTAGACTATACTTCAGTGGGAAATTAACATCTTAAATTTCCTCTGAAAAGATTCCACAACTATAGTCTTGGTGAATTCATTTAAACAATGACATTGAGATTGTAGCTTTAGCTTTAATCAGAATCCTTTTGACCTTAAAGCAAAAATGGGAAGATACTGAAGTCTTCAAGCCATCTGCTGAGTTACAAAGCATTTTGGGCCAGTAAAACAACTGTAATTCCTAAGGGATTTTAGACAAAAAGCTGGCAGCCATTACTTTTGTAAATGAGAGACATTGTGACTCCTCTCAACCCCCAGCTTGCCTCAGGCCCTGCTATCTGATGTTTATAGCTTTAGGGGCTTGATTTTATGAGGATACTCCTTCCTGGGCCTCAGAACCAATCTGGTCCTTACCACGATTTTCTTCTAACTTCACAGCTGCACACTTCACACCATCTGCTGCTTCCAGAAATCCTTCTCCATTAAGAACAGACGATAAGAAATGCATCCTCCCTGGCATTCTCCAATGCTCCTGCAGACACACTGACGCGCACACACAGATCATATCATATATGCCACATACATATAGATATGCACTTACCATGTATGCCACATACATACATATACACCATGTATATCACACACTACATACATGCACGTCCCATCCACAAACTACACATACAAAATACACAAGTATACAGACACACACCACATTCACACCACACACACACACAAAGCTCCACACCATACCCAGAAACATCTCCCCATACACCCAGCCCATCAAGCAGAGCTGGCTGGCTGCATACGCACTATGTGATGGGGGAGGGAGATACAGATGCACTAGGGCTTCCAAAACACATGAAAACCTCATAGGGGCCAGGCGCGGTGGCTCACGCCTGTCATCCCAGCACTTTGGGAGGCCGAGGCAAGCGGATCACGAGGACAGGAGTTCGAGACCAGTCTGGCCAACATAGTGAAACCCTGTCTCTACCAAAAATACAAAAAATTAGCCAGGCGTGGTGGCAGGCGCCTGTAATCCCAGCTACTTGGGAGGCTGAGGCAGGAGAATCGCTTCAACCTGGGAGGTAGAGGTTGCACTGAGCCAAGATTGGGCCATTGCACTCCAGCCTTGGTGACTGTGTGAGACTCTGTCTCAAGAAAAAAAAAAAAAGAAAACCTCATGTCTCATATCAACTTTTTCAAGGTAAAATTTAATCTAAAACAACTATTACTGCTCTGATGATATGACTAACATCACTACTCCACTAGAAAAATATAAAATAATCAGGTTAATTAAAGTTCTTCCCCACCGTTGAATTTTGAATAAATTTATTGTTACTGTGCCTAGTCAAGAAAATAAAGAATTTAAATAAGAATAAAATATTCTCAGAGAATATAATTTGCCCTCAAGGCAAATAACATAGGAAAAGTAGCTATAAACATAAGAATTTGCAAAAGAAACAAGATAATCCTAGTTACATTTAAGTCTGACATGGGTAGGAGGTGGTGGGAGAAATGGGCTCCCTGATTTATTTATTAATGCAATAATAAATACAGCACTTAAATCAGTATTTTAAGTGCTTTGATTTTTATTGTGTTATTTATTGGTTAAGTTAAAATTATTATTCCCCAAAAGATTTTTACAATTCCCACATGACTTGCAGATTTTTTTTTTTTTTTAACTAATTGTCCAAATCTTAGGCTCTTGGCTCTCAAACTCAGTACAGACAGATAAAAAGCCTTAATTATTTAGCATTTCCCCAGAGGAAAAAGTCTGCATCGTAAACCACATCTGGGTCACGTGCTCATGCACATGGTGTCTTGAAAAAACCTTCACTTGCAGATAGGCACCAAGACTTATACCTTCTGCCCTCGTCCATCCTGAGGACACGTTTGGGAGCTCTCTGCGTTTTGTGGGTCCAAGAACAAATCAGAACATCCAGACACCTCACACGACTACCTCTGCTACATGTCCTTAACCCAGAGACTGTAGCTTTAGGGAAGGAGCTGCTTTGGGGACACCACACTGCTCCTGAGCTCCGAGAGCACCCAAGGGCTGATCTGAGCAACATACTAACCTAGAAAACAAGAAAGAACATAAATGAATCAGCTGGCAAGCCCCATTTCACTTGGGAGGGGGAAGAGGCTGGGGAACAGGTATAAATAAATGACCCTCTTTGAAAAATCCAGTATCATTTTGTTTCTCATTACCAAGGTAACAGTCTGCTGTGGAAATTTCAGAAAGCTGATAAGCAAATGGAAAATAAAAATCACCCAGATGTAATCCTCTGTCCAATGACAAGCACCATGGGCCTCCGGTTTACATCTGGGTCACCTTTTTCCTCCTCTTACATACAAACATTAAGTTGCCTTAACTCTGTGTCTTGGGGGAAGGATATTACTATACCATTGCCTACTTTATTTAAAATAATATATATTTACCTAATGATTTTTGCAAGAATTTATTTAGAAAGCTTATGAATTGCCATAGTCTAAGATATCTTGAACTATGGCCCTATGACAAAGAGAAATAAAATACTGATGGGCTATACATTTAGGTTAAGTAGGGCAGAGACTAACCTTTCTTGGAGAAAAAAAAAAATCACATTTATAGACAGTATTACATTAAAGGAACATTATATATTTGATATCAAAGGAGACCTTCACACATGAGAACCCCAAATTAGGATCCCATATAGACCAAGTTTCAAATGTTCAGCTGTTTTTAAATCACACTCAAAGCTTAGCAGGGCTTATAATTTTTATGTAATTCAATAATACTAAAAGATTAGTTTCCTGTAAAATACTAGAATTAAACACCAAAATAAATCTAAAAAACACTAGTGTGATACAGCATGCTCATAAGCATCTCTGTGCTGATTTTCTGCTTGATGATGCCTGGAGAACAATAATCCCCCCCCCATCCTTAAAGTGCAGGAAAGGGGGGCTAATGGAAATGCAGTTCTCAAGCCAGAGGTGCCACCAGAAACAGGGGCCATTACAATAGACAGAGCTTGGCAGGATTTGCCTGGGGCTAGAAACACACAGAACACAGAAAAACGGATGGCCTCTGTGCCATCTGTGTATCCATTTCCACCAGGGACTTCAAGAAACCAAGAATTGATGGCGGGCATTTCTCCTTTAATCTTCTTAATAATGCTTTCCAGAAAGTGCTCTTCCTATTGATAAACACATTGGCACACATCAAATCAATCACAGAAAATAAATCAAGAGTCGGGCTCGGTGGCTCATCCCTGTAATCCCAGCACTTTAGGAGGCCGAGGCAGGTAGATCACCTGAGGTCAGGAGTTTGAGACCAGCCTGGCCAACATGGCGAAACCCTGTCTCTACTAAAAATACAAAAATTAGCCAGGCATGGTAGCGCGTGCCTATAATCACAGCTACTTGGGAGGCTGAGGCAGGAGAATTGCTTGAACCTGGGAGGTGGAGGTTGCAATGAGCCCAGTTCGCGCCACTACACTCCGGCCTGGGTGACAAAACAAGACTCCATATCAAAAAAAAAAAAAGAGATAGAAGAAAAGAAATCAAGAAAGGACACCTCACACTTTAAAAATAAGGGCATCTAACAGGAAGGCATTTAAACCATTCACTCTACCTGTCCCGACAGCGCTTACCTAACGAGAACACTGAAAATGCATGAAGTGGTTTTTGCTGATTCTCAGGTTGGAAATGGAATCCAAACTAAAGCATCCTACTAATAATTCAAACTCAACAGAAAGTAAACATCTATGGAGTATCTGCCTGGGAATCAACATTGTATGTAGGGCCTTCGAAGATCCAGTGAAAAGTCCAGTGTGGTACTCCTGCCCTTGAGAGCAACGATTGGGAGAGGCAGAAATTGTCAATTTAAAAATTGCCAAGCCAAACCAATTGGAACAGCATGGCAGCATTAAAAAAAAAAAAAAAAAAACCTGTCAAAACGAGCCAACTGCATTTTGGCCATGTGTGGCATATCGCACATTGCACATATACTGAAAAGTATGCCTAATGTTTACCATGCATTTTTTCCTAAGAATTCATAGCAGCTTGCAAAATTAAAGAAAAAAAAATCTCCCAAGAAATTGGAATAATAATTCCCACAGGATCACAGTCCAAGAAAAGTGTTTTTAAAATTGCAAAGCATTATGCAAATGTATAATTAAATGGGCCTAAAGGACAGGAACCTGAGAACTGCTGTTGGAAAATGAGTGGACACAGCCAGGTGTGGTGGCTCACACCTGTAATCCTAGCACTTTGGGAGGCTGAGGTGGGCGGATCATCTGAGGTCAGTGGTTCGAAACCAGCCTGGTCAACATGGTGAAATCCTGTCTCTACTCGAAATACAAAAATTAGCCAGGCGTGGTGGCACATGCCTATAATCCCAGCTATTTGGAAGGCTGAGACAGAAGAATCGCTTAAGCCAGAAAGGCGGAGGTTGCAGTGAGCCCAGATCGCGCCACTGCACACCAGCCTGAGAGACAGAGTGAGACTCCATCTCAAAAAGGACGGGATGGGACGGGACGGGAAGGGAATGGATGGGACAGGATGGGATGGGATGGGACGGGACGGGAAGGGAAGGGAAGGAAGGGATGGGGTGGACACATGGACCAATTAGAAATTGATTCTATCATAAAAGAATTCTTTGATCGTCAAAAGGTTCCTCACTGGGTCCTTCAGGTGGCAGGCTGCCTATGTCTTTCAAAGCTCCAGGAGCCTTCTCTGCTCATCTCTGCTCCCCAGTGGTGGCTAGCACCCCACAAGAACAGGTGCCTTCCAGCCTGAGTTGGCCTGTGGTCTTGGACCTATCTACCTGGCTGGTGCTGCCTGTGAACACACGAACACTCCATCTCCTGCCCCTGGATGTGGTCTGAGAGAACATAAATGTGCTGTAAAAGTTAAAGATGTCAAAGACTTCAGCATCTTTAATTTCACAGTATTGATCTGGTGCCTAAGCACTGATAAATGTAGTTCTCCCAACAGTTTCTCAAAGACTACATTACTTTATGGACAATTTCATTCTTTTATTTTTATACATAGATATGCATACATATGTACACACATGCATGTGTATATATATACAGGCACACATATTTTTTTTAAGCCAGGCCTTAATTACATTGTATCATTCTGCTTGTTCCCATCTGCTTTTAACTCCCACCTTTTAATCCATTCAGGAAATGAAAATATTCCACACCCTTCAGACTATGCCTAATCAACAGTGGAAATAAAAGCAACCCATTGTTGAAATGTGCTAACATCTGCAACTTATTTTGAAATGCATCAAAATTGAGACAGACAGATGACTGCACAGAGACGCGACAAAGGAAATGTGGCAAAATGTTAGTAATTACAGACTCTGGATGGAGGGCAAATTGGTGTTCCCTGTACAGTTCTACCAACTTCTCTGTATATTTAAAAATTTTCATAATAAAACGTTGGAAGAAAAGAGGGAGAGGTTAGAAGAGGAGACATGAGGTTTTTTCTTCTCTCAAAGCATCAGCTGGCTCTATTATGAACGCCTGGCTCCATGTATTCAACAGTTTACACATTTCTTTCATTGTCTAGCATTTTCAGTTTTGTATGGGGGTACGAAAATGCTATCAGAATAAGAATTGTTACATTATAATATACATGAAATGAACACATTTTAGATTTTAGAATTTTCTTAAAAAACATAGGATAAAGGTATAACATGCCTACCCTAATGATATAAAACAGGGGTCGGCAAACCTTCTGCAAAAGGTTACAGGATAAATATTCTCAGGTTTGAGGGTCACATGGTCTCCATCACCATGACTCAACTCTGCCATTGCTGTGCGAAAGCAACCAGAGACCAAACAAATGGACATGAGTGTGTTCCTGTAAAACTATTTATCAACACTAAAATCTGAATCTCATGTAATTTTCACGTGGCACAAAATATTGTTCTTTTTAAAAATCTTTTCCAATCATTTAAAAATGTAAAAACAATTCTTAGCACAGGGGCTCTATAAAAACACCGTGGGCCACATTTAGCCTTGGAGTTATCGTTTGCTGAACCTTGAAGGAAACCATAGGACCTTGGCAATGTCTGGCACCGGTTAATCACGGCACTGTGTGATTGCCAACATGAGGAAATCAAAGAGTGTCATTAATCCCAATTTGGCCAGAAAGAAGAGATCGGGCCTAGCTCAGCACTAAAGCTTGTTGATGAATGTGTTTGTCAGTCATGATGATGTCTCTTAAAAGGCAAAACCAAGAGCCAGGCCCATAAGCTCTAAGCATTTCCTAGAACACATTAATATCAGCCCAGGGGGGACACAGGGGAAAAACTACTGCATAATAGGGAGGCCC
Source organism: Colobus angolensis palliatus (assembly GCF_000951035.1). Classification (NCBI taxonomy): domain Eukaryota; kingdom Metazoa; phylum Chordata; class Mammalia; order Primates; family Cercopithecidae; genus Colobus; species Colobus angolensis. The sequence goes on from NW_012115666.1 coordinate 397,282, forward strand.
TTGGGGATTTCTCTGAACTCATCCCCACCTCTCAGACTTGCCTCTCTTCCTGCATTCCAATATTCTCTAATATTCTCTAATATTCTGTGGACATTCCTTTATGTTCATAGGAAACAATAAGACAATAGATGAACTTTCAGGCAACCAGCCTTTTAAGCTATGCACAATAGACAGCACTTGTATGAAATCCTGGGCATACTTCTGGTTGTGACAGTTCGGTACCCTACACTGGGGAGAGGATTGTTTTTTCTCAGCATTACGCTGAAGCGACGGCTCCTCTGCCTTTATCTACTCATTCGCAGGTCAACACTGCAGCACAGATTTGCACCAGTCTGAGACACTCCAGTCTTTGCTGTGCAGTGAATACCCTCTTACCCTCAACTTCTCACTTCACCACCTACAAAGCCTTCAGATGGACTCACTGTCCCAACTATGCTTTTTTCTATTTATTCTGGTTCCCTGAATTACAAAGTATACTCTATGAAGAAAACATAGGAAAGCCCCGAGGGAAAAATCAGGCCCATTTTCAAATATTGTTTCTTCTTTGAATGACCAGGCTGGAGGCTGGTGGCACCGGTAATGAACTCCAGCCAGCTACTGGCAGTGAACATCGGATGGATACAAGACCAGCCCTCTAGTCAGAGGGGGCTCACGCACAAGCTATGATCCACACTGCATGCAACAATGCAATGATCAGAGCATTTTTTCCTTAAGTAATATTTTTGATATAGATCTCTCCCCCCAGCCCCTTCTTACTCGAGAGAAGAAATTAGATAGATACTTTAAAATATATCCATGTTTCCACTTGACTATCCAAAGGGTAAGCATTTCCTAAATTCACTGGTCTCTGTTTTTAAAATGCCTGATGCTAATGCTTGGCTCACAGCTGCTCCATCCCCCTGGGGAAGGAAGTTACTTAAAATCTCCTTTGAAGAAGAGACCTGCATGATATGGAGAGGTCAGAGGTCTGGCCCCAGTGACTACCTTTGTTCCAGGCAGGATGACCTTCAAAGGGGCCCTTGGGGGTTTCCTTGGATGTTTGTTCCCACCTGCGACCAGGAGGCTCCCCTCTGTGCATCCTTCATGTGGCTCCAGCACATGAAATCCCAACGTCACAAAGGGAAACTGGCTCAGTCTGTCCCATAATGTCAGAATTCCCTATGAAGGTGGAGTTTAAAAATTAAATAGCACGTCTCTCTTTTTCAAGAACCAACTTCATATTCCTCAAACAGAAGGTAATTATTCTGAAATTTCTGAAGAAGTACAGTGGATAAAAGAACTTTTCATCCATTATTAAATCTAAAAAGGAGTGCATGGGGCTGCATATTAACTTGCTCTTCCAATTTCAAAACGGGTCAAGGAAAGTAGATATAAGATTTGACCCTTGGAGACACTGTTAATGTGCTTAATATAAATTCCCCATACAAAGCAGACTTGAAATCAACTTGCTCATTTAAATCAAGCTACCCTACAGAGGGCTAGACGTAGAACTGGTAATACAGCCTGTGTCAGTTAGGCAGTGTCTTTGAGATTAATACTAAAAGTTCCATCTCTCAACTGCTTCTCCAGGACTTTTGATGACCAAATGAAAGTGGCAGGCTCAGGGGTCAGCCTATTCCTCACATTCTGGAAACTATTCTAAGTTATAGTGAGTGGAATAATAACAATAGATCATCATGGGAACTATGTAAGTTCTCACTGGGGAAAAGAGAGGGGCAAGATTAGGCTGTGCTTTTTCCATTCCAAATCCCAGACGGGGAAAGCCTAAATAAAAAAAACAGCACTGCGTTGAGGACTTAGGCACATTCTCTCATTTCGTCTGCACAGATCTCTAAGGCAGTTCTCATTATCTTAACGAGGAAGCAGGGGTTCTGAGAAGCTCTGGCAGCATTAGGGAAGTTAGGGAGGCATCAGCTCCTCCTCTGCACCAAGCATTCTCGTGAATCCCAAATTCAAAGGGCCAGAGGTGAGTAGGAGGAAATTTAAAGCAGATGACCACAGAACAACACAACAGGTCTGACCTGCTCTAGGGGCAGGTGACACGGACTCCTTGCATTCTCCCAGCCTGGGTCTGGTGGCTTCTTTGCTCCAGGCAGCCTCAATGCAGTCAAGAGTCTTTGAGATAAAGGAACGTCCACTGCATTTCATGTACTGTTAAAGCTCTGTCCTCTCCTGTGCAACCTGGGCCTTCCTTCCACCTTTGCAGCCAAGAAATAAACACAAACTGATAATACAAAGACTATGCCATGCATCCCCCAGAGCATGTGCTCTTCACTCCATAACTTTTTACTGAACAGCTACTATGTGTCAGGCAGTGTTGTAGACGCTCAGGATAAAACAGACACCAACTCTCCTTAGAGAGTCACAATAAATGATACCCTGAATTTTTAATTTAAGAGATAAATGAGTAGGATTACGTTAGAAATACCTTAGAAACTACTAGGTACTAGTGTTACTGGCAGCGCATCTGCATGGGTCTGCAGCAACCTCAATTCTTTTCTCCTCAAAAGAAGGAATTTGACCAAGAGGGCCTAAGGCAGAAGAAGAGACTGAGTGAAAGCTTATTGAAAAGCGTAAGAGCAGAAATGAAAGGAAGTCAAGTGCACTTGGAAGAGGGCCCAGGAGGCGACTCGAGAGATCAAGTGTGCGGTGTAACGTTTTGACTTGGGGTTTTATACCTTGTCATACTTCTGGGGTCTTGTGTCCCTTCTCCCCTGATTCTTCCCTTGGGGTGGCTGTCTGCGTGCTCAGTGGCCTGCAGCACCTGGGAGGTGAGCGCACACACTGCGTTTACTGGAATCACACGCATGCTCCCTTGAAGCATTCTTCCCTTACCAGTCGAATGTCCCTGGAAGGTCACATACCAGGGTAAAGTGCGGCAGGAAATGGGGTATGGTGTGAGGTTGAAGGTGGTTTTGGGGTTTTTTTTTTTTTGAGACGGAGTCTCACTCTGTCACCTAGGCTGGAGTGCAGTAGCGCGACCTTGGCTCACTGCAAACTCCACCTCCTGGGTTCAAGCAATTCTCCTGCCTCAGTCTCCCAAGTAACTGGGACTACAGGTGCACACCGCCACACCCGGCTAGTTTTTTTGTATTTTTAGCAGACACGGGGTTTCACCGTGTTGCCCAGGCCTGAGCTCAGGAGTTGGAGGTGATTTTTATAGGGAGGTCAGTTTAGCTTCACTGAGAAAGTGACATCTGAACAAACGCTGCAGGAGATGAGTTAGCTATGTGGCTCTCTGGGGCAAGAGCATTCCAGGAAGAGGGATTAGAAAAGGCACTGCAGGCCGGGCGCAGTGGCTCACGCCTGTAATCCCAGCACTTTGGAAGGCCGAGGCGGGTGGATCACCTGAGGTCAGGAGCTCGAGACCAGCCTGGCCAACATGGCGAAACTCCTTCTCTACTAAAAATATAAAAATTAGCTGGGAGTGGTGGTGGGCACCTGCAATCCCAGCTACTCAGGAGGCTGACGCAGGAGAATCGCTTGAACACGGGAGGCGGAGGTTGCAGTGAGCTGAGATATCACCATTGCACTCCAGCCTGGGCAACAAGAGAGAAATTCCATGAAAAAAAAAAAAAGAAAGAAAGAAAAGAAAAGGCCCTGTAACAATAAGCTTCCAAATGGACAAGGCATCAAGGTGCTGATGCACGCTCAAGTTCTCTCAAGTCTGATTCACACAGGCAAGCATTTAAAGTATGCTGCTCTTTCACAGTACATTAGTATCAGTGTCAATGCAAGTGGCTTGGTGCACAGAATTCAAACTACCTATATATGTAATGGTGTATGAAATATTGTGGGATGCATGTGTGCAATCAGAAGGTTTCTGAAATTTAATTTTCCATTTCAAAGTCAGTAGAAAGGAGGATTAATGACTTCGGCATTTTGGTCAACAAACAATTGCTCGCAGACAAGGTCTCAGGCATAAGATCGCTTCCCATCCTAGGATTTTTCTCCTGGCTTAATTTGTGTGCTTCAAAGAAATATTTTAAATGTCACCTGCAAAAAGAGGAGGGTGTGAAATAAACACCTGGGAATAGTCCCAATAATCTGGCCAGTAACAGTTCAGAAAGAAGCTCAGTGTTTGGAAACTGTCCAAAGAAAACATGAGGCTTGTGTTTTGGTATATTTGTTAATGGAAGACAATTTTGCACACACGCCTATTTAAGTGATGTTTTAAAGGCTTTGGGGATCTTTTGCCAGGTCACCTTCCTGATAGACCAAGATGCAGAGAGCATCTAATTCCAGGAACGGACCTCGCCTCAGCAGGAGCAAGCTCTATTTTGTGCTCTGCTGGAGCCAGCTTGGCCAGCCCAGGCATTCCTCGTACAGTACATGATCATCTGTGTAAGGCCAGTGAGTAACAATGGAAGCAGAAACGTTCCTGTGGCATGGAGTTGTTATTTCTAGACTTGCAGACCCAGCAGGCTGCAAAAACTATTGGGCCTAGGGGTCCTGAGAGGAAGGAATCGGTGTCAGAGACCAAAGAGGCCCATCTCCTGCAAGCCCCTCAACCTAGAGCAGAGGATCTGAAGGCAAGTGATTAGCCCAAGGACATATAATACTTAAGAGCACATAAGTCAAGGGCAAAAGCAGAGTGTCTTCAATGCCACCCTTGGGTGCTTTTACAGTCACTAGGAGACCAACACCTAAAGAAGCAGAGTGAATCTCTACACCAGGCTTTGCTCTTACAAAATGTTTATGGAATTTTGTTTCCATCAGCTAAATAATCACAACTAACAACATCATGGGTCCTTCACCTTCAGATGTCCTATTTCACAGTCAAAGGCCCTGGGCAACTGGTTCTTTCTTCCCCTTCCTTCTTGGCCCCCACTGCTAATGGGAAGAAATTCTTACAATCCTCCAACTGTTTTTGAAGTACAAACAGCATATGGGGATGGTTATGTTTGGGTTCCAAGTTTTCAGAGAAGTCCTTATAACATGTCTAATTGGCATTAACATCAGAGAAGGCATATTGTTCACCAGAGAGAGGAGAGAAGAACCAAGGATGGCAGAATGGTAAGCTGTCGATCAGACTTGGGCACGGTGACACCACCACTACCATCTCATCACCACAAAGGACAACTCAGCACACAATTATACAGGGTGACTTGGGGGATGCTGCCCCAAAAGCTTTGTCCTCAAAAGAAATACCAAATACACCTGGTTAGAATCACAATGATTCTCTAGAAAGCTTCCCATAGACTAGTGGAGTGAAATAGAATCCCAGGAAGGCATTGGAAAAATCCAAATGTCATTCAGTTGGTGAGTGAATAGACTGCAGCATACTCATACAATAGAAAACAACTCAGCAATAAAAACAGATGAACTATTAACGTAGACAGCAATGTGGATGAATTACAAATGTGTGAAGCTAGCCAAACTTAAAAGGTATATATGCCACGATTCCACTTCTGTGTCTGTCTTGAAAAGGTGACACTGCAAGAACAGAAAACTGACAGTGGTTGCCAGATGAAGGGAGGTGGGGAGCATTAACTATAATACACACATGGAAATTTAGGGGCTTATGACTATTGTACGTCCTGATTGCAGTAGTAGTTCCATGACTATACATTTGTTAAAACTCAGAATTGTACAGTAAAAGGTGTGAATGTTACTGAATATAAATTATACCTTTTTTCCTTCTTTTTTTTTCAGTTGTTGAGACAAAGTCTTGCTACATTGCCCAGGCTGGGGCTGGAATTCCTGGCTGCAAGCGATCCTCTTGCCTCAGCCTCCCAAAGTGCTAGGATTACAGGCATGAGACATCACTCCTAGCATATAAATTATACCTTAAAAGGAGCAAAAAAATCTAGTAGAAATCAGTAAAAGAGCAAAACCCAATAAAAATTTTAAATATTTACTGTTTCTTGGTAAATTTAATATTTTAAAAACAAACTTACAGGGATACGATCTGTAGGCCTACAGCTCAACTGATTATGAAGCTTGGTCATGAGCTTCAGAGCAACTGAGCCCTCACCCCAGGCAGAAGGCAACAGGAAGGGGAAATTAAGCTCCTCAGACATTCAGCACCTGCCCCACGCCGGGTGCGAGGAGCTGGGAGCAGCCACAGTGCCAGGTGTGAGAGAGTTCACAGTGCAGAGAGAGAGGAAAACATGGAAGAGGTGGACCTGAGGCCCTCAGCCCTAACAGGGCTCCTCTGACAAAGAAACACCTCAGATTCTTTTTGGAAACTGACATTTTGGCCTTCATTTATTCAACGCATTTTTTAGATAAGCACTGCATTGGGCATGGTGCAAAACAGATGCAGAAAGTTCTGGTACTCATCCAAACACACAAAAAGGCACATTTGGATGAATTACAAATGTGTGAAGCCAGCCAAACTTAAAAGGTATATATGCCACGATTCCACTTCTGTGTCTGTCTTGAAAAGGTGACACTGCAAGAACAGAAAACTGACAGTGGTTGACTTCCACCCAACTGTTTGCACAGGGCCATCCACAGGCCCCCAAGGGGTACAAGGGACCCCAGGGAGACCTCAGGGTGCACCATTCACACTGTTCAGTTTTTGGTTTTATTTTTTATCTTTTTACTTCCATTGGTTATTGGGAAACAGGTGGTGTTCAGTTACATAAGCAAGTTCTTTAGCGGAGATTTGTGAGATTTTGGTGCATCCATCGCCCGAGCAGTAACCAATGCACTCCATTTGTAGTCTTTCATTTCTCACCCCCTTGCCACCCTTCCCCTCTAAGTCCCCAAAGTCTATTCTGTCATTCTTACGCCTTTGCATCCTCACAGCTTAGCTCCCACTTCCTCACAGCTTAGCTCCCATCGAGTAAGAACATACGATGTTTGCTTTTCCATTCTTGAGTTACTTCACTTAGAATCACTGTCTCCAATCTCATCAGTTTGCCGCAAATGCCATTCATTCATTCCTTTTTAGGGCCGAGTAGTATTCCATCGCGTATATACCACAGTTTCTTTATCCACTTTTTGATTGATGGGCATTTGGGTTGGTTCCACATTTTTACAATTGCGAATTGTGCTGCTGTAAACATGCGCATTCACCCTGTTTTGGGTGTAAAAGGACCTGGCTGGTGTCCCCTGGGATTCTGCAAGGAGGTGGTTCTGGCAAGAAAGCACCCCAGCTCCACTGTTAGGCTCGGAGGAAGAGAAAGTTCAAGGGCTCAAGCATGTGCTTCCCAACTTTCCACCTCAGCTTAGGGAACACACAGAACTGATCTCTACGTCCCCTGCAGCCTGAGGGAACCACCTGGGGGCCCTGAGGCTGAGGGGCTCCCAGGCCCAGCCAGGTTGGAACACAAGGGGTGCTCCCTGACTCTCGGGTCCAGCTGCGGGAGGAGACATGCAGTGGGCTCAGAGACCTGAGGAACAGTTCCAAGGTCAGGGCATGCTGGAGCGTGCATGGCCTTTGGGCCAACAGGAACAGGCACCCCTTCCCCCAGGGACAGGTCCAGAGCATCAGTGGACTCCAGCCCCTTCTCTTTAAGAACCTCTATCAGGGCACAAACTGTTCATCCACCAGGAAAGCCTTATCCAAGAGACTAACTTGCCTCTCATGGGCTGTACCTGTTTCATCCACCTAGGTGCATGGAGATACTGCAGACTATCTTTCAACACGTTTAGACAGTGTACTCACGAGCATGCCTGTGATTCTGAATACAGCAAACATAAATACCGTAAGACTTGTATTTTCCTAGAGTGGGATTTCATCAGTCTAGCTCAAGCTTCATTTCTGAAGTTCTTCACTCCCCAGCTCACAAGACCTCCTAGAAACAGCAGCTTTGCTGATTCCCTACAGCTACCAACAACAGTGCAGGAAATCTCCCTGGTTGAATCAAGCCAGCCCTCAGGCCATGTTTTGATGAGCAAATGGTAACTGAGGGGCTCTGGAAAAACTATGCCTGGAGCCATACTTCACACTTCACATCAAAATAAATTCCAGGCAAATCAGAGATTTAAACATACACAATAAGCCACAAAAAGTACCAGAAGAAATTATGAGATACTATTTTAAAAATGAATTTAAAGTGGGCTGGGCATGGGGGCTCACACCTGTAGTCCCAACACTTTGGGAGGTCAAAGCAGGCAGATTGCTTGAGCCCAAGAGTTTGAGACCAGCCTCACCAATATGGCAAAACCTCTTCTCTACGATAAATTTTTAAAAAATCAGTCGAGTGTTGTGGCTCCTGTCTGTGGTCTCAGCTACTTAGGAGGCTGAGGTGGAAAGATCTTTTGCACCCAGGAGGTCGAGGTTGCAGTGAGCCATGATTGCGTCACTGCACTCCAGCCTGGGCGACAGAATGAGACCCTACCTCAAAACAAACAACTCAAGAGTGGTAAGGGCCTTTCTAACTGTGATACAAAACCCATAAAAGATTGAACCAATTTGATAAATCTGACTACTTTAAAATATATATCTGTTTGAGATGATGAAAAACTTCTGGAGATAGATAGTGGTGATGCCTGCACAACCAATGTGAATGGACTTAACACCACTGAATTGTACACTTAAAAATAGTTAAAATGACAAATTTCACATTTTATCACAACACAAAAAAATATAATCATGGGGAGAAAAGCACCAGAAACAATGCCAAAAGACAAATGACAAACTAGAGAAAAGATGTGTAAATCATATCATGAGCATAAAGCTATTTAATATATAAAGAGCTCCTACAAATTAATAAAAGTTTACCAACCCAGAGAAAAATGGGCAAATAGTATGAATAGAAAGTTCAAAGCAAAGACAAACAATTCGTAAACACACTTGAAAACATGCCTACACTTATTCATATTTAAAAATTGATGAAGGTACACTTATCAAAGTGGCAAGAATCAAGCAGCTGTGGGACAGGGAGAGAAGCCAGCTCTCTCTTGTAGTTGGACTGAAAACTGACTTACGGTCTACGAAGAGTAACACCTATAAGAATAACAGATGCATGTTCTCTTTCATCCAGCAATTCCACTTCTAGGAATTTACCTACAGATAGCTTCAACATTTTATACAACAGCAATCATTGCAGAATTTGCTTATAATAGAAAAATTAGAAAAGAATCCTAGAAGTTCACAGACAGAAAGGGCTAAATAAATGACAGTAAATCATAGAAAAGAAAAAGGCATTTCTTCCTAATAGTAAAGGAATGATTTTCAAGATATGCTATGAGGTGAAAAAACAAAAAAGCCAAAAGCAAAACAATGTGTAAAACATGCTACAATTTCAGTAAAAACATGAAAAAAATTACGTTTATTGTCTTAAATATGCATAGAATATATATGGAATGATCTCAAGAATCACTAGAAGGAGCTAGTCACTGGTGGGCAAGATACTGTCTTTGACTTTCAAACTGAGTGAATGTATCACATATTTCATTTTAAAAGATGTAAAGGGACCCGTCTGAGAACAAAAATAAAACTCTTGTTCTCCATAACTGGCCATTCTAGTTCAGTATTGTTGGTGACTACTGTCTTAGTTCATTTTCTGTTGCAGAATGGGCAATTTATAAATAAAAGTGTTTATTCAGCTCATGGTCCTGGAGGCTGGGAAGTCCGAGAGCATGGCACTGGCGCCTTCTTGCTGCATCTTCTTGCTGTCATCAAAATGTGACAGAGGGCATCACATGGTGAGAGGGCAAGAAAATGCTCAGTAACTATGCTCGGGCCTCTCTTCCTCTTATAAAGCCACCAGTTGCACTCCCAGGATAACACATTAATCCATTAGCCCTTTCATCCATTAACCCACATATGAATTAATCCATTCACAAAGGCTCTGCCTTCCCAATCGCCTCTTAAAAGCCTCACCTCTCAACACTGCCACACTGGAGATTAAGTCTGAACATGAGTTTTGAGGGGATAAATATTCAAACCAAAGCAACTACCATAAGTCACCAAACTGCTAGATAAGAAGGTCTTCTCTTTTCTAAAAGATGGGGAATAAAATTGCCAAAAGATTGGATAAAGTTGGAAAAAAAAGTACACCGAATGAGCTGTCATCCTCCTCTTCTTTGTACCACAGTGCCCCAATGCTGACATCCTAACAGAAGGCAGGACATGGCAGTTGAGTTCTGACAGTGGAGACAGTCTCTGGCGCCCCTCCTTTCCTGAGATTCTTCAATGCCCACCCCTGACCTTGTCCACATGGGATAAGAACTGGAGTCCCATGGACTGGCTCCTGGTCCCAGCTTTGAAATCTCATTCATCCATCCCACCAATATTCATTGAATCTCCAATCACACATTCAGCACCTCCTTGGGTCTGGGGCTAAAGACCGAGTAAGACAGATGAGCACCTGCCTTTTCAGACCTTGACAGTGGAGCTAGTGATGTGCTCCAGCCTGCCTGTGCTGGCTCACAAAAGACAACTGTTCATTTTTCAGCATTTCATGACCTGGTTGCTAAACACAGACGCCCTTAGGTGATACAGAATCAAACAATGCTTCAACTCCTGCAACAACAGCAAAAGCTTAAAACGCAGCTAGCGCTATTGCAATCAGCAGTGCTGAAGCCAAAATGAAGCTCAGCTTAAGGAACATAATTTGTACAAGGTGAGAAATAGTCTAATAGTAGATTACATATTAGATTTAATGGCAATAAATGTACTGGGTAAAAAACTAGTGAATTGGGATGCAACTCTGTTTGTCAAACCCTTGTCAGTCATAGGCTGGCCACAGTAAAAATCAATAAAGGCATTCTGTGAGCCTTACACTGGTTGAATGGAATTTATAGTAAAGAGTGCACGTAGTTTGCTATTAGTTGTAAATTGTGTTATACACCCTTTATATCAGTACATGTATAGATGTATGTGCATGTATATTTATACTGAGTATGTATATATACCTACGTACGTATGCACACAGGTATGTATGTATACACATACAAACATTTCAATTCACCACTGCATTGAACTCTGCTGCCTCAAGCTTAACTTCTTTGAGCTCTGGTTTCCCAGTTTTTAAAAGAAGTATAGAAAACCACTTCCCACCTATCTTCAGGGGTCAAAAAGAAACCACATAAGCTATAAAATTGTTACCGATATTCTAATTCATCCCCCCAAAGTGGCTGATTTGTAAACACCTGCTTCAAACAACTTTCCCCTGTCTTCCGGCTTTCAAGCACCTGTCTTCATGTCTTCAACCTCTTTATTATCACAGGAGGAAGTGCAACCCAGAGAACAAGAGCTCCACAGAGCCGAAAACTGCTGTCTCCAGCTGTGCCTGTCCCTGTCTGAGCAGGGAGGACTTGGCTCTCCAAGGTCCTTTCGCAGCCTCACACCCCAGCAGTTCCTCCACTTCCTCCCAAAGTGCGAGGAGGCTAATTTACACCTTGTTGTGATGCTGGCAAGGCTCCAAAACCCTCAGCACCAGAAGTCTATTTTTCCATCAATCCGTTTACACAATTCTGGAACCCTCTGCTTCTTCTCTCTAGGTGCAACTCCAAGCTCTTCCTATAGAGCTCATTTTAAACCATAATTAAATCCTAACCTATTAGAACACATGATACACCTTTCCACAAGCATGAGAAGCAATTAAAACTTACCTGGGAAGAAGTCAATTCTATATCAAGACTTCCTTCTTCCTTTTGGAAGTTCCAATTTCCTTTTTCTGTTGTTGTTGTTTCCTTATCTTCATTGACAAACAAAGTCACAGCATTTCAGACTACTCAAACACACAAACATTAACAAAGGCACCCACAGTGACAGCCTCGTCCCTAGTGTCTGGATCAAAGGCCAAGCTGGAGGGCAGGTATGTCCTCTCGGCCCTATTCTCTCAGCATCCCACAGCTTCCCTCCCACCCCCACTTCACTGATGCCCCCCACAGCAGTTACAACTATGCAGAAACGAAGCCACTTTTGAGAAGGTTGGGCCCCACCTCATTGTCACGGAAAAAGACCAGGTCCTGAGGAAAAGTCAGAAGTGGTGCTGCTGTGTCATTGCTCCGAGGATGCTGGGTGCTCCTGGGCCTGGCTGCCATCCCTGTGTCCCAGACATGGGGGCAGAGAAAAAGGCAGAAGGACACTCCCCAATTGGCAGTACTGGGCAGCAGAAAGAGTGGGCCACCAGTCACGTAATAGCCCCAAACCACCATGCAGGCGTCTCCGACGTGATCAGCCAGACACTTCCAGGGAATATGGCTTTGGTTCATAAAAGGTTTGGGTAAACTACTCTCCCAGAAATTGCAGGAAACCAACCAATCATCTTCAGATTCCTGGAGCACTGGGGCAACACAACTGTCATTGGGTTGCAGCGAGGAGGGAAACTGGTCAACACCAGCCCTCCAAGAGGGCGGAAATACCACTCCTGTCTATTCCAGAGTACTTGGCATAGGCCAGCAGCAGTCTTTTTATAAGGGCAGCTGTGGAGTCCTGAGAAGAGGAATGAAGGTGATGGTGCACACGGGAGGTGCCTGCCATTGGTGCCTGCTCTCCGGGGCCCCTTGTTGAACCCAGTGATAGAGCTGGGGTTGGGACCAGGAGCATCAGCCCGGCCCAGAGCCCCAGCCCCAGGAAAGCAGACAGGGACAAAGGCCTAAACAAGCAGGACTGGGCACAAGGCCCCAAGCTAAGCTGCTTTTCCTCCTGTCAGTCTGATGTTACTTACTTGACTTGGCCAAGGAGCACCTCTCGCAAAATCCTCTGTTCTAATCTGCTGAGAGCAGTTTTTCCTGCGATCTCTACTTCCTCTTGACTACACGTAAATCTTTTTATTTTCCTGGAAGGATATTACTGCATGGATGCCTGTGACCCTTTTGAAGGGGTGGCTGTTTTCACTAAGGGTGGAAGTTCATCTAACATTTTACAGCTGCCAAATACTGGGCGCAGGCCAGACTTTTCAGGCACCAACATGGATACTCACATAGCTGTGTAGACATTGATATGTCAGCAGAAATCTTCGTACATACAGTTCTACGCTTCTCTACAGATACAGAGAAATAAGGAAAAAGTGACACTCCTAGAGAAAAGTTAAGCCATCTGGGCATGGTCAGATCACAGGCTCCAAAGACATTTGGCATATGGTCTACAGTCATTTCCAGAAATTACCACCCTAGACCCACCTAGTAAGCAGTTGTGAAGCTCCAATTTTTAAGCATCATCAAAAAAAGAGCAAGATTTGACAGGACTGAGTGGCCGACATCAGAGAGATTGGCGATGACAAAGGGTTAACATCAGTGTCTTTAGGTTTTCCCTTTCAAAGGGCAAATATGGCCGGGCGCAGTGGCTCACGCCTATAATCCCAGCACTTTGGGAGGCTGAGGTGGGTGGATCACCAGAGGTCAGAAGTTCAAGACTACCCTGGCCAACATGGCGAAACTCCATCTCTACTAAAAATACAAAAAAATTAGCCAGGCGTGGTGGGGCACGCCTGTAATCCCAGCTTCACGGGAGGCTGAGGCAGGAGAATCACTTGAACCTGGGAGGCGGAGGTTGCAGTGAGCCAAGATTGTGCCACTGCACTCCAGCCTGGGCGACAGAGCCAGACTCCAGCTCAAAAAAAAAAAATTTAAAAAAACATAAACAGCAAATATTCCAGGGCAAACAGCTGTGCTGTAAAAACACAGGTTCAGCGACAGATGTGTGCTGTTTTCTCAGAACCCCACTAGCCGTGCTATGGGGCAGATAGGGACCCAGGCACCTATGATCACTGGTGCCCATTTCCTCTTCTGTAGAAGAAATGTGGTCAACCACATTTTATTCCCACTAGACTCACCTCTCCATTCTGCTTTCAAATTTAAAAATATGACACTGGGACTAGCTAACATGGTAATAAGTACCAACAGATTTCGGGAAAATCATCAACAGGATGGAAAGGAAACAGCCACTTTATCTGAAGCCTACTCTACCCCAGCTAGCAGAGAGGGATCTGGGACCCACTTTGCACCTTTATGGGGCTGTCACCTCACAGGGTTATGCCAAGGATGAAAACATGTGCACAACACGCTATGCATCTTCAGGAACTTTTCAGCAATTCCTCAGTTTACCTTTAAAACTCATAGGAACCATGGCTACAATCCTTCAGTTCAGGATTTTGTAATTCTGACCAGTTAATGAAGTTGATCATCAAACAACAGATATTTCTGAAGGGCCTTGCAAGATACGGGGAACAAAAGAATTACGACACTTTACAGGCTCACTATCCAGGAAAGATGCGCAGAGAAAGGGGTGGGGTGGGGAGAACAGTGGGGAGTCTTAATGCTGGATGAATGTGTCAATGAGGAATTACCCCAGGAGTTTGCAAAAGGAGGATGCTGCTTGAGGTGGGAGGCTCAGGAATGCCTTCAGAGGGAAAATGGACTATAAACCCAGTACACAGAGAAGCAGAGAGGAGGGCCCAGCAGATGGGTTCTGCAGATACTGGCCACCGGCACCCCCGGAGGAAAGCAGGAACGTAGCAAGCCTGCTATCGGCGCCCACTAAGTGGACGCCCCTTCCTGGTTATTCTCCATCTGTCCCATCTGTCTGTCCTGCCCTGCCCGCAATCGCATTCTTCACTCTTCCCTACACACTGCACCACTCTGGGTGGCTCCCTGCAGGTGGTTCCTGTTAGGTTCGGCTAATGAGAGGCACTGGTGGGACTGCAGGGGCAGGAATAGAGAGAGGTTGTGATGTTTCTTCCCCGAAGTAGCATGTACTGGTGACCCTCCTCTATGGCTCCAGTGCAGCCCTAGGCATGGTACAGGCTCCCCTTCTGCTGCCAGACAGTATGTACCTGACCATCCCATAACCTACATCTGGACCATCAGAAGGGCCCAGTTCCATGCCAGCACCCTGACTGCCACACCTGCCTTTTGCACAATACCCTCCAAATCCACCCTTCAAGCTTTTCCAATCCACCGAGCCTTGGTTAGCACATGGGAGAATGGCCCCAACCCCGGGGTGCCTACATACTGTAGTAAGCATCACAACCCCTGCCAGGGGGTTGAGCAGCTAATGAAGCCACGTGGGCTGCCCCTGGCCACACACGCAGCATGCTAAACCATCCAGCCTGCTGAAGAGGCAGAAACCAGAGGCCTAAGAGAATAAGAAACAAGGAGTTACCTAACGTGGAAGAAAAATTAGAAATCAGCCTGAAAAAACTCATAGCTATTAGGCGGTTTAAAAAAAAAAATCACCAAGACAGCAAGCAGGATGTCACCCTTGGGAGAGAGCAGAGGGAAGCAAGGTCAGATGGCAATGGGAAGTTGCGGGGCCAGGACTCATGACTCACGAGGCCTGCTCAGCAGGAAAGGCAAGGCAGAAACTCCATGTTTGCCATGGCTGGACTGAACCCCAGGGAGAACGGGCCCGCTGGGAGAACCCAATATGGCCTAGACCACAGCTACGACCTGGCTGGCTCTTGAGCCCCAACAGAATGGATGCTGCAATGCTGGCAGTGTGCAGGAGGATCTGCAATCCAGTAGAGACACAAGGGAAAATTGGAGTGATGCGGGAGACAGAATCCCAGCTTCCACACCAAGGAGAAGGGCAGAAGCTGGGCAGCAAGTACAGCCAGAGAGTGAACTCCAAGTTGGCATAAAACAGCAAGAGGCCACATTCATCTGCCTCCCTTCAGAGGCAGGGACGCGCTGGCTGGGACACTTGGGCAAGCCCATAACTGTGCAACTCTCTGCTTTGTGTTCTCCCTGGGAATTCAGTCGACTGTGCAGTGAGAGCTGGGAGCTAGGGAAAGAGGGGCAAGGGCACCTGCTGACCGCTGCAGGGCAATGGGGGGAGCTGGTAAGACCGACCTGCAGGAAAGGGTCATTAGGAGTGGGCAGGAAAGGTCAGCAGGGCGGACACTGAGAATGAGAAGAAAACGGGAGCTACTGGCCCTGCGGCTCCTGCTCAAGAGCACCCTGGTAGAAGCTGTTCATTACCCACGTGGTCCCCTTTGCTGATGACCACAGATCCACAGAGTTGGAAGGGATCCTCAGAGGCTATCAGCTCAACTTCCTCCCCAAATCGGCAATCCCTTCCTCAACATCCCCACCAGGTGAGTACTTAGTGCAAGCACTGCAGTGTCCACCACTCGTGACCTCACTTGCAGTCTGCTCTGCTGTTGGGCAGTTGAGTTTTTCCTACCAAGCCAAGCTCTGCCTCCTCATGGCTCCTACCACTGACCCCCAGTGCCTCCAAGACAAGCCTATCCCCATCCAAAAGACCATCTATGTGTGTTTTCATGGGCTTCAGAGCCAGAGAGGCTCAGAGCTGAATTTCAGTTCTGCCACTTACTCATTTCAGCAAATTAAATTATTTAATCTCTTTAAGCCTTGGTTGATTCATCAATAACACAGGGCAGAGCTTAGCAAATCATGGCCCACAGGGCAAATTCAGACCATTGCCTGTTTTTATTAGAACACAGCCACACCCTTTTGGACACAGCATGTCTGTGGCTGCTTTCAAGTTACAACAGAGTTGGGTTGTTGCAAGAGAAGCCATCTGGCCCAGGAAGCTTACGATATTTACTATCTTTACATAAAATGTCTGCCAAGCTCTGAAATAGAGGACCCCCACAGGAGGCTAGTTGGAGGAATTAAATGCAGTAATATTTATAAAAAGATGCACTGGTGCTTGACTCCACAGCTAAGTAAAATACATTATCCATGAGATGCTGGGGTTCTCCGGCTTTTGCCTTCTTTGGACTCCCCCAAGTTCGTCAGTGTCTCTCCCGGAACAGGACGCTCTCATGTCACAGATGCAGAATGACCTCAGAGAAAACAGAGAAACCAGCAACTCCCATTGTGGACATTCAATTTCTATACTATAGACAAAAGCTGTATTTTCTTCTTAATGCAGTCACAAGGCTATAGGTTCCGCAGACATTTGTAATTATCTTTTTTTTTTTTCTGAGACGGAGTCTCGCTCTGTACCCCAGGCTGGAGTGCAGTGGCACCATCTCAGCTCACTGCAAGCTCTACCTCCTGGGTTCATGCCATTCTTCTGCCTCAGCCTCCCGAGTAGCTGGGACTACAGGCGCCCGCCACCTCGCCCGGCTAATTTTTTGTATTTTTAGTAGAGACGGGGTTTCACTGTGTTAGCCAGGATGGTCTCGATCTCCTGACCTCGTGATCCGCCCATATCAGCCTCCCAAAGTGCTGGGATTACAGGCGTGAGCCACCGCGCCCAGCCGACATTTGTAATTATCAAAGCTCTCAGACTCTTCTCTAAAAGGACACTGTCAGGACAAGTCTTCCCGCTGCTGCATTTGAGCAACTGCTTTTTCTCTCCAACTTAATTGTCTGGCTTCATCTTTATATCTGTTACATCTAATCAGGTTGGACTCGGTTCAATTCAACTAATGGGAACCCTCCTTCCATTCATTCATTCATGTCACTCACTTAAATGTTCAGTCTGGGGCTGGTTCTTGTGCTCAATTCAACAACCAGAAAACAAGTCACAGACCTAGATCACGGGAGCTTCCAGTCTTAAGGAAGAGAATGACATTTGCAATCTATTATACAAATAGGTATGGAATTGCAGTTAGCTATTTGAAAGGAAAGGGAAAATGATTCAACAAGGCTCTGACACCCGCCAAGTCTTACCAACAGGTTCTCCAGGTCATACTCATCATCTGTCTCAGCCCAGACCTCTTGGACACAGGAAACTACGCACTCCTGGGACAGTCCATACAAATCAGAGTACAACAGCAACTGCCCTAGACCTCATGTGCAGACCATCTGGCAGCCTTTTCTCTTCGCTCGCCAGCTCTGGACACCCAAGGTCAATATCTTCTCTCAGCTCATTCCACAGGAAGCTCAGGTGCATTTTTTTTTTTTTTTTTTTTGCCCACTTGGTTCCAGCTCCTCCTTCCCTACACTAGCTGCAGACCCCTAAGCATATCAGTCAAGACTGATCTCTCTTGATCTTGTAGTCCAGTGGTTCTCTACAGAGGGTGGGGGAATTTTGCGCCCCCTCACACATTTAGCAATGTCTGGAGACATTTTTGGCTGTCATAAGGAGTGTGAGGAGGTGGCTGTTACTGGCATCCAGTGGGTACAGTCCATAGATGCCACTAAACATCCTATTATAAATATCATATCCTAAAATACAACGCACAAGACAGCCCCCACAACAGAAAACTATCCAGAACAGGCTGTCACTAATGCCGAGGTTGAGAACACCTGGTTTAGAGGAAGCAAGGAGAAAAAACAGGCATTGAACACATCGTATGAGCCAGCACCGTGCTAGATATTTCAAACTTCTTTAAACTTCCCAAGACAGTGACAGTAGAACAGGTCACAAAATGAGCTGCACCACCCACTACCCAATTTCCAGACATGGCTTAGCAGCTATTGCTTCCAGAATTTTAAACACACTATTCAAGGCCAATCATCTTTCTGAACTGCGGTTTTCAAAATGTGAGTTACACTAGAGTTCCTAGCAAATCTTAGTTTCCTTACAGCCATTTCTTTCATGTCTTATTTCCAGTTTTCTCCAAGGAAGGCAAGGGTAGAGACACACACACATACCCACATTTGCAGACACCTGCTTACATTTTTATGTCGTCCACAAGAATCTGAATGAAGGAATGAAACCTCCAAGTCAGAATGATCTCTCCTTGGTTGAACTCCAAAAAACATTTTTCCTTGCTTCATCTCACTTCCTATTTAGGCTTTTTAATACTGTTGGTTTCACAAAAGTCTGTCTACCCTGCATGACTAGAAGCTTGTTGAGATAGAGGGCCCTGCCCAACACTGCAGCAAGATGATTCAGATATTCAATCAGTCCTTGAGCAATGAACAAATGATGGGGCAAATATTATATAGTTTCATTTAACAGCCTATTCATGGTGCCTGCTCATAGCTTCTTTGTTGTCTGTTAGTTCCCTTGATGTTTTACCTAAATTCACCTTATAGACCCAATTTCCAAGCATTTTCCTTTTCAGGTTTTGTCAGTTTTATGTTACTTTTACTAACTAAAGATACCCACCCAACAAGCCCAAAGAACAAGAAAGAATTCTTTAAAAGAAAACAGCCTCCCGGCCAGGTGCGGTGCCTCACGCTTGTAATCCCAGCAGTTTGGGAGGCCGAGGCGTGTGGATCACCAACCTCTGAGGTCAGGAGTTTGAGACCAGCCTGGTCAACATGGTGAAACTCCGTCTCTACTAAAAATACAAAAATTAGCTGGGCATGGTGGCACGTACCTGTAATCTCAGGTACTCGGGAGCCTGAGGCAAGAGAATCTCTTGAACCTGGAAGGCGGAAGTTGCAGTGAGCCGAAATTGTACCACTGTACTCCAGCCTGGGCGACAGGGCAAGACTCCGTCTCAAAAATAAGAAAGCAGCCTCTCATGCAGCAGCCATGTTTCTTGAACAAACCGCACCCCACTCCAGGGGAACAGAATGAGTACTTAGACATGTAAGTGGGCCTTTACCCGCAGCAGCTGGCAGGGCCTCGCCATTCAGTACATCCTAACAATCCAGCCTTTCAGCCACCAACCTAATAGGCTTTTCTTGGCACGGACAGTTCTGGCTTGGCAAAACGCTCATTTTCACATCTTAAATTGGTATGTGTCAGAACTGAATGGAGCTTCAGAATCTACCGTCTGTCTCACATGCTGCACTAGGCTTCTCTTGGTCGGGGACTCAGGTGTCCACACTCATCTCAGACTCCTTTCTCCATAAAGATCCATGAAAAAAAAATCAATTATTTGTATCCCTAATCAAATTCCCAGTGTCTTATTTGGCCACTTAAGATGGCTTTTAAGCCAGGTGTGTTGGCACATGCCTATAGCCCCAGCTACGCAGGAGGCTGAGGTGAGAGGATCACTTGAGCCCAGGAATTTGGGGCTGCAGTGAGCTAGGATCACACCACTGTGCCTGGGTAACATAGGGAGACCTCGTCTCTAAAAAATAAACAAATAAATAAAAGATGGTTTTTCATTGAAAAAGCAAGCTAAAAAACTAAAACCAGGCCGGGCACGGTGGCTTACATCTGCAATCCCAGCACTTTGGGAGGCCGAGGTGGGTGGATCATCTGAGGTCAGGAGTTTGAGACCAGCCTGGCCAACATGGTAAAACCCCGTCTCTACTAAAAATACAGAAAGTTAACTGGGCGTAGTGGCGGGCGCCTGTAATCCCAGCTACTCGGGAGACTGAGACAGGAGAATCGCTTGAAACCAGGAGGCGGAGGTTGCAGTGAGCTGAGATTGCGCCAGCCACTGCACTCTGGGCCAGGTGACAGAGTGAGACTCCATCTCAAAAACATACACACACGCACACATACACATACAAAAACAAAAACAAAAAATCTACCTTTCAGGAAATGAAGCACACTGCATTAAAAACACGAATTTATGTGCTCACATAGTCTCAGGTTCCCTATAACACCAGGATGATATCCCTCAAAGCATTTCCCAGCAGCCTTCTTGCCGAGCAGCTAACTCTTCCTGGCTACAGAGCAGTTTGTAGTTGTCTCTGCTTCCTTAAATGCATCTCTTCCCATCTTAATAGATCCTCCTTAAAATGAAGCTTTTCCCTTCCTTTCCCATGGTGTCTTGTGGACTTTGAAAAGGGTATCATTGAAGCTCTGCCTTCAGCAGTCAACTTTCAAATGCACAGCTAAATTCCTAGTCAATATGTTTCTTAGGAACCCTAAGCATCATCTAATGAACACATAATAGGTGGACTCACCAAGGGAGCCCAGCACATAAACTGAGTCCAGCTGGAAGGAGGCAGGCAGACCTAGAAAAATGGATCAGATAAGCAAAGGCAAACTTGGCAGAATGAGCCCACCAGGCAGGCTGCGCCAAAGGAGAGACAGGCAGAGGAGAAGAGAGGGAGGAAGGATGAAACTGAGGAGAAGTGAGCCCTCACCCGCACTCTGCCTGTGGGAGGCCAGGCCAGGAATGAATGGAGAAGAGGCAGGACCGAGGAACACAGATTCAGAAGCATGTTATACTGTCTCTCTCCCTCTCTCTCCTGTTCCTGCTCTGTCTTGTTAAATAGCATCCACCTCTCGAGCACTTACTGTGTGCCTAGCACTGTGTCAAGCGCTTCACACATATCACAGGCATCCTCACAACCACCTTATGAAGTAGCAGTAACGACTATCCCCATTTTACAGACGAGAAAACCTGAATCTCACAGAAGTCAAGTGACCTTCCCAAAGTAACAGCAAATGTGTTTTGTGGAGACAGGGATTTGGGTCCAAAGCCCTGAAACACTGTTCTAATTTCTGCATATGTACCTTTATAAGGCAACTAAATAAACACGGCTTACTGTGCACTTAGCTTAATCCCAACCAACACCAGAGACAAAAGGCCATGTGCTCTACCCTCAGAAAACTCACAGTCCATAGGGGAAGCCAAGAATCCCACGCATAAGTCCCCCGTAATAAGACTGTCATGTGGGCAGTTATCCACTCCAAATCATGAAGGAATACAGGAAATCAGAGCAGGAGCCTTCCTGGAAGAGTAGCCTAGGAAATGCTCTGGAGAGGTTGCCAGGAGAAACTGGCTGGGTCATTTCGCATGTGTCTTTTCTTTCTCATTCTCCAGGTTATTATAACTTCTCTCAACGCAGATAAACATTATTTGCACTCAAGAGAATGTTGCTTCTGGCCAGGCGCGGTGGCTTGCGCCTGTAATCCTAGCACTTTGGGAGGCCGAGACGGGCGGATCACGAGGTCAGGAGATCGAGACCATCCTGGCTAACACGGTGAAACCCCGTCTCTACTAAAAATACATTTTAAAAAATCAGCTGGGCGCGGTGGCGGGCGCCTGTAGTCCCAGCTACACGGGAGGCTGAGGCAGGAGAATGGTGTGAACCTGGGAAGCGGAGCTTGCAGTGAGTAGAGATCGTGCCACTGCACTCCAGCCTGGGCGACAGAGCAAGACTCCGTCGCAAAAAAAAAAAAAAAAAGAGAATGTTGCTTCTAAAGACAAGACCTACAAAATGATGGTTCATATTAATGAGTCATATTGTTAAAACAGGATCTACTCATTCGATGCCCAAATCACACTGAACAAAACCACAGGACTTCCTGCTTCTCCATGGCCACGAGGCTGACATTCCCCTGTCCGCCCCATACATGTCAAGCATTATCTCTTCCAGCCAACGAAAGGGTGGGGAGAAACGCACAGACTGACCACGTTTCATCCTGTAGATATTCCACTTGTGCTAATTCACTTCCTCTCCCAAACAATTGAAACAGATGCCTGAGGCTGGACGTAATGGAATTTATGATGGAGTCCAGGGCACACCCTTATCGATTCTAAATGGGCAAACTGTAAATATCTTCTGTTTAGTCCATCCATAGTGACTTAGTTAGAAAAAGGGCAAAAGCGGCCTGGCCATGGGCTGACTGGTGGTGCCACTGTCTCCATGAATGGCAAAGCAACGGAGCAAGTGAGAAAGGGGCCTCCTCCATGTGCTGTGGTGCAGAAGGAAAAGAAACCGTGATCATCTGACGCCAGAAGAGCTCCCAGGAATGAAATCTGTGAAAGATTCTGGCATCGCTCCCAGCAGTTCACACACTGATTGTAGAGACTTTGAGTGGCAAAGCCAATATCTAAGAAGACAATTTTCTATATTCCCATCCCAAGCGCACGGAAGAAAACACTGGCAGGATGGCCGGGCGCGGTGGCTCACGCCTGTAATCCCAGCACTTTGGGGGGCCAATGCAGGCGGATCACCTGAGATCTGGAGTTCGAGACCAGCGTGACCAACATGCAGAAACCCATGGAGAAACCCATCTCTACTAAAAATATAAAATTAGCTGGGTGTGCTGGCGCATGCCTGTAATCCCAGCTACTCGGGGGACTGAGGCAGGAGAATCACTTGAACCCGGGAGCCAGAGGTTGAGGTGAGCTGAGATCACACCATTGCACTCTAGCCTGGGCAACAAGAGCAAAACTCTATTTCAAAAAAAAAAAAAGAAAAGAAAATGTGGCAGGCTCTGCTTTCAATTATACTGATTTATAGGCCAATGAAATATTATTTTAAGGTAATAAATAACTTTTTAGCACTTTTTGCCTTACCAAATTCCTAAGGACAGCTCTTCCGTGTATTATGTGCCATTTAGCATCTCCAGCGTCAGCAGTACCCGTTAAAAGTCTGTTCTCTACAGGATACGTATACCTGCAGCGCCCGTAGCTTTGTTTTTATAAAGCCAAACAACTTGTAACTCCTAGTCTATTAAATATTACACTCCAAAGGCTGCAGCCTTTCATCACTTTCCCGGAGACACACATTTCTGCTGCTTACCCATAAACCACAGATGGCCCCAAAATGGAGCTTTACACAGAGGAGGCAAAACAATTTAGAAAAACCTCTCAAAGGAGGGTGGAAAGATCAGAACTGAATCAACACTAAATTCTGACCTCTTCTCTCTGCCTGTCCCATCATATCGTTCTGCCACTTTTTTTCTTGCATCGCTTTAGGTGCACCTATCCTTCTCTCTCAGAGGCAGCCCAGTCCTGGAGAGACATATGAGGTGCCAGGCAGACATACAGACAGGCAGCTCAAAGGAAAATCTAATCATTTTCATGAATGGGGAAAAAAATTTCATTGATGACTTTCTCTACATGTCTTTTTCACCTGGAAAATTCTATACTGTGGGTCAGGTGTCAGGGGTTGTAGTCAGGTCTCAAAAATCCTGACAATCTTTTTAAGGTAAAAAGGAAAAGTTGGACCAGTGCGGTGGCTCACGCCTGTAATCCCAGCACTTTGGGAGGCCGAGGAGGGCAGATCACCTGAGGTCACAGACCAAACTGGCCAACATGGTGAAACCTCATCTCTACTAAAAATACAAAAATTAGCTGGGTGTGGTGGCGGATGCCTGTAGTCCCAGCTACTTGGGAGACTGAGGCAGGAGAATCACTTGAACTCAGGAGGCGGAGGTTGCTATGAGCGGAGAGCATGCCACTGCACTCCAGCCTGGGCAACAGAGTGACACACTGTCTCCAAAAAAAAAAAAAAAAGGAAAAGTTTATACAGTTTTGAAAGTAAAAAGCAATGAACTAAGACATAACTATTCAACAATGAAAATTAGTTCATTCTTGTAAGTGAAAATTTATAATATCAACTGCACTTAAAACATTTACCAGCCAGCCCCATTCATCACATATTTCCTAAATAAGAATAATCAGGCAGTTTTGACAGAAAATAAAATGTGTCCCGAAAGAAGTCCGTATCTTGAGCCAAATTTCCCAGCCAAAACCCATCAGGCTTATGAATATAAGCGCCATCAATATAAACTTTTCACACTCCAGAGATCGGCAGTTTACAAGCATTCATTTGCTGAAACATTATGTTCTTCGTCCAAAGTTGTATGTGTTTATAAAGGGAAAAAAAAAAAAAATCAACAACATTCTCCCAACCTTCTTCCCTCCCCTCCCCATCACTCTGGTATCTCTAATTATACGTTAGGTTACTGAATAAAATTCTTCAAGCTCACAACTGAAACATCAAAAGGTAGCACATAAGGTAAAAGCCCCGTGAACGCCAGACGTGGTGGCTCACACCTGTAATCCCAGCACTTTGGGAGGCTGAGGCAAGCAGATCACCTGAGGTCAGGAGTTCAAGACCAGCCTGACTAACATGGAGAAACCCCGTCTCTACTAAAAATACAAAATTAGCCAGGAGTGGAGGCACATGCCTGTAATCCCAGCTACTTAGGAGGCTGAGGCAGGAGAATCGCTTGAATCCGGGACACAGAGGTTGCAGTGAGCCAAGATGGCGCCACTGCACTCCAGCCTGGGCAACAAGAGCGAAACTCTGTCTCAAAAACAAAAAGGCCCAATGGTCACTTCTCAGAGTAAGCAACGTTATACATAAATGACCACAGTGTGATCCATAAGCCACACCAGCTCTCAATGTCACAAAATTAGCCAGGCGTGGAGGCGCATGCCTGTAATCCCAGCTACTTAGGAGGCTGAGGCAGGAGAATCGCTTGAACTCGGGAGGTAGAGGTTACAGTGAGCGGAGATTGCGCCATTACACTCCAGCCTGGGCAACAAGAGCAAAACTCCATCTCAAAGAAAAAAAAAAAGGCCCCATGATCTCTTCCCAGAGTAAGCAACATTATACATAAATGACAACAGCATGATCCATAAGCCACACCAGCTCTCGATGTCACCTAAAGAAGAACAAAGTGACAAATGCACATCACTATGGATCACGCTTGTCAGGTATCTCCAAAGATTAGTTACTATCACATGATTGTTTTGTTTTGTTTTGGATTGGGATAGAAGATAAAATACAACTATTTTAGGTTTTAGATTTTTTATTTGTAAAAACCCCCTAACACATTAACTCTAAAGCTGGGATACAACTGTACTTACCTGAGAAAGATTTACTAGTTAGAGAAAGTTAGTTTAAATCCATTTTAGTCAGATGATGTGGAAAATCGGAATGTCAACTTCATTTTCCTTCCACTCTAACTGCACCTTTTAAAAAGTTCATTTATAATAGAATGTACCCAAAGTCATACATTGGATTTATTATAAATAATTGTACTGTCATATAACCTCTTTCAAGGCCGAGAAAGGATGCATTCCATTTGGAGAATTTACCCCAACAAACCAGAACAAAACAATTAAATATTATCTTCCACATAAGGTCTCAAACAATCACACACCAACTCTAAGCTAGCCAGACTAGTTGTGGCGTAATGAAATGAGAAACTGGTGGTCATTGGCAGGTAGGCGCACAGGTCAGAGACAACACTCTTAGACACTACATTATTCAAAAGTTAAATAACAATGAAAGTGTTTTTGGAGTTTTCTAAAAAGGTAAACCATTAACTTGGGACTTTAGTAAAACTACGCCACATGTTAACATCATTCAGAACTGCAAGGTGCAAGCCACTTGGAAAAGGAAAGAAGGTCCCAGTGTGTCGTTAAGGCCTGCAAAAGTTCTGAGTTCAAAGGGCTGACCCTGTTGCCTTTGGCTAGGCTTCAAATGAAAACCTACCATGAAGCAGCTACTGTTTATCCCTAACCATTTTCTCCATGCAGATGCTGAAATAAATTGGCATCAAATGGCTGCCTACTTCAGCTCTCTTAAATATCAACTTCATCTGGCTTTCAAAAATGGAAAATTGTCAAATCCTAAGTAGCACAGATAATGAAACAGGCCTAGCCCATGTCTTGTTCTGGTTCTGGTTCCATGTCTTGTCACCTTTTTTAATCAGTTGCCTGGAGAAAGCCACTCCACCTGTCCAAACATGGGTGGATAAAATGTGAAGGGAGGCAGTGCTGGTCACTCAGCCTTCTTCCAGGTCAAAATCCCAGCCGGGCGCAGCGGCTCACACCTGTAATCCTAGCACTTTGGGAGGCCAAGGTAGGCGGATCACTTGAGGTCGGGAGTTCAAGACCAGCATAGCCAACATGGTGAAACCCCACCTCTACTAAAAATTAAAAAATTAGCCAGGTGTGGTGGTATATGCCTGTAATTCCAGCTATTTGAGAGGCTGAGACAGAGAATCGCTTAAACTGGGGAGGCAGAGGTTGCAGTGAGCCAAGATCGCCCCACTGCACTCTAGCCTGGGCAACAGAGCAAGACTTTGTCTACAAAAAAACAAAAGGCCGGGCACAGTGGCTCACGCCTGTAATCCCAGCTCTTTGGGAGGCTGAGGCGGGTGGATCACGAGGTCAGGAGTTCAAGACCAGCCTGGCCAAGACGGTGAAACCCCGTCTCTACTAAAAATACAAAAAATAAGCCAGGCGCGGTGGCGGGCACCTGTAATCCCAGCTACTTGGGAGGTTGAGGCAGAGAATTGCTTGAATTCGGAGGTAGGAGGTTGCAGTGAGCCAAGATCGCACCACTACACTCCAGCCTGGACGACAGAGTGAGACTCTGTCTCAAAAAAAAAAACAAAACAAAAAAACATAAACAAACAAAGTCCCTGAGCTCTCCGGAGTACTCTTCCCCAATGGAAACCACTCCCCTCGTGTCAGCAGGGCGGCTTCCTTTGTCTCATAATCAGAAATAAATTTCCACTAAAATAATATTCACTTAATGTATACAATTAGGTACTCATGGCATTTGACTAGAATGAAGGATGAAAGTTCCTAACACATCTCCCTGCTGAGTCAGGCAATACGACCTTCACCATGTCACTCCCGGGTATCAGATATCCAGCAGCTTGGCCCCTCACCCCCAATCACCTGGAAAGAAGGGGTCTGGATTACAACTCTGCTAGGAGGGAAGAGAACAAGGTAGAAGAGCCAATATTCCTCTCCTGATATAACACCTGTACACAACTATAGTCAGCCCTCTAGATCTGTGGGTTCTGCATCCATGGATTCAACCAACCTTGCACCAAAAATATTCAGGGAAAAACACTGCATCTGTATTGAACATATACAGACTTTTTTTTTCTGGTTATTATTCCCTAAACATTATAATGCTACTACTTAGGTAGCATGTACATTGTACTAAGTATCATTAAGTAATCTAGAGATGGTTTAATATCTGTGGGAAGATTACATCGGTTATATGCAAATACTATGCCATTTTATATAAAGGACTTCAGCATTTGTGGATTTTGGTGTCCCCAGAGGCCCTGGAACTAATCCGCCATGGATACTGAGGGACGAGTGCACTGGAATTTATCTGGGCATCCATCTCTGAAGGTTTCCTATGAGTCTTTCATGGCTTCGCAGGGGCATATACCAATGATATGGGGCCTTCAGGTTCCTCATTGGCCGGGTGAGACACAAGCTGAGCGTCAAAGAGCATGGGGGACCAAGAAGTGAGCTTCCATGTTCCTTGGCTTCCTAACCAATAAGCACCTCCACCCACTCTGTTCCTGGCCCCCTTGAACCTACATGATGCCTGCCCTAGTAACCCAGCAACACGCTCCCAGTGCCAGCAAGCAAGCATTCAAACAAACTGCCACTTACCAACACCATCATGTCTTCGCTTCATATCCTGGAAGATTATTATTAGACCTTCCTAAAACGTACACACTTTTAAAATCACTAACCGTTGCCTTTAATCTATGTATCGGAACTTTATCTCTCTTAAACCTTTGGGGCCGGGCGCGGTGGCTCAAGCCTGTAATCCCAGCACTTTGGGAGGCCGAGACGGGTGGATCACGAGGTCAGGAGATCGAGACCATCCTGGCTAACACAGTGAAACCCCGTCTCTACTAACAATACAAAAAACTAGCCGGGCGAGGTGGCGGGCGCCTGTAGTCCCAGCTACTAGGGAGGCTGAGGCAGGAGAATGGCGGGAACCCGGGGGGCGGAGCTTGCAGTGAGCTGAGATCCGGCCACTGCACTCCAGCCTGGGTGACAAAGCGAGACAAAAAAACCTTTGGACCCTCTCCTATCAGAGGAAACATCTGAGAGCATTCTGAGTCAAAAATACTAAGAAGAAAAATGTCACATTCAGCAGAGTCCTATAAGGATGCAGAAATCCACCGGTGGCCTGTGGTTCCCATTTCCGAAGAAAAAACATGCCAGAAAGTCTCTCCCCTTCTATGAGCCACGCAGGGTTGCCATTATTCTTACGACTAACTCCGGCAATTCGCAGTAAACCAGCCGAGAGATGCACTCGGACTGCCAGGACTTAGGACAACTTCTTACTTCAATGAAAATGCCTATGGATTTTACGCTGAAAGGGCAATGTTTTAAACGTGAATTATTAGCTTCCAATGACCATCCAAACCAAGGTAAAATATTTAATGCTCCATTTCATTTGTTTTGTTTAAAAGTGATCTTGTGCTTGAAAATTTTGGCTGCTGTGCTCATTACTGCTGAGCCACAAAGAATGCAAAAACAAGAGCAGTTTTATTTTGATGAGCGGCAGCCATTATATCCTAAGGGTTCATCTTCACCACAAGCCATCATTTATTGAGGGCCTAATACATACATATTCTTTCAAGTTGCTTTACATATATTGATCCATTCAGTCTAGGCTATCAGCATGCATTTACTGAGTGCCTTCTAAGTGTCATGCATCAACCTGGGCATTAGAAATAAAAAGTGAGGAGCAAGTCCAAGGTAATGGCCCCGTGGAGAAAGCAGATCATCAAATAAGCAGTTATTATGCAATGTGGTAAATGCTGTGATGCAGAAAACAGGTTAATAAAAATAATATATTAGAGGATAGGCACAGTGTCTCTGCCCTATAATCTCAGAGCTTTGGAAGGCCGAGGTGGGAGGGCTGCTTGAGCCCAGGAGTTCAAGGTTACAGTGAGCTATGATAATGCCACTGCACTCCAGCCTGAGGAACAGAGTTAAGACCTTGTCTCAAAAACATATATATATAAAAAATATATTACATATATACAAATACATATATTTTAGACACATGACACTTAGTAGGTGTTCAGTAAATGCATATCTATAGACTAGAAAGACAGACAGATATTAGCCAGTGACTGCATGACAGAAGTTTAAAGTCACATCTGCAATTCTCACAACACCCTACCACGGTCGGTGTCTCCCCATTTTCCAAATGAGCACACTGCCTCTCTAACAGCATCAGCCTCTGCATCATCGTTTGAATCTTACATCCCCATTCTGGTCTCAAAATTGCACCTGCCAAACTGCATTAGCTCATTTAGGCATGCATTAATCCTGATATTGATCAATCTGTAGGAAGTCTGTGGCACAGTGCACACTATGGGGAGAAAGGACCACAACAACTCCACACCACAGGGCATACCCCAAAGAAATCCACAAGCTGGCTGCAAAGAGCAATACAAGACTAATAAATGTAAAACAGGATGGAACATGTCACTGGGCAGTCTATGGTCATGGACAAAGAGAGTCTCAGAGAAGTCAGTTGACTTAAAAAGGGGAAACTCATTGTGGAAGGATTCATTAAGGAAGTAGGACTTAGGTCTTAAGATCATATAAGGTCAGATGGTGCAACAGGAAAGAAGGCCAGTCCCTCAGGAAAGCAGTGTACACAGAGAGGTGCCCAGGAGGCTCGCAGGTTAGGCTGAACGACGGCCAAGGATGTAACTAGAGCCCAACAATGTGGCAAGTCAGCCCGCAGCTGCCCAAGGTGCCAACTGATAAGAGATGCTAGGGCATCCTGGGGCATTAAAACAACCCAGTATAATAGCAGATGGAGAAAACTGCATTTATAAGAACTCCTCCCAGAGACTATTACACATAATAGAGGCAGTTCTTTGTTCCACCTCCTGGGACAGAGGGTGAGACCCTAAAGGGCTCCAGGAGCCAAATTGAAGGCCACCGAACACTCTTCTAAACATAACACGTGCATCTGCTGCAGGGACTTGCTTCTGTTTGGAGGGTGTGCCAGCTCAAAGCCAGGGCTGCATTATTCAGAATCATAGTGGAGGCTGAATGCTGTCAGCAACTCTTCTCCTCCTGACCCTTTTCCTATAAGGCATCCCCTCCCAAAGTTGCTAAACAGAAACTTAAAGAATATTGAGTTGCGGGCCAAGTTATTAGCTTGCCTGAGGCACCCACATGTCTCAGCCAGTCTACAGGTAACATCTATACTTGTTTAACTCTCTACTGCTGATAAACTACTTTTACAAGTTAGATTACTTGATTTTTACAACACCCATGAAATAAGCACTAGATCTCTCTCTCATATTATAGAGGAAAATCCTGAGTGTCAGAGTGGGTAAATGGCCTGTTCAAGAAAACTAGTAAGTTGCAGAGCCAGGTTTTGGACCAGGGTATCTGTCCAGTGGTCCATCTGCTCTCTTACTGCTGCAGATGGACTGCTACAATAGTTGTAATACTTTATAAAGTTCCTGACAGTTGACAGAGAGCTTTTACAGAAGTCCTAGGCAGTACACACAAATACGCACATTTTCAGTTTTCCTAAAAATAAAATAATATTAACAATAATACTGTACTCTACTTCTTCAAAATCCCATCTTTCCTCCTGGCTATGTACTGTGTTTCACTACATTTATAAGGTAAGTGAATTGTTGTTATTTAGATGACTGCTAAAGATATGTAAGTACAGTCTTTTCTTTTTTTTTGAGACAGAGTCTCACTGTGTCACCCAGGCTGGAGTGCAGAGGCACGATCTCCGATCACTGCAACCTCCGCCTCTCAGGTTCAAGCGATTCCGTGCCTCAGCCTCCCAAATAGCTGGGACTATAGGCGCGCGCCACCAAGCCCGCTAATTTTTTTTGTATTTTTTGTAGAGACGTTGTTTCACTATGTTAGCCAGGCTGGTCTTAAATTCCTGACCTCGTGATCCGCCCACCTCGGCCTCCCAAAGTGCTGGGATTACAGGTGTAAGCCACCGCGCCTGGCCAAATAAAAGTCTTAAATCTCAGATACTGGTCTGCTAGTAACTCACTGCTTAGAATGACCTTGCATTTGTGCCACATATCTGCCCATTTCCATTTTCCTGCTACCAAACTCCTGCCTCCACTTCCAATCTTCCCTCAGTGACACATGATGTCATATAAGCAGCATCTTCCTACATGTCCATCTTACATCAGGACTTGTTTTCAGGAAGTGGCTACATCCAAGGCAGACATAAAATCACAGGACTTGAACAATTTTCCAAAACCCAATCATTCACTCATTTTTTGGCAAAAACAATAGCAGTTATACAGGATAGATGAGTCTGTACATTTCATTTTTAAAAACTTCAGACTTCAGGTTTTCAGAGCATTTCTTTAAAATTCCTAGGTCACATAAATTATTTAATAAACAATTTGTCAGTTTACCTTGCATAGTGGGCAGAACGTTACACAAAGAAATGTACACGGAGCAAATCAATGTGCTAGTGACAAATAAGCAAACCACCTCACTCCCCTCATCATCATGCCCACGAAATAAAGATCACAAACTCCCTTCGCCAACCACAGGGAGGCCTCTTTTTCTATTTCTTTCTCATAACACAAAATTGTACCAAAAAATCATAATGAAAATAAGGTCATTATACTTAATCCATAATACAATAATCTCAACTAATTTCAGTCATCTCTCTAACAACACTTAAATGATCAGGCCGCACTACGCAAATCAAGTTAAAATTTCGTTTTTTGCTTTTTTCTTCCAGTCCCAAAGGAAAACTCCAAATACCACTCATCTTGCTGAAAACCACAGGAAAGTTATTTAATTCCAGTTAAACCAAGTATTTCAACCGCACACTCTTAAACTTCAATCTTAAACATATCCATGAAATGTGATTTTTGAAGAGCTTTCCTTATTTACTTACCAGATCATCAATATACAGAGAGCTCTTCCTAAGCACAGGCCCCCATCGATGTTTTCAGTCAGTACTAAATATTTAGAGAAATACTCTGCCACAGTAACTTTTTAAAAAATTCCACACTATCGTTTGAATTAAAAAAAATTTAGTTAAGCTTAGTTTCCATAATTCTCATTAGGTAATCCAGGATGCTGGTGTTTTTAAATTTCCTTTTCATGGAGAAAAAGGAAGCTTTGTATCAGGACATCAGATGTATATGGGAAAATACATATTTCAATGCACATATAAGTAAATATATATTTTGTTTGTTTAAATATCCTTTTGCCTACTCCACTCACAATGCAAATACACCACAAATTCCATAAATTCAGTTTTAAACGTAGGTATGAAAACTAGGTTTTCTACTAAAGTTGACCAGAGCCCAAAACACTCTGTCTAATACACAGTCAAAGGAAACAGCAATCAGCCCTTAGATGCCCCGAAAGAAACCATTCTTTGTTTACCTAGAAACTGAAAGATTTTACACTGAGAATCACAGCTGCTACGGCAAAGGAGGTATGCTCTGAATCCAGATAGCCATATTAGACTCTCATTGATTTGTTAAAAATTTAACATTGTAAATGAAACCAAAGCAACCACCAACACCAACCACATAATTAAATTCCTGGTTGGAAGAAGTTTCAAAATCCAAGCCCAACATCAACATCTGGCAAGTCTCCATTTACCATCTACCAATACTTGCTCACATTACACTGGAAATTTAGATAGAGGAAAAAGTACTAAGATTTTAAAAACCTATTGATTAGTTTGTACTCTCCGTTTAAATCACACATAAAAGCTAACTCCAGTTGCAATTATGATCTTAGTGTTTGTCCTGTTGTCACAGAGGGGCAAGGGCTGGCAAGAGTTAGTGCAGACAATTAAATCTGTTTTTGTCCGGGGAACTTGATCAATATACTGTGCATCACAATCTAGCCCTGAACGGCTGCCTCTCCTCCACCCCCAGGCCCTTGGATCAGGCAGTTTATCGCTGGGTTAGTAACTCTTTTTCTCTATGATTTGCGCATCTCCAGAAAGGGCGAAGGAGACATCTGATTCGAACTGCATTTGTTTACCACCCAATGGCCCCATCGTTATGCATCTCCACAATCCAGGAGGGTACGTTTCTGGGACCCCCTTTACCTGCCAAGTTCCTCTCCGGTGTCGTAGTAATCATCCACGTTTTCCTGCCTGAACACGGTCATGATAAACTGTCACGCCTCACCAAAGCCCAGCGCACTTCAGCTCCGCTTCCCAAACCATCACCACCGCTCCTGCGCCTCCGTGGCCCCCTCATACATCAGTCTCCAGTCCTTTTGGAAAAAAAATTAAAAAAGCAATAATAATAGTAAAATGGCAACCCTAAAAGGAAGTAGACCTCCCCGGCGCTAAGACCCGCTCGCGGAAGACCGGGTCTCCGAAGCTGCCCCTCCTCGCGGGGTGGAGAGGATCACCCTTTGTTAAAGCTGGGCGGTCAGAGACGCCCCCGACCCCTCAGCCTCGTGCGCGCGTGGGGCCGGGCACCACGGCACCCCGAGGTCCGCGTCCCCGAACGCTGGGCGGTCTGTTCGGATCAGAACCGGCTCCGGAAGTGACTGGCCTCCCCGCCTCCCCTTTCTCTGCACACACGCCCACCCAGCTTTCCCACCTCCAGGGACGCAGCGGAAGAATGAAGCCCTCGCCCAGACGGAACGCGCCTCGCTGGAAGCATCTCTCTCCAGCCTGCGGCAACGGTGGCACCCCCGCGCCACCTCTCGGCTCCCGCGCCTCTCCTGCCACCGTGGCCACTCTCTCCCCTTCCCCGAGCGAGGCAGTCCCCAGAGCCACATTCCTAGCGACTCCTCTCCGTTACCCGGCCGACCCGGCGTGCGGCCGCCCGGGGGAGCAAGGGAGGGAAGGGAGCGGCCCACCGAGGCGCGGCCGTCGGCTCCAGATCCCCGCGCCCCGACACAAAGCGCCTGGTCGGGCCGGCGCCACCTGTTCTCACCCGGCCCGCGGGGCTGGGGAAGCCTCCCGGCTGCGATCGCACTTCTCCCCGAAGCCAAGTTTCCCTCCGCCTTGGCCTTCCCAGTTGCTCGAGGCACTGCCCGGGCAAACCCCACCGCGCTCTGGCCAGGAAAGCAAAAGCTGGCGCCGGGGGCCAGGGGAACCGGGGAGCCGCGCCTGGCCACTCACCCGGGCGCCTGGGAGCTCCCCGGGTCCCTCCGGAGCGCTGTCGGAGGCCGACCATAGGCGCCAGCGCCGGAGACAAGCGGGGCGGCGGCGGGAACACAGCTAGGGAGGGAGTCGGGGGCGCAGATCCCACGCAGCCGCCCAGGCGCCGGCACCAGACCCTGCCGCCGCGAGGGTCGCCGAGTCCACTCCGCGGAGGGAACAAAGTCCCTGGCGTTGGCTCGGCCGGGTCTCCTGCCCGGGCTCTGGAGCAGCCTCTCGCCTCCTTGCCGCCTTTTGGGCGGAGGGCGGCCGGCAGGCGGCCAATGGGGACCCTGCAAGCGGGCTGGCGGCGCGGCCCACCCACCTCCGAACTGCCCTGCCTGGCCGGCGCTGCGGGTTCTGCGCTGCGCTCGCTGCTCCTCCCAGCTCCGCGCTCCGGGCTCGCTGGCGCGCTCTACCGCGCACACCCCGCACACACCCACTCGCCCCACACCCACGCCGGCCTGGGAGCCAGTGCGGGCGCCCCACCTGTGACACACTGAGAAGCTGCCCTCTGCCTGGGTTCTAGGGAAACACGGTTCTTTCGCCCCGAGATGTATACTGGGATCCCAGCTTGTGCCGGGCACGGTGCTCGGTATGGGAAAATCACAGAACAAAACAGGTTTTTAAAAATCCCTGCCCTCCAGAAAACTGCATTCTGGTGGGACAGATAGAAAATAAATATGTAAGCTAATTAATAAGGTAATCTTGGAGGATCAGTCCTATGTTTACCACAAAACAGGTTAATGGAATAGAGAGAATGGCAGGAAGGGAGTGGACCTCATTAGACTGGGTTCCTCTGCCAGACTGGTGTTGGAGCCGAGGTTTGAAAGCAAAAAGGTTTGCAATCCGAAGAAAGGTCTCCCAGACCCAAAGAAGCAACAGAGACGAAGAGTTTATTTGTGCTATCCAATATGCTGTCGGCTATTGTTGAGATGAAATGTAGCTAGTCCCAAATTAATTGTGCTATAAGTGTAAAATACACGTTAGAGTCCAAGATAGTGTGGATAGGAGAATGAAAAATACCTCATGAATATTTTTCTATTCATTACACGTTCCAATGATAGTATTTTGGATACATTGGGTTAAATAAAATATATTACTAAAATTAATTTCACCTGTTTCCTTTTTTTTTTTTTTTTTGAGACGGAGTCTCGCTCTGTCACCACGCTGAAGTGTTGTGGCGCTATCTCGGCTTACTGCAACCTCCACCTCCAGGGTTCAAGCTATTCTCCTGCCTTAGCCTCCCCAGTAGCTGGGACTACAGTCACGCGTCACCATGCCCAGCTAATTTTTGTATTTTTAGTAGAGATGGGGTTTCACTGTGTTGACCAGGAGGGTCTCCATCTCTTGACCTTCTGATCCGGCCATCTCAGCCTCCCAAAGTGCTGTGGTTACAGGCATGAGCTACCATGCCCGGCCCCATCTGTTTACTTTTTAAAAAGTGGCTACTAGAAAATATAACAGTACCTATGTGGCTTGCATGAGATTTCTGAGGACTGTTCTGGTCTACACAAAGATCCCATATCCACGGGAGACCTCTGTCCACTTTCTCTACTTCCCACCCCATGCTCCCACCTAATGTTTGGGTGGGGACGAAGAAGGGTTGATTCCCCACATCCCACTGCTGGTGAACCCCAAACGGAGAAAAACTTCTAAAGGGAAATCGATTTTACTGCCTAGAATGATGAAAACTGACAGATGAAGAGATTTCCCATCCACACCATTGTTCAAATCCCCAGGCTTTCTAAACTGAGTTGGTTCAGATCTCTGTGGTTCAACACAAATTTTCAACTGTGAAGATTTTGGCCTCTTGAAAACAAGGTAAAACAAAACAAAAGAATGCCCCTCAAGCCTTATGGCAAATCCAAATCCTAGTCTTTTTTTTTTTTTTTTTTTTTTTGAGACAGAGTTTCGCTCTTGTGGCCTAGGCTGGAGTGCAGTTGTGAAATCTCGGCTCACTGCAAACTCCTCCTCCCGGGTTCAAGCGATTCTCCTGCCTCAAGCTACCCAGTACCTGGGATTACAGGCATGTGACTACGCCCGACTAATTTTGTATTTTTAGTAGAGACGTGGTTTCACCACATTGGGCAGGCTGATCTCAAACTCCTGACCTCAGGTGATCCTCCTCCCGGCTCGGCCCCCCAAAGTGCTGGGATTACAGGTGTGAACCACTGTGCCCGGCCAAATCCTAGTCTTAAATAACATTGCATTAATGACCCACAGGAAAGGCACACAGGAATCAAGAGGAAGTCCCCATATTGGGAGATCGTATTAGCTTAAGCAGTGGGCTTGATAATTAATACAAAAGGATCTTGAGAGGTGAGAAATACAGTCAAAAATAACAACAAAAATAAGAATGATTCATCTGGGAAAATGCAAATGAATACATCTGTTGGGAGAAAAAAATTAAAACACAGATGTTTGGGATAAACTTGGAAGGTGTTTATGGATGACCGCTGTATGGGTAATATTTATTTTCTGCAAAACAAAAAAAATACATTTTTCAAGGCAATTAAAAGGATTGAATCTATTTGGCAGCTAGAATGTCTTAATTACCGTAATGGACAATGATGTTCACTGGAGATTATCTGGAGTAGTGAGAAAGAGCATGAAATTTGGAGTCACAAAATTAGATCTAGTATTGGTGAAACCATTTAACAGGTTAATAATCTTGGATGAGTCACTAACACCCGAGCTTCACGTGTGCACCAATTTAGACAAGCATTTTAGAAAGGGGAAATGTGAGCTGGGCGCGGTGGCTCACGTCTGTAATCCCAGCACTTGGGGAGGCCGAGGCGAGCAGATCACGAGGTCATGAGATCGAGACCATCCTGGCTAACACAGTGAAACCCCGTCTCTACTAAAAATACAAAAAATTAGCTGGGCGTGGTGGCGGGCACCTGTAGTCCCAGCTACTTGAGAGGCTGAGGCAGGAGAATGGCCTGAACTCAGGAGGTGGAGCTTGCAGTGAGCCGGATTGGGCCACTGTACTCCAGCCTGGGCAACAGAGTGAGACTCCGTCTCAAAAAAAAAAAAAAGAAAAAAGAAAGGGGAAATGTAGTCATTTAAAAACATATTCACAAATTCTTTCAAACTCTCCCAATCAAGAGGTGAAGTCTAATTCCCCTCTCAAATATGCACCAACCCTATCTGCTTGCTTCTAAGAAAAGGTAGTGGCAGTGGCACAATGTAATTTATTTCCAAGGTTAGGTCATAAGGCATTAGAGCTTCTGCCTGCTTGCTTCTCTCTCTCTCTCTCTCTCTTTCTCTCTCTCTCTTTCCCTCCCTCCCTCTCCCCCTCCACCCACTCTAAACCCTTCAGCTGTCATGATTACCCTAGGGCTGCCGTGTGGAAACATGTGACAAGACCACAGAAAGAACGAGAGATGCCCAAAGAAGCCAGCTGTCCAGCCCCACCCTCACTCGCAGCTGTTTTTATCTTCCAGTTCAAGTTCTGTGAGCAAAATCAATGACTTTTAATGTTTTAAGTCATTACTTCAGGGTGGTTTGTTATGAAGCCAAAGATTATCTTCTTAAAAAGAAAAATTAAGAAAACTTAACTCTTAACACATACTTGGT
The DNA here is from genome assembly GCF_000951035.1 of Colobus angolensis palliatus. NCBI lineage: Eukaryota > Metazoa > Chordata > Mammalia > Primates > Cercopithecidae > Colobus > Colobus angolensis. Next base: position 435,160 of record NW_012115666.1, read on the forward strand.
TCCAGACAGACTAAATTATTCTCTCAATTAATCTTTAAGTAAATTAGTGAGTTTTTTATTTAATAGATAAATAAATTAGTGGTTTTTCCACTTTATATGTAAATGTCTCAGTTTCATCACTTGTGAAATGAGGATGATTATAGACTCTTAAATACTCCTCGGATTTATTGGGACAATCTAAAGAGATAATGCATGAAACAGGGCTTTGTACATTATAAAATACATCAGAATGTTGGATATTTTATTTTCTATCATGTACCAGCAAAAAAGACTCAGAGAGGCATCTCACACATAGAAGGCAACAATATAAGAAGCCACAAATTATGAGATGCCAGTTGAGAAGGACTTCTATAAAAATAATTGATTATGAGATGGACTATGGATTATAATTATAATAATCATGGTGATAATATTTTAAACAAACCCGAGTGTCGATTTTAGAACATTATTTTACAGCCGTATTAGGATAAAATAACTGTTGCTGTAAGACCCAACAGATCTCAGAGATTTAACACATTAAAAATGTGTTACTTGCTCTCAGTACAAAGGTTTGCAGGGTGTAGGCAGAGATCAGTCCCACAGCAGCCATTCAGAAACCCAGGTTTCTGCCATCTAATGAATCCATGCTCCTCCAGCGTAAGTTCCTCAGTTGATCCTTTCCATCTTTTGGCTGATGAGAGAAGAGACAATACAAGGAGGATTGCACTGAAGGTTTATGTAGGAGGTCAGACTTGAAGTCTGAGACAACCGTTTTCTTGCAAGATATTCTCAGCTCAAAGTGGACCATATTAATTCAGTTCCACCTTTTGGTTGGTTTTTTGTAACATGGCTTTAGTTTTATCAAGGGCTAATATTTTTAAGAATGTTTCTGCATTGTGGTTTCACTGTTAAAGACTCTGTCCATTATGCAGTTGAGAGCCTCTGATAGAGGCAGCCACGTGACTGATCCCAGTTCCTCCCAGCATTGAATGCTAAAAGTATTCATTTCTTCTCACCAAATCATATTTTCTTTTATCAGACAAAAGTATAGAGCTCATTCTGTTTCTCATTTTGCCTTGGATTCTCCAGAAAGCATGTGGCAGGCTCAGAAAGCACAAACCTCCATCTAATGCCCAATTTACCATCTTCTCTGATCTCATCCGTAAGCATTTCTTGAGTACCTAGTGTCCACCAGATGTTAGGGATGCAGATATAAGAGAAACATTCTCTGTCCTCAGGTAACTCAGCCTGATGAGGGAGACGGATCAACAAATAGACCTGCGATTGTGCTAAATATAATCCATTCGTCGCTCTGCATCTAATCTACTCTCTGAGCCGTAAGATTATTTTAACGCGTTCCTTGTCCTCTGGTTGCTGGTAGGTTTAGCCAATGGGGCACCTGACATGAGATGAAGGAGAAGGAAGAAGAGTGAAGGCAAGATAGTCATTTCTCTGCTCTCCTCCCTGCAAGATTGCCTCAGTTCACAGCCAAACACATGTTGCTGCTCTTCACCACATCCCCTATTTTACACAGTTTTATCTTTCTGGGTTTTGGTAACCACTGTCTCTCCTCTGTCTCTTCGAGCCTAGGGTTGGTGCCAGCTCTGCTATTACTCATTTGGGTTCCTGTTCCATTCCTTATGGTCCCCCTGCACCTCTCCCATACCTCCCTGAATCGTCCTAATTTGAGCATTCCATCTCTGCCCTCTGGACCCCTAAGTGACAGCACAATGAGAGGGGAGTCTCAGAAGATGATGAACACAAGCAGGCAGGGTGCTTAATTCAGATAAGGGCCGGCGGAGGGTGAGGGTGGAGGGAAGGCTGGAATTTCAGGGAAGTTTCCTAGAGAAGCTGACATCTCATGAAAAATTTGAAAAGAGATTAAGAGTAAGCAAGATGAAATGGTGGACAATTGGGGTGGTGGGTTATGGGACAGTGGGGGTTGGAAAGGAGGGCATCTAGGCAAAGGAAAACAGCAAGGGTACAATCCTGGATATGAGAAAGACTATGACTCATTTATGCATCTGTAGGTAATCACAGCCAAGGCAAGGAAATGGCAAGAGGCAAGAGTGGAGAGGAGAAGGGTCTCTTCCATCATGCCCAGAACTCGGATGAGATGGAGGGGTGAACCAAGGTAGAGCTTGAAGGTCCTTGTCCATCATGCTTAGCATGTGGCTGTATCACTCTGAAGATAGCTAATTAGTGCTAATTTAGCACAAATGGTGGGTATAGAAAAATAACGAGATGCTTTAAGGAGGTAGAAATCACAGGACCTGGGACCTCAGTACCTGAGGAAAAAACAGAGTCAGGGTGACACCCCAAGTTTTGGTTGAGTGATTAGATACATCTTACTGCCATGTAGGCTGAAATACAGATATACATGCAGTTTGGGGAGAGAAGATGAGGTCAGTCTTAGGATTATGAAGATTGAGGTACCCATGGGGCATCTAGATGATGTCCAGGAGATGTCTGGGAGATGGGTGATGGGTACCTGAGGCATGGGGAGAAAGTGAGTCTGGCGTATACTCCAGGGGGGCTGCAGGCATAGAAGGGGGTGAGGCCACCTAAGGACAGGGTGTGCAGGATTGAAAAGGAGAGCACTAGTGGCAGAACTTTGGAACAGTAGCATATGAACCCAAGCAAATACAGAGGGGCAAGAATGCCTGGCCAGTAGCTGGAGCTTGCCAGTTGATCTGATGAGCAGCTAAAGGGTTTTGTTTTGTTCATTTGTTTCTTGGGCAGAGAACAGGTGGAGCCAGAATGGGCATCATCAACGGGTGGTGAATTAAGACTTCCTGCATTTGGAATGCCTCATTATGCTTCCGGCATACAGTATTTATTGCATCACGAAGATTTGCTGTCTTCTTGGTCTGGTAGGTCCCTAACTTCTTTATCTATGCTTAACACATCCTATGAGTTCCCTCCATCCTATTTTTCTTCTTTTTCAGAGCAGAAATGAATATTCACAAACAAAATAGCAAATGCACATTACTCACTTCCTGCTGAACTGTGAGTGATTTGCAGTACCTCTCAGATACCTTCTCCCAAGATTTCTCCAGTCTCCCAGCCCTTTTGCAGTGCAAGGTTTTAAAGATGAGGGGCTTCCCATTACCTGCCTGGCCATCTGAACTAGGAGTTTGTGAGCCCAGGTTTACAGTGCCGTCACCTGCCGTCACCTTCTTCTCTAGTCCTACTTTCCCTCTGACTCAGGTTCTTCCACCCCCCGCCCCATTTTCATGTATTGTGCCCTGTGGTATTGAATGCATTAAATTCTTTGTAAAAACAGGCAGTGTGCAAATAAGCACTTAAAAGTCGCTGACCAGTGATCTGGCATTACAGGTTTACTTTTGCCTTTAGCCTAATTTATTTTATGCCTGGACCAATTTCGTTTAGGTTCTGTCACTACCTGAAGCAAAAGATTGGTAACACTAAAGAGCATTTGCAAAGCTCAAGGCTTGGAATGTCAATTAGGTTCCTAACTGAATGTCATGGAGGTGCCTCGTGGTAGTGTATACGTCACTCATTTTGCCAACATGTGCGAATTTAGCTTTTGTATAACGCGTACACTTTTCTTCCCACACGACTCACTGGCTATTGAGGTTTTTTTTTTTCTTTTTTTTTTTAAAGACGGAGTCTTGCTCTGTCACCCAGGCTGGAGTGCAGTGGCGCAATCTCGCCTCACTGCAAGCTCCGCCTCCCGGGTTCACACCATTCTCCTGGCTCAGCCTCCCGAGTAGCTGGGACTACAGGCGCCCGCCACCGTGCCCGGCTGTTTTTTTGTATTTTTAGTAGAGACGGGGTTTCACCGTGGTCTCGATCTCCTGAGCTTGTGATCCGCCCGCCTCAGCCTCCCAAAGTGCTGGGATTACAGGCGTGAGCCACCGCGCCCGGCTGGCTATTGAGATTTTATGCAGTTAGCTACCAAGTTCTACAGCATTTCCCTGTAAGAATATTTTAATATATTAGTTGACCCCAAAATAATGGCAAAAACCACAATCACTTTTTTACCAACCTAATAATTGAAAAGAAGAATAAAACATTCAAAAGAGTTTCTTTCTGTTTTGTCAAATAAACGTCAAGCAAGACGGAAAAATGTCATCCAGAAAGAAGCAGTCAGCACTATTCATCCATTAGGAATGGATGTACCAGTCATAATTACAGATAAAATCTGAACTTATATTCTCATTGATTTACTTTCTATTGCTTCTAATTTTTTTTCTCTTCTGATGACTAATGAACCGCTTTCAAACCATCCAACTTAACACCATTGATTTCTATTTATTTTCCTTTCAGCAAAAATTATGGTAAAAATATTTTCAGTCAGTATCAAAATTCATCTTTTTGGGTTGGATAGGTATTAAATATTACAGAAGATTCAATATCAATGAAAGCCTCTAGGTTTCCTGGCATGGTTTCATGAAATAAAAGTCCCATTACTCAAGCCAGTGAAGTGATTTACAGCCTTATTCATAGCACTTTGGTAGGATTTATAGAAACATTGCTTGTAAAAAAAAGACAAACTTGCCATAAATTTTTCCAAAAGGTTCTGTCAGTTTGAAGCTTTGCAAAGACAGCAATAATCTTTGATCCATTCAATGCTATATTCACATACCAAGAGCGCTAAATGTACACACTTATAAAATTGGTGCCGGCCAGGCGCGGTGGCTCAAGCCTGTAATCCCAGCACTTTGGGAGGCCGAGACGGGCGGATCACGAGGTCAGGAGATCGAGACCATCCTGGCTAACACGATGAAACCCCGTCTCTACTAAAAAATACAAAAAACTAGCAGGGCGATGTGGCGGGCGCCTGTAGTCCCAGCTACTCGGGAGGCTGAGGCAGGAGAATGGCATAAACCCGGGAGGCGGAGCTTGCAGTGAGCTGAGATCCGGCCACTGCACTCCAGCCTGGATGGCAGAGCGAGACTCCATCTCCACAAAAAAAAAAAAAAATTGGTGCCTCCTGTTTATATAGACTTAATATGTCCAAATATACTCTTTTTTGGCAACCATGTCAAAATATGGGTGCAATTTAATGAGTCGATTAAGCATTTTATATCTTTTTTTTTTTTTTATGTTTTTGACAATGTCTCTCACTCTGTCACCCAAGCTGGAGTGCAGTGACGTGATCACGGCCCATTGTAGCCTCAACTTCCCAGGCTCAAGCAATCCTTTCTCCTCAGTCTCTCAAGTAGCTGGGACTAGAGGTATGAGCCACCACACCCGGCTAATTTTTCTTTTTTTTTTTTTAATAGAGATGAGGTCTCTCTGTGTTACCCAGGATGGTCTTGAGCTCTTGGGCTCAAGTGATCCTCCTGCTTTGGTCTCCCGAAGTGCTAGGATTACAGGTGTGAGCCGACACCAGGCCTCATTTCATTATTTATTGAGTAGTAAGGATGGCAGTGGAAAAGACCCAGGGATTTATGATGTAGAAGCACTGCGATGACATGTTGTATTTCTTTAGAATCCTCTTAAAGAAAGGATCTACTTGGGTTTTTTTTGTTTTTGTTTTTGTTTTTTAATTTCCTGCTTACATTTCCTAGAATAAAGTCAGGAAATGGAGTTCCCTAACTACAACCAATTCCCTAATCCAGGTTATAAGAAAAGGCAAAACAGTTGAACATGCATTGCCTACCTCTTCTGCCCATCCTCACTTCACTCCCTCCCTTCACTCCCCTCCTTTTAGTCTACCTCACCCTCCCAAGCTTTAAAAAACACCCCTACAATCCGATCCAAGCTTTTTGCACGTGTGATTAGTTTTTCGAGTATTAATAGATTATTTCATCTATTGCAAAGTTATATCTTAAATGACGTAAATACATCTTTCAAAAATGTTTCTTGACTTTGGAGTAATTTGATTAGGCATTTGATTGTAGGTCACATTATAAGCTTTTGAATAACTTGTAGGCCAGGTGCGGTGGCTCACGCCTGTAATCCCAGCACTTTGGAAGGCCGAGGCAGGTGGATCACGAAGTCAGGAGATCGAGACCATCCAGGCTAACATGTTGAAACCCCATCTCTACTAAAAATACAAAAAATTAGCCGTGTGTGGTAGTGGGCACCTGTAATCCCACCTACTCGGGAGGCTGAGGCAGGAGAATCGCGTGAACCCAGGAGGCAGAGGTTGCAGTGAGCTGAGATCACGCCAATGCATTCCAGCGTGAATGACAGTGCCAGACTTCATCTCAAAAAAAGAAAAAAACACTTTTAGGCTCCTTGAGCATTAGAAGTCTACGTCTTTTAGAAATTTGTGTCTTAGAATACCTCAAAAAGTTCTGGAGTATGGGACCAGGAGCACAGGGAATATTTAATTCTGAATTAATTGCTTTCGTTATTATTATTATTATTTGAGACAGAGTTTCACTCCTGTTGCCCACACTGGAGGGCAATGGTGCGATCTTGGCTCACTGCAACCTCTACCTCCCAGGTTCAAGTGATTCTCCTGCCTCGACCTCCCGAGTAGCTAGGATTACAGGCATGTGCCACCATGCCCAGCTAATTTTGTATTTTTAGTAAAGTCAGGGTTTCTTCACATTGGTCAGGCTAGTCTCAAACTCCCGACCTCAGGTGATCTGCCCACCTCGGCCTCCCAAAGTGCTGGGCTTACAGGCGTGAGCCAACGTGCCTAGCATTAATTGCTTTTTAGTGTAATGAATTAACTACAGTAACGTCCTGATATACAGGTGATCTTTACTTGTAACCAAAATGCATTTTGGGAAACTTGAGCATTATGCAGTTCCTGGTATAACAGAAAGCTCATTTCCATTAAAGAATGTTGTACTACTGGATTATACTGGAAATAACTGGAAGCTGTACTCCTGACCAAGAATTTGGCATCAAATAAATCATGGCAGTAAACAAAAATATGTCATAAAAGCCAAGGCTCAGCAACTATAACCTCCTTGGAAATACAAAGCAGTAAGATTATGCTCCAAGAATGATAAAAAGGGGCATAGAGACACTATACATATCCACCATAGCACTTCATTCATCGTTATAGTTGTGTATGTGTGCATGTGTGTGTACAAAATCACATAAAATGCAACTTTATGGTATTATAAATTCTAGTTAAAATAGGATGCCACGTAGAACAAACATTAATTAAATAGTTTGCCAATAATTGTGCTGTCCTTCCTAGAGTTTGGAAGGACTTTTGGGTGGTAATTGGAATGGGCCAAGTCCCTAATATCCGTCCAAGAAAATGTTGAGCTGATTCCCTTTTCTCTCTTAGAAAAGTTCCTTAAAACAACAAGAGGCTTTCAAGTTCATTGTCACTGTTGGCTGCTCCAAAGGATGGTATGAGGTACTCAGTGTGTTAGTTCCTGATATCAATGGTTACTGCACAGAAAAGTGTTTTTTTGAGGATCTCTTATTTGACCAAAAAATCCCCCCTTCACTTTTGCATCTTCAATTTGTTTACAAACACTATTTATTATTAAAAATAAAAAAGGTCCCAGAAAAGAATAAACAAGAACCTTTTCCAGGTCATTGGAAAACCTTGAACCTATGACTAGTCTTACATATTTTTTATACATTTGCTGAGTGAGGCGTATAAGCGAATCCAACCAACCTGAGCTGTTCCCTTAAGACTCTGACAGAAACCACACAGTGGAGGGTAAAGGGTGTTCTGAATCTGGCAGGATGGTGAATAAGAAACTCAAAAACTCTCTAGCTACAGGGTACTAGAAACGTATCAGTAACACAGAGCAAGCATCATTTAAATGTACATCTGCCCCTGAAAGAAAGCAAGGAAGAGGCCTGGTGCGGTGGCTCACACCTGTAATCCCAGCACTTTGGGAGGTCAAGGCAGGTGGATCACTTCAGGTCAGGAGTTCGAGACCAGCCTGGCCAACATGGTGAAACCCCACCTCTACAAAAATACAAAAGAATTAGCCAAGCATGGTGACACACTCCTGTAATCCCAGCTACTTGGGAGACTGAGACAGGAGAATCGCTTGAACTCGGGGGATGGAGGTTGCAATGAGCTGAGATCGCGCCATTGCACTCCAGCCTGGGCGACAGAGTGAGACTTCATCTCAAAAATAAATAAATAAATAAATACAGAAGATACAACCAGCTCTGACAGTGTGGGGGATAGGGTTGGGTTGGGTTTTCAATACCCAAGTGAGATAGGAGATGAGACTTTTAGCACTTTTGTCTCCAAAAGACAAAACTTTCAGTAAGAGGTGGCCTTGATGAAAATTCACCCACTTAACAAAAATTGATAACAAAATGCTGATCTGCCACAAAATCCACGAGAATTTATATAATCTCAGACCTCATCCTCACATGGAGTTGCATTTAAAATTTATATTTTGGCTGGGTGCGGTGGCTCATGCCTGTAATCCCAGCACTTTGGAAGGCCGAGGCAGG
>NW_012115666.1:444272-445686 GCF_000951035.1 Colobus angolensis palliatus
GCCAGGATGGTCTCGATCTCCTGACCTCGTGATCCGCCCATCTCGGCCTCCCAAAGTGCTGGGATTACAGGCTTGAGCCACCGCGCCCGGCCATGACAGCTTGTTAATGGTTAATTGACAGTTGTTAGGCAACTGTCAAGCAGCATGGATCTCAGGAATTTCAATCCAAAAAGAGATGACAAGTGGGAGCTGTGGCTCTCACATGTTTTGACTGCACTGGATTTTTCTCCATACACTGCATTCGACCATAATTCATTTTAATGTCTGTTATTTCAAAGCAAGAATAAGGTGGAAGTGCACCCATTCCCAAGGAGAAATAACAGATTTGTTTGGTTTAAAAATGTGGACCAGGCTGGGCGGAGTGGCTCATGCCTGTAATCCTAGCACTTTGGGAGGCCAAAGTGGGCTCTTCGCTTGAGTCTGGGAGTTTGAGACCAGCCTGGGCAATACAGTGAGACCCTGTGTCTACAAAAATACAGAAATTAGCCAGGCATGGTGATATGTGCCTGTAGTCCCAGCTACTCAGGAGGCTGAGGTAGGAGGATTGCTGAGCCCAGGAGGCAGAGGTTGCAGTGAGCCATAATTGTACCTCTCCACTCCAGCCTGAGCAACAAAGCAAGACTTTGTCTCTAAATAAATAAATAAATAAAAGGAAAAAAGTGGACCAAATACTCCTATGGAATTGGTTAGTGATTGCAAATTCTTATTGGGACCATCTGTATGCATTTGAACAATTTTACACTTTAAAAATTGTGTAGTGTTTTTCTTTAACCAAGTTTTTAGAATTTTACTTGTATTTGGCCATATTTGAGTTGGTTAGACTTTAGGTGCCTATTTTTTTCCTCTCCAGACCAGTTTTGATGCTGTTCCAATCTGTTCATCTGTTTTTCTGAGAGTATCAGGACATAGATAAGGAAGGTTTTGTGAGGCAGAATCTTGTAGAACAAGCTGGAGACTGGAGTTGAGGAGACTTGGCTTCTATAGCTCATTGTACCATTAACTCTGCCATGGGGCATTGAGCAAATGGCATAATAGCTCTCAATACCAATTTCTCCTTTTTTAATTATTTTAAACAAAACTTTGTACCAGACAGATAATATGAGTAGGTAAGGTGGCAAACAAAACACGCATGCGAACCAGACTTCACTGGTGTATAATGCCTACTTGACTGGATTTATTTTTTAGAGACAGGATCTTGCTATGTCGTCCAGGCTGGAGCACAGTGGCTATTCACAGGGGCAATCATGGTGCAGTATAGTTTTGAATCCTGGGTCCAAGTTATCCTCCTGCCTCAGCCTCCTGAATAGCTGGGACTACAGATACGTGTCACTGCACATAGCAAATAGACTTTTTTAGAGCAGTTTTAGGTTCACAGTCATATTGAGCAGAAGGTACAGAGATTTCTTTTTTTTTT
>NW_012115666.1:447726-449411 GCF_000951035.1 Colobus angolensis palliatus
AAAAAAAAAAAAGAATATTAAGCATCCCTTAGGCCCAGCTCCTGTCTTGTTTTCTCCTGGAAACTTTTTCTAGTATTTATGTTCTACATTGATCTCTCTTCTCTAAACTGCTGTGACTCTTTAATTATTTCTACATGATTAACCCCCTAAATATGTATTCCTTTGAATAACTTTTATTATTCCACGTTTGATTATCTCATCTCTCAAAACACATTGTTCTTCAGGAATGTGCCTTGTGTTGTTACTGCTCAGTGTCCCACAGCTTAGCAGAATGTCCTACATACGGGACACTTTAAAGTAAAACTGTCAAATAATTGTTTTTTTTTTCCTAGGTATTCCTTACTTCCTTCCTTCCTCCCTCCCTCCCTTCCTTCCTTCTTTTTCTAGCTTTTGATTAAAGATATGCTAATTGAAAACATAACAGCTCTATTTTCAGAGAGGATCACAGTAGTGCTAAATTAGATCCATTGGCTTCTAAAACTCACTGCAAGCTGTTTCAGAACACCAATGCATAGGTGTTCTTGAAGGTGCAAACTTTATGGCACCTTTAAATTATGCACCATGACAAATTTCCCCCACGACCAATAGGGTGTACACCTGCCAAGAAGCAGAGAAAAATGTATTTAATAATGACTAAATGCATTGTATTTTGACAGTGAAATAAACCATTTTAAAATATGATCACAGCAAGGCAGACTTCTAAGCAGCATCGCAAATGTTTAACATATCATGTCCTGCCTTTGGAGTGTTCTGTAATATTAAATAGGATTAGCCAGGTGGATTTCTCAATATTCTGATTACAGTGCAGAGGCAACCAAATATTGTTAAAATCTGTCATCAGGGAAACCCAGGGCTTTCAATCTTCTAGCTATTGAGAACTGTGAGTTCTGTACAAATGGTAACCTAGAAACAGAAGCAACCAAAATACTTGAATTAAAATGATTCACATGATTGGGGAAAACACAATATATGTTTTTGACCTAGGATAATCCCTTTTAAAAGGAATTGCAAAATGTACTAAATATAATTTAGTTCTACTCTGAAAATAAATAAATTACAAGAAAGCTTTTTAAAATTTTTTATTTTTAGAGAGGGTCTTGCTCTGCTGCCCAGGCTAAAGTGCAGTGGCTTAATCACAGCTCACTGTAGCCTGTGGGAGATCAGCCTTGATCTCCCACCTCAGCCGCCCAAGTAGTTGGGATCACAGGTGCATACCAACATGCCTGGCTAATTGACAACATTTTTTTTTTTTTTTTTGTAGAGATAGGGTCTCGCTATGTTGCTCAAGCTGATCTTGAATTCCTGGCTTTAAGCAATCCTCTCACCTCGGCCTCCCAAAGTGCCAGGACTACAGAAATGAGCCACCACAGTGGGCCAAGCTTTCTGTTAAAGAAAAGGTTTGTAGAATTTTCTTCAAGGTGATATAGAGAGTGCTCTTGGAATTCTTGAAAGAGAGTACATATTGATGTATGTGATATAACATAACATCTTGTATTTAATTTATGGTATGTGCATCCACTTAAAATCTTCCAAGTGTGGCTGAATGAGCTGTAGGAGAAATGGCAGAATTAACATCCTCTCAATTGCTGCTATGATAGGTTTGTTTAAAATAATTGTTTACAATTTTGTGTTGAAGGGCAATGTCTAATGCAATGACATGCAAGATACAGCTTTTTAGGCCGGGC
>NW_012115666.1:451237-457815 GCF_000951035.1 Colobus angolensis palliatus
AAGATCATGCCACTGTACTCCAGCCTGGGCAAAAGAGCGAGACTCCATCTCAAAAAAATTTAAAAAGAAAAAAGAATCTATCATATTCATTTACAGATAACTTTTTTTATATAAACATTCTAGGGGCAGAACTAACAAAATAGAACAAAATAGAATCATATCTAGGCAAAGACTTTTATAAAATATAAGGTATCCTGCATTTGCAAACTACAGCTAATTACTTACCTTTACCCCTGCTGCCTTTCTCCTGTCTTCGCTATCTCCTTAAAGCTGTAAAACTAGGATACTCCCCTCCACCTCCTCTCTCATACCCCTACTCCAGCACCAGGCGGGGCTGCACTCCCTGAACTGTGAGTCTGTGACCCGGGCGGTCCTGCTGGGCTTCCAGGGGCTTCCCTGCGCTTCCTGGTTATCAAGGCGGTCTAGGAGAGGGTGCAGCAGAGCACGGGCCACACGCGACCCCCCAGCACCCACAGCCCCCAGGTTGGCTCCTGCTCTGTGTGGGCTGGTCCTGTGACAGCCTCGCCTTCAGTCTTATTTGCATTCTGCTGCGAAGCAAAGATTCATCTTCCAGGCCCCGTTCTCCCTGTTGCCCCTGAAATGCGGGTCTTGCCCTGAGCCCTATCTTGGGATGGCAGCCCTGATACTCTTGCCTAGTTTTTCAAAACCCTGCTCCCAGGAGAGAGGGATGTTTATTTTCCTGGGATGGTGCTGTGCTGTGGCCCCTAACCCAGGTTCCCCTTCAGGGACTGCAGGCTTCACTTCCTCAGCTAGCCGCGGGAAGTGCTCTTGGGAAAACACCCTTAGCTGTCAGCCCACAGTGGGACTTGCCCCAGCGAAGGAGAGCCTTCTGGCCCAAGGCCACATCCCCCAGCTGGAGCAGGCTGCATCTGCTGGAGGTGGTCTCCTGAACGTAACATAACTCTGAATGGGTTATCCCAGCTCTAAAGCTCCAGGAGGGGTTGTCTGTATCTTTCATCATGGCTGCTCCAGTTTGCCCTCTGCCAATCCTATCTCCTGTCCTTCCCTTCCTCAAGTATTAATCCCAAGGGCACTCGCTAATTAACCTCCTGCACACCAGTTTCCCCCAGACTTTGACCTCCAGATCTTCTGAAATGACAACCTCTGCTTACCTGTGTTCACATCTTCAGAGCCACCTGGATCCCCTTGCTAGACTCTGCCCACCTGGTTGGCCACCCATTTTTCAAGTAATTCTTGAAATTAGACCAAGTTCTATTGCTTCAAATATGGAGAAGAAGGTAAGTTTACTGAGGTTTTATGTAAAAGCTGAAGGAAGTTTTCCCCCTACATGAAAAGCAGGAAGGACAATATTTTCTATGCCTAATAGATCTTGATGCTGTATTATAGCTATTTTTTCTCTTTTGTTGCTTTGCCACAATTTTTTTACAATTATACTTAGAACCCACTGACTTTTCTGGACAGATAAGGAGACCCATCTCTGTCAACTCTAAACTGTTTCTGCTTAGCCTGGCTGCTCTGGTTAATAAACATACTCTGAGTTCAGGACAGGCAAGGTAAAATGCCATATGCAAAGGCAGAACAAAACAGAGAGCAAAACAGCAGAACTGTAATGACCAACATACACAATTATTTGTCAGTTAAAAATATAATATTTTTTTCTGACCAACATATACAATTATTTGTCAGTTAAAAATATAACAATTTTTTTTTTTTTGAGCCTGAGTCTTGCTCTGTTGCTCAGGCCGGAGTGCAGTGGCGCAATCTTGGCTCACTGCAAACTCTGCCTCCTGGGTTCAAGCAATTCTCGTGCCTCAGCCTCCCGAGTAACTGGGATTACAGGTGCCCGCCACCATACCTGGCTAATTTCTCTATTTTTAGTAGAGATGGGGTTTCACAACATTGGCCAGGCTGGTCTCAAACTCCTGACCTCAGGTGATCTGCCTGCCTCGACCTCCCCAAGTGCTAGAATTATAGGCGTGAGTCAGCATGCCCAGCTAAAATAATTTTTTTAAAAAACTGCACCAACTGTCATTTTATCTTTTCTGTAATGATCCAGAAGGCACCATGAGGTCTTGAAGAATTATGAGCATCTTTTATGAAAACTCCAGTTAACGGAGATTTGGGGGCTGCTGGGATACTGCCGAAATCTGCTTTAATGCTACACAGAGAGTGAACATCTATCACGCTGATATTCTTGTCTCTGTGTTTAACTTGAGCTGTTGAATTGACTTTTAAAACCATGCACTTTTGCCTCAACTCACTTGTTTGAGAGGCCAGTAGGTTAACTAGATAACGGGTTCTAGCTCTACCAAAATCTTTGTGAATCTGGGTCACTTTGGCAAAGCGGGAGGTCGAGTTGGATGTCGAGCCCTCTGTCTACGATTTCTCATAGTTTGCTACATCAGAGGAATCTCATTTTTCGTTTTTAGAGATAGGGTCCTGTTATGTTGCCCAGGCTGCTCTTGAACCCCTAGTCTTAAGCAATCCTCCTGCCTCAGCCTCCCAAATTGCTGGGATAACGGGGGTGAGCCACTACACCCAACAACACCAGGGAAATCTTATTAGGGTTCTTAAAGTCAGACGGCTTTGGTGAAGAGCCTCCTGAGCTTTCACCTTCCAGTCTGTAGCTTATTCTAGGCAGCAGATTCATAGCTCACCTTTTGGCTGGCACCTATCCTGAATGACAGATAAGGCCACCTACTTACCCACAGTGTTTCCCTATGAAGTATTTGTGTTTCTTTGTTCTGCCTCCATAAAATTTTAGCTTTTAACTTCCAAGAAGAAAGAGAAAAACAAGAAACTGAAACCTCACAATTATTTAGTGGGAGTTGTACACATTGTTATGGCCACAAATTGTCTTTGCAGGCAGATGCTTCATTTAACATTTCGGCTCCCTTGCTGTGTAAACATGAGCAAATTACTGAAATTACCTATGCCTCAGTTTCCTCCTTAGAAAAATGACGATAATAGTATCTACCTCATAGGGTTTTTGTGAGTTTTAAATGTCTGTATAGCCGGGAGCCTGGCATACAACAGGGTCCAATGAACGTAGATTTTATTTTTATGATCTGATTTGCAATATCATGCCCATCACATAAAATTCTGAGGAATGGGATGATTACTGTTATATATTGTGGAGATACAATTAAGATAAAAATAATGACAAAGAAAAAATTAAAATTATTTAATTTTGAACAATAGCTAAATGGTTACCCTGTATTTCCTGTTATCATCATGATCATAGCAAGGAGAAAGACCTGGCATTGACTCTAGCAGGAAGGTCTAGAGAAGAGATAACAAGTGAATAGATGACAATTTTATGAGCTCAAAGTGAGCTCAGAATTCATTCCTCAGCAAAAATAGAACAGTACAGATTTTTCACATACTCTACGTTCTGAGAGGAAAAAAATAACTCACTGAGAGAAAAGGATAAAATAGTGTAGGAGTATTTCAAAGTGGTCGGGGAAAGAAAAGTCTTCTGGTTGCTCCTTTGAAGTTCGATTGAAATGAGTCTATTCCCTACCCAAGAAAAGAAGACATGATTTGCAGTGTATATTTAATTTTTTTCTAAAAATATGTAGCTAAGAGAAAGCCAAGGAAATATTTTCATTTAAGAGAAGCCAACTTTGGTGTTGTCTTCTGTGTGGGTGGAAAGTGCTGTGTTTTTATTCTTGCCAATCAATAACCAAAATTCAGAGTCTCAATACACATTCCCATGCAATGATTTTAACCTTATCTCGGTCTTTGGGGCGGCTAATGTTCAAAGCAGTCAAGTTCTCCAAGGATAAATGTTTCTTTCTCCAGTTGATGTGTGCATTTCCCTGATGGACAACCAAGAAGTTACTTCTACTATTCTACCAACATTTTTACTGCTTGAAATTGAGCCCCATTCCACTCAGAGGTTGCATCTGAACATACCCTTGACACATTCTCCTTGGTATGTTTGGAGCAAGGCCGGAGGCGTGCCGCATGCTGGGGTGGGCGGAGCATAAGTTTAGAGTTAGATAAACCAGGTTCAAATCCCAGTGCTGCCACCTTACAAATGAGTAAGCCTCGGTTTACTCATTTGTAAGAGGGGATAATGGTATCTCTCTCATGGGGCCTTTGTGAGAATTAATGAGGTCACGTATGAGTTCATTGGGGAGGTATGAGGAGGGTCTAAAGCTCTGGAGATTTCACACTGCCTGAATTTGAGTTCCATTTCTATCATAGTTGTGTGACATTGGAAACACTGGGGTCGGTTGTCTTTATCTATAAAGTGGGGAGAATGGTAGTTCCTGCCCCATTAGGGTAGTTGAGATGATTAAAACTAAATAATAGGCCAGGCACAGTGGCTCACGCCTGTAATCCCAGCATTTTGGGAGGCCAAGGCAGCTGGATCATCTGAGGTCAGGAGTTCGAGACTCCAGCCTGGGCAACACAGCAATACTCTGTCTCAAAAAAAAAAAAAAAAAGAAGGAAAGAATATATGACAGCTAACATGTGCTTGGTTCCTATTAATCAGCATTATTTCTTTTTGGTCTTCTTTATTGAGAAGGCTTTATTTCTTTGCTCTTTTATCATGGGGATTGTTTTCAACCCTCTAAGTTTCTTTGACTTTTCATTCTCCTGAACTCCCGAAGCCGTTTTTTGCACCTCTCTGACAGCACTGTTTCCGAGGGGTATTTTTATGTGTCGGCTTTGCTGGGCTATAGTACCCAGTTATTCAAACACTCATGTAGGTGTTGCCATGAGGGTAGCTTGTAGATGAGGTGAACACCTACAATCATTTGACTTTAAGAAAAGGAGATTTTTCTGGATGACATGAGTGAGCCTCATCTAGTCAGTTGAAAGTCCTAAGAGCAAAAACTGGGGCTTCTAGGAAAAGAAGAAGCGTCAGCCCATCCCTGAGTTTCCAGCCTGCCGGCCTGCCCTGTAAATTACAAACACACCAGCCTCCACAATTGCATGAGCCAATTCCTTAAAATAAATAAAGATTTCCTTATCTGCTACTGGTTCTCTTTCTCCTGAGTGCCCTGATCATTACATGCTACCTGCTTATTCATTATTATGATGATTATATATTGACTCTTGTTTTTTACTTTGTGTGAAAACATAGTTGTATGCATCATTTGCCCTCCAGGATAGGAAGCTACTGGAGGGCAGGACACATTATATAGATCTTGGTGTCCGTCCCAGTTCGTGCCTGAGGCTGCATCTGCTCCACGGTGGATTGAGGCCATAACTTTTTTTTTTTGTTTTTTTTTTTTTGAGACGGAGTCTCGCTCTGTACCCCAGGCTGGAGTGCAGTGGCCGGATCTCAGCTCACTGCAACTCCGCCTCCCGGGTTCACGCCATTCTCCTGCCTCAGCCTCCCGAGTAGCTGGGACTACAGGCGCCGCCACCTCGCCCAGATAGTTTTTTGTATTTTTAGTAGAGACAGGGTGTCACCGTGTTAGCCAGGATGGTCTTGATCTCCTGACCTTGTGATCCGCCCGCCTCGGCCTCCCAAAGTGCTGGGATTACAGGCTTGAGCCACCGCGCCCAGCGAGGCCATAACTTTTCATGCCCCAGGGTCACGGCTCTACATGCTCCCTGCATCTGAGTTCTGTTTGGCCATTTCCACACGGGTCAGTACAGTATTTTTATTTTTTATTTCTATTTATTTATTTTTATTATTTTTTTGAGACAGAGTCTTGCTCTGTCTCCCAGGCTACGGTGCAGTGGCACAGTCTTGGCTCACTGCAGCCTCCACCTCCCAGATTCAAGTGATTCTCCTGCCTCAGCCTCCCTAGTAGCTGGGACTACAGGTGCGTGCCACCACGCCGGCTAATTTTTTGTATTTTTAGGAGGTACAGGGTTTCACCGCATTAGCCAGGATGGTCTGGATCTCCTGACCTTGTGATCCACCTGCCTCAGCCTCACAGAGTGTTGGGATTACAGGCATGAGCCACCCCACCCGGCTTGTTACAGTGTTTTTAAAAATTTTAAATTAGTTACCAATGTTTAAAAAAAGGAATATTTCACATAAAATTTTGTGGATTAAGCATGTAACGTCAGTAGATTTGGAATCATCAAGCCCACATTCCTTCATGGCAACAGTTGGGTGGAGTTTCATGGGGGTTGTTTGTCCAGACGTTTTTTTTCTTTTTAAAAAGTATATGTATATTTTTAAAGACAGCATCTTGCTGTGTCTCCCAGGCTGGAGTCCAGTGGTGCAATAGCTCACTGCAGTCTTGAACTCCTGGGCTCAAGGGATCCTCCTGCCTCAGCCTCCCAAAAGGCTGGGATTACATGCATGAGCTACCATACCCGACCTCTGGGTTCTCTTTTAAAAGTTGTGGGGAGGCTGGGCATGGTGGCTCATGCCTGTAATCCCAGCACTCTCGGAGGCTGAGGCAGGTGGATCACTTAAGGTTAGGAGTTCGAGACCAGCCTTCTGGTCAACATGATGAAACCCCGTCTCTACTAAAAATACAAAAATACAAAATTAGCCAGGTGTCATGGCGCATGCCTCAGCTCTTCTGGAGGCTGAAGTGGGAGGACTGATTGAGCCTGGGAGTTCAAGGCTGCAGTGAGCCCTGCTCATGCCACTGCACTCCACCTGGGTGACAGAG